>NW_024081643.1:339176-664361 GCF_003009895.1 Hyaena hyaena
CTGTTTCAGTCTGTGACTCCCTCTCTCTCTGACCCTCCCCTGCTCACGCTGTCTCTCTCTCTCTCTCTCCTAGAAATAAAAAATTAAAAAAAAAAAAAAAAAAGAAAGTTTCAGCTTTTCCACTTCCATACTGGCATGTACCATTATCCTTTTTTAAAATTTTTTTTATTTTAACCATTCTAATGTGTGTGTGTACTGGTTTTTAATTGTGGTTTTAATTTGCATTTCCCTAGTGACTAATGATGTTGAATATTTTTATGTATTTACATGCCATATGTACATCTTTCTTTGAGAAGTGCCTGTTCATATATTTTGCCTCCTCCATTGTAAAATCAGGTAGTTTTCTTATTATTTGAATTGTAGAGTTCTTATGTATCATGGTAATATTACTTTTTTCTGGATTCTTTTAAGGTTTTCTCTTTTCTTTGGATTTTGACAGTTCTATATGATTGTTATCTGGGTATGATTTCCTTTTGCTTGTGTATTTATCCTATTTCAGTTTCTCTGGGCTTTTTTCATTTATGGGTTGATGTTTTGCTTTGCTTTTATCAATTTTAGAAAATGGTCATTTTCTCCAGAACATTTTTTCCCCATTTTCCCTCTCTCATCTCCTTCTAGAACTCCAATCATATATATGTAGGCATTTTAAACACGTCTCACATATTTCTTATTTCAAATGTTCTTTTTCTCTGTGCTCCATTTTGGCTGTTTTCAGTTGACTTATCTTTCTTTTTGCAAATTCTGTTTTCTGCTGTGTTAAAATTACTGTGTTAATCTAAACTGTTCTATATCCATTTGATTTTTTAAATTTAAAAAAAATTATTTTGAAAGACAAACAGAGAGAGAGAAAGAGAGAGAGAGAGCACAAGCAGGGGAGAGGCAGGAAGAGAGGGAGACACAGAATGTGAAGCAGACTCCAGGCTCTGAGCTGTCAGTACAGAGCCCAATGTGCGGCTCAAACTCAAACTGTGAGACCATGACCTGAGCTGAAGTCGAACACTAACCCGCTAAGCCACCCAGGTGCCCCTCCATTTGATTTTTTTTAATGATTCAAATGTTCTAGTGAAATTCTCCATTATTTCCCTTATTTTCACATTTAACAAAACCTTATTAATCTTTTTAAAAAATAAGCTTTTAAAATTTTAGAACATTTTTAAATTTACAAAAAATAATTGAGAAAGTTGTGAGAGAGTTCCCAAATCATCCACACCCAGTGTCCCCTATGGTTAATGGCATGTTACGTGACTATGATACATTGGTCACCAGGTCCTAGTTCTTCTTTTTTTTACTGCCCCATTATCCCAATCTCCCTTTATCTCTGATTCTGCTCCACCCTTAACACGATAGTGGACCCTCATGGATTCCTTAGAATACATAATGAATACCATTGCTGAAGCTCTACATCCCCCATATGTTATGATGAAAATAGGCCTGCTTAAGGATATAGGGATTGTCAGTGGCAGTAAGTGGACAAAACTTACTACCAACACTTACTACCAACCCAATGCTCATTTTTGTAAACAACAAAATAAAGATTCCCAGTTCAACATAAGCTTCTGTTAAAACTAAAACTTAACTGAAAAGAACTCAAAATTCCTACTTAATTCCACCCACTAATTCTCTTACCTGACACATCAATTATCATGATTATTATAATTTAAGTCACAGTCACATCTATGTACTTAGTATATTAAATCCTAGAAGAGGAAGACTGACTTCAAAACTTTCTACTTAAAATCTGTAAAAATTAGCCGTTGTTGAGAAAATAGCAGAGGAGAGCAAAGAAGAGCCAAAGTCTGAATACATTGTGGAGAAAATATTTATGTGCACATACCATTTCAATCATGATTTTCAAATGCTGTTACAATGATCCTCACCATCTAGACTTCCAATATTTTATGTGACCTAAAACACAGCAAAATGAGACAAGACAAAACAGTACATATAAAACACCACAACCAGTAAATAGTGTTAGTGCTCCAACTCAGAGGACTACAAAAAGCTTGTTTAAAAAATGACTACCATTTGGGGCTCCTGGGTGACTCAGTCAGTTAAGCGTCCAACTTCAGCTCAAGTGATGATCTCATGGTTTGGGGGTTCAAGCCCCACATTGGGCTCTATGCTGACAGCTAAGCCTGGAGCCTACTTCAGATTCTGTGTCTCCCTCTCTCTGCCCCTCCCCTGCTCACACATTCTCTTTCTTTCTCTCTTTCAAAAATCAAATAAACATTAAAAAATTTTAAAAAAGGAATATCATTCAATCAATAGAGGTTTGGACATAAGCTAACGGCTGTGGAAAGAAAAAATTAAATTACTTTGTTTAGAAAAGAAGAAGATAAAGTTAACAATAAATGCATTCATATACATAAATAATCTCTTGTTCATTTTAGTATCAACTGCCTCAAATCCTCTGTGGAATGAAGCACTCAATTAATGCATCCCAAGACAAAATTTCAACAGTGTCTTGTGGAATCTGTGCTACTATTTCTGAAATCTTTTCCATTTCTGTTCTCCTCTTGATAGTGTGGCAGTATTTCTAAATGCTTATTGAAGCTCTCTCTTTGAATTATCAAAGCCAAGTTCTCTACCACCTTCCTCTCACGAATCCACCCACTTGTTCATTTCCCACTCTCTGTCAGGGGCCATCATCTTCTGCATTATTAAAGCTTAATTTTTTGAGTCATTGTTGGTTGACTCATTCTTCTTTATCTTCTGATTTTTAGTCATCATGAAATACTATATAATTGTTTTGCAAAATATCTCTGGATTCCATTTATTTTCTTATTTTCATCATCTTGTCACTTTTTCCTTGTGTAGCTCAGATCCTCCCTGTGTACTTAAGTTCATGCGCTGCCTCAATTTAGAACAGCAGTTTGACTGAAAAATGAAATCGATGACAATTTAAGTCTTTACTTAGTCTCTCAAGAAATGCACAGCGTAGCGGTTAAGAGTGAGGGTCTGAAGCCTGACTGCTTGGGTTAAGAACTGGCTTTTGTCAACTCCTAGCTGTGATTTCATCCTCTTCAGGGACTTCATCTGTAAAGTGGGAGTAATGATGGTACCCACATCATAAGGCTGTTGTGAGAATAAGATAACACAACACATGTAAAGCATATACAGCATTTGCCACAAAGTCTGGTACATGGTAAGCAATTATTATTCTTTATTATTGATTTTATTGTTATTGAAAATCCTTCTTAGTCTCTGTCACTATCAAAGAAGATAGCAGTTATTTTCCCTAAATTATCTCTTATCTCTGCTCTTAACTTTCTACCAGGATACTCCCTCAGAAGCCAGCTAAGTGTTCGAACTGTTGATTTCGGCTCAGGTCATGGTCTCACAGTTTGTGGGTTCAAGCCCCGCATCAGGCTCTGTGCTGTCATTGCAGAGCCTGACTGGAGTTCTCTTTCTGCCTCTCTCTCTGCCCCTCGCTCACTCTGTCTCAAAATAAATAAACAAACTTTAAAAAAAGGATGATGTTAGCTGTGAGGAAATGTATTCTTTTTTAAAAAATTGTTAATTGCTTCAAGACTAAGTATTGCATCAATAAAATAATGATTAATACTGATTAGTATGTGAATATTACTAAAAACAATTCTGCCCTATAGATAGGGCCATTAAAGCTGATTTTTCTTTGATGTCAAGTATTAACAGTAGCTTTCTCCCTATATCCCTGATCTGCATCAGACCAGACACAAAGTCCAAGTGTGCTGACTTGGCATCCTTCTTACAACAGGGGTGGTGAAGGCTGCAGAAATCTGCATGTGTGAGTAACTCCTGTCCATTCATGGATTACCGCATCTGTCTCCTAGATAGCGGCTGCACCAGACTCTGACTCTCTCTGCTAAACCTGACCTTCAGCCCCTCACTCTTTGCTGGAGCCCATTTCAATGCATCAAATCTAAACTCTGCCGTGGCCTCGGAGTCTTTCATAGTTACTCTGTCCCCACCTCACTTGTGGGGTGTGCCTCTTCCTATGTCCCAGCCACCGCTGCTGTTTTCACAACTTCCTCTCCCCTGGAAGGCTCGCCCGCTTGGTGTCTTAATTTTTTTTTAATAGTTTATTGTCAAGTTGGTTTCCCTATAACACCCAGTAGGTGTCTTAATTTTACAGGCTTTCCAAGAGTTAGTACTAAGTGTCTTTTCAAGGACACGTTCAAGGACACTCTAACCATTGCAACCCTCACAGATCTGGCTTTCCTGTCGGGTCCTGTGGCAACACAGAGCCCACACTATACAACGTGGCACATCCCAATCGTGGTTTAGATTCTTTTTCCATTTTTAAGTCCTTGCTCTTACCGAGTAGGAATCAAAACTCACCATCCATGCATCCTACATGGTTCGAGCACACAAATTACAACAGTAATTATTTTAAACACTTATTGAACATTGTGGGTGTCAGCTATTATTGATTATTGATATAGGTTCAAAAGCAGAATGTACATTTCTGTTGGATGAGGAGGGGATCCTAGAAAAGTCACATACAATGCTTCATCCAGGGTCAAGGACACGGTGTCCTTGAAGTCTCTCCTTCAGTTCCCAGTGTTGCAAAACTCCACCTGACCTCACTTGCCCTCCACTCTCTCAACTGAGAAAAGGCTTTGATCATGGGCTGACTCTAAAACTTGAATCCCCCCCAAAAGGTGTTTCTGTGGCTGTAGTATTCACTGCAGTTATAAGTAATTTGGTTTCCCCATTAGAGAAAAAATTCACTAGCAATTGGGCCACTTGACAGAGAAGGTTCTGTGTGTTAAGTTCACATCGATTTTAATTTTTGACTCTGATTTAGCCATTCAATATGTGTTTTAGTTTACTCAACTTTGGAGCATGTCTTTCTTTTTTAACTTTAGTTTTTCTTGCATTTCCATTTTGCAAATCTTCTTGTTGTGTGCCTGCACCAGATCGTTAAGATGGTCCATTCTGAGTCATGATTGTGGTATCTATTACACGAAATCTCCTTTTTCCTTGAAGATACTCTTGCTGTAGCCTCAAATTTCCTGTTTCCATGGAACCAGTTACCCTTTCTCCTCTGAGAGCTGTCATTTTAGGCATATGCTCTTTAGTTTTAAAAATTATCTAATTCAGGGGCGCCTGGGTGGCACAGTCAGGTAAGTGCCAACTTCATCTCAGGTCATGATTTCACAGATGGTGGGTTCAAGCCCCGTGTCGGGCTCTGTGTGGACAGCTTGGAGCCTGGAGCCTGCTTCAGATTCTGTCTCCTTCTCTCTCTGCTCCTTCCCTACTCATGATCTGTCTCTAAAAAATAAATAACATAAAATTTATCTAGTTCATTTTGTTAAAGAAATATACAAAATGGTTTTAAGAAAAATAACATAAATACTTATAATGACAATTTTAAAAAACAGTGCCCTGTGTCTCCCCAAACTCATTCACTCCCAAAAGCAACTTTAAAAAAAGATTATTTTAGCTGTTTCTTTTGATAGCTACCTCAATATTCTAAACACTTTTTTTCTCCTATAGTCTAAATATTTTCTTGATTTATCCACTTTAGGCATTATCTCTTTGCTTTCTGCTATTATGGATGAGGATATGACATTTCTTAAATTACTTCTTAACTCCTTTCCTTCTCTGTTAAGACAATATAGTTATTTTTCTATTTTTATATTATTCTAGAATGTATTTTTGTTAACAATGACAATGAAGTTCACTGTCAAGTTAAATATTGCAGTCTGTCTTGTTCGGCTTTTTTACCCCCTGGCATTTCTAATAGAATTTCTTTTCTTATTGTATTGTTTACCCTTATTATAGGCTCAAGCCCCACCTTTCTCCCCCACATTTTATCCCTATAGTGACACAGAATACAGCTTCTGGAGTCATGGAGCTCCCATATTCAGACTCTGGCTCCAGCATTTTCTAGCTGTGTGGCCTTGACCAAGTTACTTTATAATTCTGTGTCTTCGTTTTCTTACCTGTAAAATGAGACTAAGAAAACTACCTAGCTCATTGGTAGTTTTGAGTACTAAAAACATTGCTCTATCAAGAGTTTGGACTAGCACTCAGCATATAGTATAATTTCTGGTTACTATTTCAACTCCCCACTTTTCTCTTCCCCTGTCCCCCTTTATCTCTCTCTTCCCTCCCAAGTAAAATTTCCTTCCAGGGATCTGTCCTCTTGCTTTAATCTGGACTTGTTGCCTTCTAGGCCTTTCACGGCTCTGTCATCTTGAGTCTTTTCTGGCCAGGACTTCCTGTTGATGCTCCCCGTGTTCTTACGGCTTACAGGGTTGTGGTTGAAAGGTCTGATGATTTTCATTCTTATCCTTCTCTCTTTCTTTTTCTCTCCCCTCCACCCAGCCATCCACCTTATGATCTGTGTCTGTTTCTCTCCCTCTCTTTGCCCCGTTGAAAGCTTTGAACATCTTTCTTTTCTTCCTACTAATGGGGACATTTTGTAACTGTATAGCTAGGGCTGGACATCTTTTCATTACTTGCACTGGGCACTTTCCAGACTCTTTCAATCTGGAAGCTTATGTCCTTCACTTGGGAAATTTTTCTTCTATCATCTCCTTGATTATTTCCCCTTAAGGTTTTTCTCACCTTCTTGGAACATTTATTAGAGACATGTTAGCTTTCTGTATTGAGTCATTTTGCCTCTTTTTTCCCCTTTCTATTACCCATCTCTTGTCTTTTTGGTTTGTCTTGAATTTATCTTCCTTTCATTAGAAAACTTATATAACATTCTGTTCTTGTAATATGGATACAATATTATTTAAAAATTTCTGAGCATTAGCAAGTAGAGATTTTAAAAGTTCTAATGCTCTCTGTTTCTTCCCTGGTCATTTCTTCTCTCTTTCTCCTGTTTTCTTTAATACTGATCCATTTCTCTTATGTGGAAAAGTCTTCTCAAATATCTGATAATATATAAAGTTTATTTATTTATTTTGAGAGAGAGTGAGAGAGAGCGAGCGAGCGAGAGAGAGAGAATACTGAGCAGACCCGATGCTGTCAGTGCAGAGCTGACACGGGGCTTGATCCCATCAACTGTGAGATCATGAACTGAGTCAAAATCAAGAGCCGGAAGCTCAACTAACTGATCCACGTAGGCATCCTTCAAATATCTAATGATATGTGTAAAGACTAAAGCTGAATGAGAACTCTGCATGTGAGTGATGGTGAAACATCCCGTTGACTAATGAGGATTCCCCTACCCGGAGCTAGGGGACCTTAGAAGCCTCTGATCTCCTGTCTGGAGGCATATATTTAGTCACCTGAGTTGTGTCCACAGGAGTAGTGGTGGGGTACACTCTTCCACCCACAGACTTTCAGCATCCCTGCTTCTAGCCTTTGGTTTCACTGCTCTTCTTTATCTGCTGGGAGTCTAACTCTCTTCAGGGAAGCTCAGGGCGCTTTGGCTTTGTTGTTCTCTACATGCCCCAGAGGGACGCTTTGTCCTGTTCTGCCCTACTATGTTTGTTGTCTCTCCCTCATCATTTTTCTTCTTCTAGAAAGATTTTTAATCTCTTGTCCATTGATAATCTCTTTCTTATTCGCATTGCCATTGTGACTTTGCACATTTTAAATTCCTATACTTTCATTTATTCAGTCTTGGCAGAGAAGAATTATGCAGCAAGCCATCTTTAAAACCCAAAACCCAGGGACTTATTTTTCACTCCACCTCTGGGGTGCCCTGGAAGCAAATCTTTTGAATTCTTACAGATTAAGATGTCTGTATTTGGCCCTTACACTTGATTGTAAGTGACTCGCAGTCATTTTCCCTCAGACGTTTGGAAGCATTTTTCATCAACTTCCAGATCCATTCTTACTGATGACAGAATGATCCTATTTCTTGACTGAGATTTCTTTATTAACTTCTGGAACATTTAGTTATTTCTTCTTTTCCAAGATGATTCTGAGTATAGTTATTTTTTTTTTTTTAATTTATCCTACTCTGCATTTGGTTAGTCCTTTCAACCTGAAGATACATCTTTTCTTCTCAGATTTGATCATCTTTTTTACTGTATATTTATTTTCTCCCATTCAGTCTCTAATGTGTCCTCTAAAATTTCACAAATCTGCTAAGAAATATTAATATTTAAAAATCAGTAGAATCTGGGGAGTACTTGGGTGGCTCAGTCAGTTAAGCATCTGATTTTGGCTTGGGTCATAATCTCGTGGTTCAGGAATTCCAGCCCAGCACTGGGCTCTATTCTAACAGCTCAGAGCCTGGAGCCTGCTTCAGATTCTGTGTCTCCCTGTCTCTCTGCTCTTCTCCCACTCATACTCTGAGTCTGTCTCTCTAAAAAATAAAAAAAATTAAAAAAAATTTTTTAAATCAGTAGAATCTTCATGAAAGAAATAACTAGTTAGCAAATTTATTGGGGGAAAATCCTATTCATAATGACAATAATCTATAATCTGTATTATTTTAATTGTATTATAGTTGGGTTGCTTTGAAATAATAGATCATATTTGGCGTAAGAATTCTCCCCATATTTATATCTTTACCGTATTTCTTTCTCACAACTGTCAATTCATTTATTTATTTATTCAGCCCCCCTTTCCACAACTACTGACTGGGCATCTCCTCTGTGTATACTAGTTATAGAATAGTGAATAAAACAAATAAACCAAAAAAGTAAAGTAAAGTAAAAATGAAACTCCCTGCTTTTGGGGAGATAAGCCATAAATATCATCTATCTCTCCATGGATTGAGGTCTTCCTTAAGGGCTTCCAATAAATTCTTATCCTTTTTCTTGTTTATTTGCATGTTAATTTTTCTCATTCACTTTTTTTTTTCTTTCTTACTGATTTGGGAGGGGGACCAAAGTGAATACACTTGTAATTTCAACTTCGATTTTACCAGAGAAAGAAGTCGTCCAGTATCTCTTCTCAAACAGCATATGTCAAACTATACTCTATCCAGTTAATTTTCCGTTGTTACCCTGTACTTTATCTCTGCCTTATTTTAATTATTTTACCCCTCCCCACTAGATTGTTATTATCGTTTCATCATTCCAAGGGTTGTTAATATTTATCTGTAGGGAAGCCTTTTCAATTTTCTTCTTAAAATATATCTTATTTAGGGGCACCTGGATGGCTCAGTCGGTTAAGTATCCAACTTTGGCCCAGGTCATGATCTCACAGCTTATGAGTTCGAGCCCCATGTTGGGCTCTGTGCTGACAGCTTAGAGCCTGAAGCCTGCTTCAGATGTTGTGCCTCCCTCTCTCCCTATCCCTCCCCTGCTCATACTCTGTCTCCCTCTCTCAAAAATAAACATTAAAAAAAATATATGTATCTTATTTACATTTTTTGAGTACTGTAGCTCAGAAACTTTGTTTCTGTTCATCTTAAAATATCTTCTTGTATTTCAAAGATATTTTTATGGAGAATACAATTCTTCCTTAATAGTTTTTTGTGTTGTTTTGGTTTTTGTCAGCAGTTTGAAGATATTTTTCTCCACTGACATCTGTCTTCCAGTGTTGTTTGGGGAAGTCAACTATCAGTCTAATTTCTGTGTTGTTTTGCAATTGATATATTTACTCCCTGATCCCTTTTGGATATTTCCTCTCTCTTAGGTGTTCAGCAGTCTCATTATAATTATTCTTCCTGAATCTGTGGATTGACATTTTATTCTAAATTCTGAAACATGTATGCAGACAAAAAATATTAGGTTGAATCTCTTTTCTTTGCATTACATAACTATTACACCTTTCTCTTTATTTTCACCTTTTTTTCCTATGCATTATGAACAAACTTGCACATAGTATTATTGTTTTGACTTTCTGTTTAAATGTTCTGTTTTAAATGTAAAATTCTGGGGGTTTTTTTTTGCATATTAAGTGAATTTTAATACTAATCTCCTATGTTTAGTTTTCTTGCATTTATTTATAATCTTCAGACTGCTTGCTTTTTATCTCCATTTTCATCTCAGCCACTTTGCCCTCCAGTTTTTTTTTTTTTAATATTTATTTATTTATTTTTGAGAGAGAGACAGACAGAGCATGAGCAGGGAAGAGAGAGAAGGAGACACAGAATCCAAAGCAGGCTGTAGGCTCCGAGCTGTCAGCACAGAGCCCAATGCGGGTATTGAGCACACCAACATCATGTGACATCATGACCTAAGCCAAAGTCGGATGCTCAACCAACTGAGACACCCAGATGTTCCTATCTTCCAGGTTTTTGCTCTTATTTCTTCCTCAAACTTGTTGAGGCCAGCAAAAATATGAATTCTAAAATTTTCTGTAGAACTGTTGGAGAGAAATGCCTTTCTTCTGAGTCATCTTTAAAATGCTCCCTCTCTGTATTAAGTGTGGATTATATTCAGGGTGATATGTATTAGTTAAGGATTTGCAAGATAGGAAGGCAACAGATAGGGAGACAAGTGCTTCTTTGTGTACATTTGGGTGTTAACTGGCTCTTGTTTTTAGGTGGAGATCAGATGTAAAAGTTTATGTGATGAGCAAATAGTTCATCGGCACTTAGTAAACTTCACTGACTTAGAAGATTCTACTTCTATTTTATGACTATGCCAAAGTAAGTAGTTTCTTTGGCCTGGGTGTGGACCCTGAAAATTTTTCCCGTAAGTGAGCCTGCTGTCAGAGCTCCCATGTCTCTGCGTGTCAAATATATTTCTCTGTGGGTGGCTGTACATTTCAGAGCACATTGTGCTCTCCATAAGAAGTTACCACAATGAATTGTTGGGGCTACAGTGAAAGAAGAAGGTGCACCTCAGAAAATGGTTAGAAAAGAAAAGACCAGGTTAGAAAACAGTCCCTACACAGCTAAGAATTGCTGGATGGCTCAGCCGGTTAAGCATCCAACTTTGGCTCAGATCATGATCTCGTGGTTCACGAGTTTGAGCCCTGCATTGGGCTCTGTGCTGACAGCTCAAAGCCTGGAGCCTGCTTCAGATTCTGTGTCTCCCTCTCTGCCCCTCTTCTCATCGTACTCTGTCTCTCTCTCTCAAAAAAAAGAAAAAAAAAAAGAGAATTGCTAACCTATATGCATCTTTACATACCAGTGTTAGGTGCTAACAGAGAGTTAACTTAAGAACTCTTATTTTCTGTAGTGCTTTTTGTTTTGTTCTGCTTCTGAAGGCAGAATGCAAGATGTTGAGAAATACATTTCTTTTTATGCCCCATGATCGCATTTAATGGGAATTTCTCCAAATCAGTTCTTACTTTTTGTTTCAGGCGGTGTGATTGTGTTTTGTTGTTATTTATCTACCTGATACTTTTCATGGGAAATTGGGAGAAGTCTCTGGTAGTACTGTACAGTTTTTCCTGATTCCTATTTCTATTCTTCCCTGGAAAAGTTGTCATTCATGAAATTGAATCAGCCAGATTCTCAGGAGTCATCTAATTCGATGAATAGCAAGATGATGAATAGATTACCTACATCTCTCTTTCCTGGAACGGCACAGTTAAATGTTGGGATCTGGGGCAGCTAGAGTACTCACACTAGGAATTCCTCAGTGATCTCAGCCATTTTCTTTTCTTTTAAAAAATATGTATTTATTTTTGAGAAAGAGAGAGAGACAGAACATGAGCAGGGGAGGGGCAGAGAGAGAAGGAGACACAACATCTGAAGTAGGCTTCAAGCTCCGAGCTATCAGCACAGTTCGAGCACATGGGGCTCGAACCCATGAACCATGAGATCATGACCTGAGCTAAAGTCAGCTGTTTAACCATTTAAACACCTCAGGTGCCCCAATCTCAGCCATTTTTCATCTGAATTTCTGACTTCAGGTAAATATTAAAACTGCATGTTTCCATACTTTTTATTTCAAAAATCTAAAAAGCTGCAGAGAAATGGAAAACATACGAATATCCATATATCCTTAATCTACCTTTGTGTACACGTGCAATTGTGGTTTTTTTGTTTCATTTTTGTTTTTGTTTTGTTTGTTTTGCTGAACCATCTGAAATGGGTATATTTATATTTTATTTATTCATTTAGTTAGTTATTATTTATTTATTAGAGAGAGAGAGAGCACAAGTGGGGGAACGGGGCAGAGGGAGAGAGAGAATCCTAATGTGGGACTCAATCCCATGACCCTGGGGTCATGACCTAAACTGAAATTAAGAGTCAGATGCTCAACCGACTGACTGAGCCAGCCAGGTGCCCCTGAAGGGTGTAGAAATTGCAGATTTTACAACACTTTGCTTTTAAATACTTTAGCGTGTACTTCTGAGAGTCAATTCATCCTCTAATATAATGACAATATCATCTCTATGCTAAAAAATTTAGTCATACCCATACAATAATATAATCTGATAATATTTTCTGATACACAGCCTCTAGTCAAATTCACCCAGTTGTCCCAATAAGATACTTTCTAGGTAATTTTTCAAGCTAGGCTCTAATCAAGAACAGTTACCTTGCTTTTACATGTCAAACGCAGATTGCTACAGTGCAGTTATGGATAGGATTGTGTGTTAGGTTTCTCTAAAGCTTAAATGCCACTGCTTTGTAATAGTAGTAAGATGATTTATGTTTGAATGGATTATGGTCCAACAAAAAATTAATTATCACTGTATAAATCTACAGAGTATCTCTTACTGGCTAACACTATGTCTCACTTTATTAAGATAAGTAGAACAAATTACACTCATTATAAACATTTACAGCTTACAAATTGTTGTTCAAATTAGAAATACTTTAATGCATAAGGCTCATTTCACCCATCACTAAGATGCACAAATGTGTCTTTTAATCACCAACCATTCCCATTGCCTTCTTCTGTCCATATTTGACATTTACTCTGTTACTTCTTCTAATTTCCCCTCTAATTGTATCACTTCCTCTCCTCATTTTCACTGTTACCTTCCCTCTTCCTCCACTTTTTTCTCTATTCCTTATTTCTCACCCGTCTTTGCCATACATTTTCCATAGCAGCATTGAGGAACCTATCCTTGTTAGGAGCATTTTTGTGGCATGGAATAAACATGTAAACATTGAAGTAGAAGACCTGAGATTAGTTCTTGGTTCTGTTAAATGATGGGTGACTATTTCCTTTAACTTTTTTTTAAATGTTTATTTATTTTTGAGAGACAGAGCACTAGTGAGGGAGGGGCAGAGAGAGAAGAAGATTCTGTGTCAGAATCTGAAGCAGGCTCCAGGTTCTGAGCCATCAGCATAGAGCCTGACGTGGGGCTCATACGCACAAACCATAAGATCACGACCTGCGCCAAAGTCAGATGTTTAGCCTACTGAGCCACTCAGGTGCCCTGATGGATAACTTTTTAAGGTTAATTTCAATGAATCTCAGTAAAGGGTTAAGAGAAAGTGAACATCATCTGAGGCACCAAGAATTCAAGTATCTTGCCCAATGTCACACAGCCAGTAAGTGGTGAGACTAGGATGTAAACATCACGTCCCTGAGGCTAACCATTCTCACTAAGGCCATCTCCCCAAGACCAGATGGCCAGGGGAATTTGAGTTGGTCATCCCTATTTTTGTCTCTTAGGGTGCCCCCTGTGGCCATTCCCTCCCACTTGGTAGAGAGCTTTCCAGGAGCTTTCCTTGAACTCTGCTCTATGCCTTTTTGGGTTTTTGCCCCTCCTGACCTCCACCCAGGACACGCCTCTACTTGTCCCCCACAGCGTGGGTTGTGGCCATTAAAGTTCCATTCAATACAACTTCTATTTGGGGCCAGAGGAAGAGAGGCTTCTCACTTAGTGGGCTGAAGAGAGTGGAGAAAAATAGCCCTTTGATATGCAGAAATATCCACCCATCTTCTACGATGAATCTGTTTTTCTGCTTTGAACTCTGGTTCCAAAGGCCCTCTTAGTTATCTCCTACTTAGTACCTGTCAGTCCCTGAAAAGGGGATCAGGGTGGAACAGAAAACATTTTGATTTGCTAGAATTCACTATAATTGGGTGATGTTCCTTTACTGCTCCAGGCCTGAGATAACACAGCCTTCAAATAAGGCTACCAATGCCTACCTTTCAGGACTCCCTCGAGTAGTAGACAAAATAAATCACATCAAACACTGAGGAGAGAAACCAACAAAAAAACCAAGCACTGAGAAAATGGTAGCTATTCTTATTTTACCTAATAGAGAATCTTATGTGAATCAAAGCAGTTTTCTCTGAGGCTCTGACAATATTTCCGTGGTCATTGGCATTCCTGGCATCCTGAAATACATTTATCTCACTGAGACCTGATATATGTCCAAGATTATCAGAAGTAATCCTGAATATATGGATATTACCTTTATAATGTGTTTAGTTATGTGGCTCTAGTGGTATCCAACTATATCATAGATGATCATGATTTTATTTATTTATTACCTGGCTTCTCATGAAATTACATGAGACAGACAGCAATGATAGTGTTGTGTGATTTGTGATTTTGGGGAGGAAATACATGTTTCATAAATTTACAAAAAATAGAGATCACAGGTTTGGATTACCTGCAAGTGGAGGGTTCCTTTTTGGCATTGGAGTCATTACAAATATGACTCACCTGGATGATTTAAAAACCGCAAAAAGAATTGATCTTGAACAAGAGTTTCTCAACCTCACTACTATTATTATTTGGGGCTGGAAATTCTTCCCCGGGGAGGACAGTCCTGTACATTGTAGGGTATTTGGCAGTATGTTCTCTTCTACCCTTTAGGTGCTAGTAGTATCTTCTTGGGACAACCAGAAATGTCTCCAGACATTGCCAGATGTCCACCTGGGGTAAGGGGGTTCTGGGTGATGCAAAATCGTCCTGGTTGAGAATCACGGCCTTAAATTCACACTATGCTTATCTATCTATCTATCTATCTATCTATCTATCTATGTATCTATGTATCTATCTATCTATCATCTATCTATGTATCTATGTATCTATCTATCATCTATCTATCTATCTATCTATCTATCTATCTATTTTGAGAGAGAGAGAGCTCAAGCAAGGGAGGGGCAGAGGGAGAGGAGAGAGAATTGTAAGCAGGCTCTGCGCTGCTGGCACAGAGCCTGATGTGGGGCTCCATCCCACAAACAGTGAGATCATGACCTGAGCCGAAATCAAGAGTCAGATGTCTAACTGACTGAGCCACCCAGGTGCCCCTAAACTCACACTATACTTAATTTACCTGGAGCAGGTTATCAAAAAATGAAGAAAACAGTTCCCAGAAGGAAAAAAGATCAAAAGAAGCAAGAGACTTTTTAGGATGATCCCTTCCTATTGATTTTGCATGTAAGACATTCTTTGGTCAAGATTATTGTCCCCAAAGTGAAAAAAATCCACCCAGAATTCTCACCAAAGCACTTACAGGGCTTTTCTGCCTGACACATCATTCCCGGGCACAGGGAAGAGCTCCTGACCACCGCAATTTATTTCAGAATTCAATACACCAACTTCCTCCTCCCATCTTGAGCTATTGTTCTCATCTCAGTATCACATGATAACATTCACCCCTCCCCCATTACTTCACAGAGACTTCACTATCTTCTTCCAGACACTATAAAGTTAAGGACTCAGTATTTGCAATTAAATGGTCCATTTTAAGACTTTGCAAATCTCTGCGGATTCATTTAAATAGTGACTCATCACATCATCCTTCTCAGAAGCAAAACCCACTTTCCATTCCCCCCTTATTGCATTCTTACGTAGTGTGCTTGAGGTTTAAAATCACAGGAACCTGATAAAACACAAACTCAGCATAGTTTTCAATTAGGATGGTGTGAAATTCAAAGGGTCATGAAGATACCAGAACTTACCAGATCTCGGACGGTGACAAATGGACTTATTTCATTTTACAAAGCAATCCTATATTTCCTCTTTTTATTACCCCGGTGACCCTTCACACTATGTACCAAATTGTCACCTTCACTTGAAGAAAGTCCCTGTTAATCCGGTGTGTGATTAAAACACATTGTTTTTCAAGTCATAAGGAAACAGT
This sequence comes from Hyaena hyaena, assembly GCF_003009895.1. Taxonomy (NCBI): domain Eukaryota; kingdom Metazoa; phylum Chordata; class Mammalia; order Carnivora; family Hyaenidae; genus Hyaena; species Hyaena hyaena. The sequence goes on from NW_024081643.1 coordinate 355,036, forward strand.
AGACGTGATCTGATAAGACACTGGCTGGGATGCTGGGATGAATTGGGCTGCTTCTCTTCTATGCCTCTTCCCATCCCAGCCATGATGTCTGCTCTCAATCCCAAATCAAGAGAATGGTGAGGTTTGGGGACCGTTTACTCTAAAGGGGTAAAATGATGAAGCCTGTGCTCCAATTCAGGAATTTGATGGCCCTTTCTAGCTCTGCTGGGGAACATAGAGGAACTCAAGCAGGCAGGGGCTTTGAGGCAGTTTCCATTGCTCTCTGTCTCCCCCATGACTCCAGTCATCACCTGGATGGGAGAAAGATGAGGTCAGTCTCTCTGACAGTCTGACCACCTCTGAAAGGGAAAACATGTGGTATCTAAACTCTACACATTGTCATCTTTCCAGGTCTGGCTCAAATGCCCCCTTTCCGGGCAACCATGCCCACCACTTAAAGTAATCAAAAACATGGAGGAGGGCACTTGTTGGAATGAGCACTGGGTGTTATATGGAAGCCACCTTGACAATAAACTATGAAAGAAAATAAATAAATAAATAAAGTAATAAAGTAATCAAATACAGCCCGCAGCCCTTTCTATGAGAATCTCTCTTCAGGCTCTTACTCCTTTACTTATATACAAGCCGTAGATCTCTTACTAGTGTGCGAGCTCCTTCAGAGCAGGCTCTGTGTGGTTGTCTGGCTTCAGGCCCTCTCCTCAGAGCTATGGCCTTGTTTTCTCTGAACAAAGAGTAGGGGAGATCTATGTCTGATGCGTCTCTGCACACCATGATGTCAGATCATCCCTAAAGCTGAAGTCCTCCCAACCCCTGGTTCTAAGCTAAAATGGTGGGAAATACCCCAACCTCTTGACTTCCCTTTTATACATTGCACCTGCAAATGTCACTCAAGCAATAGTAGTGATTATACTTGTCAACCCACGAAATCCGAATCTCCTGCTAGATTTGTCCCTGTAGAAAGGTTTTTCTTCTTCTTTCCTTCTTCTCTCCTTCTTTCCTCCCTTCCTCCTTCCCTTCATTCTTTCCTTCTTTCCTTCCACCCTTCCTCCATCCGTCCCTCCCTTCCCTCCCTCCCTCCTTCCTTCCCCCATCAGTAAATATTTTAGTGTTCACTGTGTGTGAGTACTTCGCTAGTACTAAATGTTGTATGAATATGAATATAACATAATATATAAATATGATAAAGTCCTTATCCTCATTAATCTTACATCTTTGTGTAAATTGCAGACTTATCTTGAAGATCTCAAAGTGACTTGGCCACCTTCTTCCATCCGGGTGGGGTCTGCTGGGGTCCTGACAAGTGGCGAGCAGAGCCGGCCATCATATTTCTTTGGAAAGTCCAGTGGCCCAAGATTCCAACACGCATAGTTCCTGCTCAGGCTGGTGTCCCAAGTTCCTCATGACATCAGGGAACTGGGCACAAGGAAACAGTCTCTCACAGCAAGATAGTCACCTGGATAGTTTGCTCTGTTTTACAAAGCAATTTCTGGTGTTTCCTTTTTTCATTATCTTAGTAACCTTTAGAACTACATGTTAAACTGCCATCCCTACTGAGAGAAACTCCCTGTCAGTCTGATGAGTGACTAAAACACAGAGCTTTTCAGGTCTTCAGGAAACAATAGACCTGATCCCACAAGATACTGGCTGGTTTGTCATCTGATATATCCTTTTACTGCTGTTACGAAAAACATCCCCTTCAGGAATAAATGCTCAGGACGTTAGTTATATTCTGTGTAGAAACAAGGGCCTGTATGACCGTGCAGGGTGTGTGACATGGAGGTTTTTTTCTTAAGTATTTCCTTATGTAGATTTCTATTCTATTAGCAGAAATGTAAATCATTGCATATGTAATGTTTTAGAATGGGCCTTCTACTAAGAGCAAAATTATTTCTATTCTGGTGAGCTGCAGAAACAATACACATTTCAAAACTGGCATGATAGAAACCTGTGGAAGAGAAACGTGGTAAAATAAAGGCAGAATGATTACACATCATTAGAAGAAAAGAAAATGAGTTCCTGCAAAGGCCCATTTGATTTTCTGTTTGAGAAACAAATTCTCCCCGATAAGAAGGTATTTTTTGAGATGTTCAGAAATGTATTTCAGCAGCATGCATTTTTCCTTCCTGGTGACAGTGTGTGCTTTATAATGATGTTATGTGATAAGGTTCTGGTGAAGGAATTGGTTTTCTGTGCCCCATTTGAACTTAATTTACCAGGCATATGCAAGGAACTGGTATTATAAATCAAGGCACTGACCACAATCCCGTGACTCATCGTATTTTCTTACTGTTTTTCCATGTCATTTCCCTACCTCCTTTCTGGGGAAATTATTAATTTCATTTTGTGTATGTTTCTTTTTTGTCTCAGGTCTCACAACAGATTTTCCAAGCGCACCAGCTCAGGAGGAATTCACCCCGAGGAACCAAATGAAGCGCGATTCAGATCTGCTGTGTGTGCTGTCCAAACACAGCGTGTCACCCGTCAGGGCCCACTCACTGTCGGACTGTGGGAGCAGCCCAGACCCACACCCCTTTCCTCAGAACCGGTGTGGTGCTAGACAAAGAGACACATCAGGCTGCGTCTTCAATCATAGACTAGATTAGATGTTTTATAAAGTGGGAATCCACATGACGATCATTTACCCTTAAATTATGCTAAGTAGTCAATGTGGTGGGTTTTGTCCCCAATGCCTTGTCAACGTAGTCAGTCCTGCCTCGTACGGGAGCATACAGATAAAGCTATACTTGGCAATCCGGCTCCCTCTGCATTTCTCAAGCACACTTTTATAATTCTCCCTCCTCTTGTGACAGAGGTTCTCTGCGAACCACACACCTCATTTTCTCTTTCTACTAGAGAAGCTTCTGGGACCAAGAGTGGGAATCTACCCATACATTTCTTTGCATGAAATCAAATAACACGTTCCTTTGGGGAGTCAGGCCTGGAGCATCTCATCTTGTCTGTTATAACAAAAGCACCTCCAAGGGCGCAGACTACATGCCCTCGGTGGTTGAGAGGATCACACTGGGGCAGATTGGTCTGGGGAACAGGATGGACTTCGGAGCCAAACAGCCCTAGGTCCCCAGTCACACCTTTTAATGCCTCAGCCGCACTTTTCTCAACTGTAAAAAAAGAGGTATAATACCTTCTGGGTGGTTGTCAAAACTGGAGAAATGGTCTATAGCTTTCCTATTGTCTTTCACCCTCGTCTCACACTACTCCGTCATTTGCCTCTAGCAACACATCCACCTTAGACATCTGGCTCCTTGTCTCCGTCTTTGTACCTGCTGACCCGTCTTCTAGCAACGTCTTTCCTTTCAGTCATTGGGACATTGGTGGCTTCTTTTTCAGGCCTCATCTTAAATATCACCTCCATGACAAGACTTTTCCTGGCGCATCTATGCCCTGCCCTCTCAACATGCTCCCCCTGCCCACCCAGGTTAGTTTCTCTTTCTCACAGCATGCTGCTATTTCCTTGGTAGCATTTACCATATATGTAGTCATATTATTATTAGGTTGCTTGTTTATTGCTATTATTATTACACTAGACTGCCAGCCACTCACCACGTCTGTTTTGTTCACTGACTATGAATGCTCCGTGTGACACACAGTGTCAGGCACATGCAAGGTAAATATTATTGAGTGAGTGAAGTAGTAAATGTTTCTTATACCACCACATAAGTTAAAATAAATAGGCATATTTATCCTCGTTTTAAGAGAAAGAAAAGAAAGTTTAGGTAGTAGAAGTGACTTGACCAATTTTACTTTCATCTGAAAAGAACCTAGGGCTTGGGCTTCCATCTGCCTGCCTCCAAGCTTTTTTTCCTTTCACCTACTATCCTTTTCACTAGCCATTCTTGTTAGGGCAGAAAGATGGCGCCCAAACCACAGAGCATGTATTACCCTGTAAGGTTTGGAAAAGCATGGTGGGTCTTATGATGCAATTTTATATTTGGAAAATGGAAAAATATTGTTTTCACATGTACATTGCAAAATACAAAGCTCTACTTTGTCTTGGCTGGGTGAGCAGAGGCGAACAATACAGCTGATAAGAGCCGCGCTGTGCTTCTGCTGAGTATGCCTCAGTCATGGAGCCAACGCTCTTGGAGAACCTGGAAGCCTTTCTTGATTTCTCCTTTTTCTTCATCCCCATCCCTTCTGAAAAACCAGGTCCTGTCTGTTTATATCTTCAATAAGTCTCCCTACCCACTGTAATGATTACCCTAGTGTAGGCAACCGTGACCCTCAATGCTTCTTTTCCCTTCTCACCCCCTCAGGCCCTGCCTGAAGTGCTTGTCAGACAGAAGCATTTTCCATTCCTCAACAAACCATTTCCTCCTTTGACACCACACTTCTGCAAACACACTGTGAATGCATATGACATTGTAGCCAAAGCGAATGGAAAAGGCAGGATTCTACACATAGTTACCTACACAGGTGTTATCATTCTATATCAAATTTGATCATTTGATGGGCAAATGATCTGAAGGATCATTAACAACAAAATGCCAACCCATCGTGGGCTTATACTTTTATAAAATAGAATAGATCGTGAATTAATAGAAAACGAATTTTTAAAATTAAAAACATATCGGGGCGCTTGGGTGGCTCAGTCAGTTAAGCATCCGACTCAGCTCAGGTCATGATCTCATGGTTTGTGGGTTGGAGCCCTGCGTTGAGCTCTGTGCTGACAGCTCAGAGCCTGGAGCCTGTTTCAGATTCTGTGTCTCCCTCCATGTATCTCTGACCCTCCCCTGCTCATGCTGTCTCTCTCTCTCTCTCTCTCTCTCTCTCTCTCTCTCAGAAATAAATAAAACAGGGGCACCTGGGTGGCTTAGTCGGTTAAGCGTCCGACTTTCGCTTAGGTCATGATCTTGCGGTTCGTGGGTTCGAGCCCCGCGTCGGGCTCTGTGCTGACTGCCAGCTCAGAGCCTGGAGCCTGTTTCGGATTCTCTGTCTCCCTCTCTCTCTGACCCTCCCCTGCTCATTCTGTCTCTCTCTCTCTCCCCTAGAAATAAATAAAAATATTTAAAAAAATAATTAAAAAAAGAAATAAATAAAACATTAAAAAAAATTAAAAACATATCATGATAATATATTTTTTTGGCTATTAGACTAATGGACATAAAACTGCTTTAGAGTTTCTAAATGCCTACATTGAACTTCTGATCTTACCTCATGAGGGGCCATGCACAGAGCAGCACTGGCTAGAGGTAAGGAGGTCAGACCAATACAAATTAATAGGAGGGAGATGTAGGAAACCTTGTGGGCTCATCTCTATTCAACCAGCAATGGAACAGCTTTGTGGAATCTGCAACAGTTTCACTGTTACTCTAGAACAGGTCAGGACCCTATAGTTTCACCACTTCGCTTTGTGTATTTATATTAATATTTTTATTTATTTACTAATTTATAGTTTCTTTTAGCACGAGGTCACAGACCTAAAATCAAGCCACTAGTTTAATCCTTTGGAGAGAACCCTTAGGTTTCTGGATAGGAGTTCATACTGCTAAATTGCATCACTCTTGACATATTATTCAAGCTTTCATGCCACTGGCATCTCTGACGGAAAAGGCTCAGAAGAAAGAATATACACATGCATATGCTTAGTGGTATGCTAAAAATAGCAATAATTCTCTGACAAAAACAATCATGTTTTTAAATCACCTGTTGCCTTAGGTGCCGAACACATCTCCAGGCCAAATGAAATGGGCAACACTTGCTAAACTGAGATTTGGCCAGTAAAAACCAGAGGCTGGAGTAGGGGCTGAAATGAAGTAAGGAATACTTGTTAGAAAGAGAGCAGAAAGCACATTTGGGGGTAAACACAAAGGCAGCTGGGATGATAAAGATTGATAGATGGCCATGAGATGAATGGGCAATAATTCTTCTTTGGATAAGCGTGGATTACTCAAGGCGGTGTGCATGATAAAATAAGAAGAAGCAAAAAATAAGAGAAGCCAAAGGCAAGCTCATGTGGATCATTAATCACTGATAAAGAAGAAAGACAAGACCTATTTGAAGGCTCAGAGTAAGTTGCTGTAAGAGTGAAACCAGATCATGCATGAGGGGTGAGAAAGAGTGATATGACTGAGATGTGTAAGGTCTGAGAATTGCAAGATGCACTCAACTCTAGTTAGCTTGGTTAACATTAGAGATGATGGAATTAATCATGTAAAGCATTGCTTATTTATATCTTTAACTTATTCCAGATCATTGACTCTGTGGGTTCTCTCTCTCTCTCTCTTTTTAAATGTTTTTTATTTATTTCTGAGAGAGAGAGACAGCATGAGCAGGGGAGGGTCAGAGAGAGAGGGTGACACAGAATCTGAAACGGGCTCCAGGCTCTGAGCTGGCTCTCAGCACAGAGCCCTGTGTGAGGCTCAACCCAGAACCGTGAGATCATGACCTGAGCCGAAATCAGATGCTTAACTGACTGAGACACCCAGGCGCCCCTGGGTCCTCTTGATTAAGTTCATACTAATGACTTACGGAATAGAATTTTCTTTCTCATGGAGTAACACTGAAGAACTACAAACTAAAATATAGTGCATTTTTGTTTTATTGTTGTTGCTGCCGATGCAGTCTTATTACCCTTACCTTTCTCCTCCTCATCAATATTTCTTAATGGAAACAGTCTAGAATCAAATGGCTTTTCTCTGCCACTTTTTCTGTGGCATGTCTCAGATCAACCCTTGTGATTCAGGGCAGAAAAGCGAGTCAATGCTGGCACAGCTCTACTGCTTCCCATGTGCCTGGAGTGAAGAGATGGGGGGAAAGAGAGGGTGGGCATCAGACTGCAGGTTCCAGAACTCCAGTTTTATTCCATGCTGCTCTCTTCCAACCCAGGCTGGCAATCAAGGAAACTGTGAGAATAAGTCCAGCCCCTTGGGTCATGTTCCTGGGTCCAGTTTGCTGGCGAGAAGCCAGTCTAATTTCTCCAGAGCCCGTCTATATGGAAATATCCACGGCCAGCTACACAGGAGCAGCTGCTAACCTCAGATGCCTTAATTGTTGGAGCCTTATTTCCATTTATACACTTTCCTTTGCTCCTATCGCTCCATTAATGGCATACAAATTAGCACAATTTATTACACAGGAAATCCTGTAATGGTGTCCAGGGCATTTTAGCACTAAGGATCTCTCATGATACATTGTCCACATTCTAGAAAGAAAGAATAGACTCCAGGGAGTGTTTCTCATTTCCCGAAGAAACATTTGACCCGATTTAAAATGGATTTGTATTGTTTTTCAATATTTAAGAGGAAGCGGGGGGAGTAAAATTTAAGTGAATGAATTCCAAGTAGTTGCTGGTGAAAAGGCTAAGTTTTAAACTTTGCTGTTGAACCTCCACATTATTAATGTAGGAGGTCAGCAGACTCAAGTATATCAGTTGAGGAGGTGCTGGCTGGCTCAGTCAGGGGAGCATGCGACTCATGATTTTAGGGTTGTGAGTTTGAGCCCCACTTGGGGTGTAGATTATTAAAAATAAATAAACTTTAAAAAAAGATATCAATTGTGCTTAATCTCTGGACTCTGAAGATACACTGCCAGGGACTGCAGTAGTTTTTTGACATTCCTGCTTGAAGCCTGTCAGCTTAATGTGCTGGAGGAAGGGCCTGAGGGTCCGTAAGAAATGGAAACTAAGTGTATCGCACAAATGCTTTTTCATTCATTGCAATGGTTCCTGTGATGTTAAGAGGAATAGATACTGGGTGATTCAGTCAATTGAGGGTCTGACTCTTGATTTTTGGCTCAGGTCATTATCCTAGGATTGTGGGATCAAGCCATGTCAGGCTCTGCATTGAGAGTGGAGCCTGCTTGAGATTCTCTCTCTGTCCTTTCCCCTTCCCTTCCTCTGCCCCTCTCCCCCTTTTTCGAGCTCTCTCTCTCTCTCTTTCTCTCGAAGAAAAAGAGGCATAGATATCTAGTCATTCACTTAAAATTTTGAAGAAACAGGGGTGCCTAGGTGGCTCAGTCAGTTAAATGTCCAACTTCAGCTTAGATCATGATCTTGTGGTTTGTGAGTTCAGGCCCCACATGGGGCTCTATGCTGACAGCTCAGAGCCCGAAGCCTGCTAGAGATTCTTTGTCTCCCACCTTCTCTCTGCCCCTCCTCTGCTGGCACTCTGTCTCTGTCTCTCTCTCTCTCAAGAATCAATAAACATTAAAAAAAATTCTTTTAAATTTGGATAAGCAGAGATAATATCTGCAGCTCATAGTTTTTGTTTTAAGGCCAGTATTTCCATCATTTAATTGCCTTTGCTACTAAATATAAGAAAACACAATACCAAATGTTTAACCATAAAGTATGTAATAACATGATTTCAGAAATATGATTATCAGAAGAGATTTGCCTGTAGCACATAAGCATTAAGTAGAGTAATGAAAGGTACAGGAGAGGTGTAGGACATCATGATTAAAGATAAACAGAGTTGTAACATTAAGGGCAAATAGCATGTTTTTAAAATATCCGAGAGGATAACTTAGTACTGAGGATTGATAATGGCGAGAGAGAGCATTACGTTCTACTGCCTCCAAAGTATGTGACCCTGAGTGAGGGACTTTGTGCCTTTGTGCCTCAGTAAGATGGCGAGATTAACAGCTCACACTTCTTGGGGTTGCTGTGAAATCGAATAAGGTAACATACGAAGTGGTTCCAACAGTGTCTGTCCAGAGCGAGGGCTCAGCTAAGCAGAGGTTCGATATTACTACTTCTGTTGCTGCTGTTACTCCCACACTTACTGCTGCTGTTACTCCCACACTTACTGTAGCTGTTACGGACTCTCCCTGTCCTGGTTTGCATACATTCTTCCAGAAAAATATTATATGTATATCCCAAACTCCTAGGTCTTTATTCTGAGAAATGTCATTGAGAATCTTTTGAAGACAGAATTTCCACTTCTAGAGCCATGGATTTAGTTGTGGACTGTTCACAAAAACTGTGAAATTTGGAAGAAAAAGAAAAGTCAAGGCCCTTCTGAAATTCTCTAAAGTATTCCTCCTGTGCAGTAGCTTTTGAAGAAGTATTTAAAATTGGGGAAGTGAGGGGTGCGTGGGTGGCTCAGTTGGTTAACATTCGATTTTGACTCAAGTCATAATCCCACAGTTTGTGAGTTCAAGCCCCGCGTGGGACTCTGTGCTGACAGTTCAGAAACTGCTTGGGATTCTGTGTCTCCCTCTCTCTCTGCCCCTCCCCTGCTCATCTCTGTCTCTCAAAAATACATAAACATTGAAAAAATAAATAAATAAATAATTAAATTAAATTAAATTAAAGGTTAATAGGGGCACCTGGGTGGCTCAGTTGGTTAAGCTTTGGCTCAGGTATATATATATATAATATGTATTATATTATACATATATAATCCCTCCACCCTTGCACCCCCTGCTCTGGGCTTAAGAAAGCTGAAGTATAGGGGAGGTAGCTTCTTTATTTTTCTTACCAGCTGGGCTACTGAAGAGTTATCTTGTTCTCAATCTTTGTTCTAATTAGCTTTTATTAAAAAGTCCTCCTTTCCCCCCACAATTTCAGATATTTTACTTGTAATAGGAGGAATTAAACTCTTTAAGCACCAAAGCATAAACATCATGCCTTCCACCCAAACTTGATCCTGCTTGGTCACCATCCTGTTAATGATGTCACCCATCGTACATAATCTGCCCTTACTCCTGTCTTCTTCCACACCCAATGAATCGCCAAGTCTTTTGGATTTTGTCTACAAAATATTTCTTGCATTCATTGTCTTCTCTTCATTCCTGCTGATTTAACCCTGGTGCAAGCTTTCACTGCATATATAATTTCTTTCTCTGGATTGTATGGTCTTTGGAAGCACACATTTTGTGTCTCCTTATATCCCCTAGGTGATATCTGTGCACCGAGACCCTCAAAATATTCATTAGAGGGTTTTTATTCTGCATCATGAAACTGCCCCACAAAAATGGGTATCTCTCAAATTTAGATATCCTCATATGTCTTTCAAATTATCCGTTTAAAATTCCTGAATTTCTTCTTTTAGTTTCCTAGAATATATATACATACATTCTAAAGAACTGGTTTACAAGTTACTTGGTTATAAATTTCACATTATCATGAAATATGCTTGATTTCTCTATTTAGTCATTGCTTTCATTTCATGTTTTACATCAACCTGCTGTTGAAATGTTATTGTAATCATTCCTGTGTCTTTATCTTTAATTGATGTTGAAATGCACATCCTAGAATAATAAGACAACTACACCTTAGAAAAACAGGAGCTCTTATTTTAAGCTGGGGAAATAGAGTGGCACATTTTGGTCTCGGTTAATAATGTCCCTAAATTTATTCCTCAGCCGTTCACATGCCACAAGCGAGCACCAGTCAAGCATAACAGCTCCAGATGTATGCTCTTTTCAATCTGAAATGAGGGCATAAACGCTTTGTGCAAGCCCTTCGGCTACTGGGCATTGCATGTCCATGGGGAAGTCACCATCCCTGATTTGCGCACGAGCAAACTCTTTTTGTATGGTTGTGGGAAGTCACAGCTGACCAGTTAGCACAGAGGGCTGCTCTTTCTTAGAGGGTATTCTCTTTGGTTTCATTAGATTTTTGAACATTTCAAACCGCTTCTTGGCAGGATCTGTTTTAATATCTTACTCATTTACACTGCTCACATAAATCAAATTCTAGTTCATTGGTATGGACACACCGAATGTTTGCTAGCCAAAAGAGCTTTGAAACTTAGAGGAAATAAAATAAAACCAAGCAGTCTTTAATCTCTCTTCCACAAATCCTGATACTAGCTTACAGACACTAATGAAATTCTTTTCACATATGTATAAAATTTTCATTTATAATAGACCTTACACACATATACACACACGTTTGCGTGATGTATAAGCATGCACACACATATGCTTCCCAGCTTTTAATGAGATAATCAGATTTAATTGAAAGGGGTCCAAAGTTAAATAGCCGTGTAATGATTTATGCTGCATGGTGAATGGTACTATTTAGTGGACAGGAGAAGAAGTCTGGGGTAATGTTTGTAAACACTATAACATCTAAATGTTTTCTCCATATCTGTTTGATTTCTTTTTAAACACATTTAGAAGTGCATGGGTTTTAAAGCTCTCAGATGTGTGGATTTTCTCCAGTTATGTTTTGTTTTCAAATTCTAGCTTAATTCATTTCTCAAAGAAGATCTGTATAGTATCAGTTCTTTAAGGTTACGGAAACTTACTTTGTGGTCTATACTCTGTATCAGCGATTTTAGCAGGTAGGCACTCCAAATATTGTGTGTAAGGTTTTATATATGTTCATTGGCTCAAGCTTGTTAATTGTATGCTCAAATATTCTATTTATTTACTAAATATTAGACTGCTTAATGTATTATTATTGAAAGAGATATGCTAATCTCTATTCTGTGAATTTTCTTTTTTTTCTTTATAGATGTCGAACTTATGTTAGTAAGTATATACATGTTTAGAACTGTTTTTCTGGTGAATGTAACCACTTATCAATATTAGTGACTCTCTTTATTGTTATAAAAATTTTGCCCTAAAAGTCTATTCTATGTGATTTATAATAGGCAACCCCAGATTTTCTGTGAGTGTTTTCCATACATCTTTTTCTCCAGTTTTGTTTTTTGTTTCAGAGATATCTCTTATAAATAACCTATAGTTAGATTATTTTTATACAGTCTGACAAAATTTTTGCTTTTTAATAGAAGAATTTGGTCTATGTGCATTAATTGCATTTATTGATAGACTTATTTCTTCCATTTTACTTTGTGTTTTTGATTTCTTCTGATTTTCTATTTACTTCCTTTTCCTTTAGTCTTGACATCTGCCCCCTCTGCTTTTTTCCCTTAATCTATTAAATATTTTTGACATATATCAAATAAACATGTTTATTTTTTTAATATTTATTTATTTTGGAGAGACATTACCAGTGGGGGACGTGCAGAGAGAGAGGGAGACACAGAATCTGAACCAGGCTCCAGGCTCAGAGCTGTCAGCACAGAACTGGATGTAGGACTTGAACTCCCCAACCCTGAGGTCATGACCTGAGCCAAAGCTGGGCATTTAACCAAGGGCACCCAGGTGCCCTTATAACATGTTTATTTGATACATTTATATGATCTTATATGATTGCCATGGTAGTGATATTTAATGCCTCTATCACATTACATAATTATCCTTTCTTTTTAGTAGTTGGAATAATTGCGTTATACTTTCTTAGCAAGTGTGATGAGAAAGATATTCTCTATTTTCATTGTACTGTGCATGATATCTCTAGGGCTTATTTAACTTTGTAGCCTTAAACTTTTGGGGTGCCTGGGTGGCTCAGTCAGTTAAGCGTCTAACTTCGGCTCAGGTCATGATCTCACAGTCCGTGGGTTCAAGCCCTGTGTCAGGCTCTGTGCTGACAGCTAGCTAAGAGACTGGGGCCTGTTTCAGATTCTGTGTCACCCTCTCTTTCCGACCCTCCTCTGCTCATGCTCTCTCTCTCTCTCTCTCTCTCAGAAATAAATAAAACATTAAAAAAAATTTTTAAAAACCTTCTATCTTACCCTCCCCCACATAGTTTATCCTCTGATAAACACTATCTTACTCTCTATTTTTAAGAGTTTGGCTTTTTTAGCTTACACCTTTAAGTGATACCATGGTAGTACTTGTCTTTCTCTGACTTATCTCACTTAGCATAATGTACCCACTTTGCCTTTTATTACTATTTTTTATTTTTATTAAAAATCTTTTTTGAAATCTTTATTTATTTTTGAGAGAGGGAGAGAGACAGAGCATGAACAAGGGAGGGGCAGAGAGAGGTAGACACAGAATCTGAAGCAGGCTCTAGGCTCTGAGCTGTCAGCACAGAGCCCAGTCTAGGGTTTGAACCCACAAGCTGCAAGATCATGACCTGAGCTGAAGTTGGATGCTCAACGACTGAGCCACCCAGGTGCCCCCCACTCTGCCCTTCAAAAAGTTGATTTTAATGTATTTTTCTCATGCCACTTTTTCTCCTTATTAGGTTGAAAATTATGAAATCCCTGTCTCCTTTCCTAATGGTTGCCCTGGATATTTCAACATGTATCCTAACTCTAAAATTAATCGGTGTCTTTTTCTTTAACTTCCTCGGAGCCACACAAAGACTTTATAACGTGATTAGCCTACCTCCATCTTCTATACTATTGTTTTTAAGCATTTTAATTTTATCTTAAAAACAAATTAGATATTTTTATTATCTTATAGTCAATATCTATCCACTTGTTTGCCATTTTCTTTTCTCCTGTTATTTCTTTCATCCTGGGATCCTTCCTTTTCTTTCTGAAGTACATCAGGAAGTTTCCTCAAGCCACACACTGTTACTGCCCAAGCCAGGAGCAAAACAACTTCTCCTTTCCTTCTACTTTCCAGTCTTCTACCAGCACCTTTTGGTAGGACCCAATCATTAGCCAAGTGGCAAGAGAATCTGGAAAATGTAGTTTTCCGGATTCTAGCCCCAGGCATGCTAGAGGAGAGCACAGTAAGGAAGGAATAGAGCTAAGTACTATCAGACAGCAACTGGCTCAGGGATTGTGAATATCATGGGAAAACGGAATTAGGTGAGATCTCACCTGCTCTCTCTACCACAGTAACTGCAAGACAGGCTAGTCTCCTTCTTGACTTCCATGTAGACCATTTCCTCCCCCTCCTTCAATTTATGTTTTTTTTCTGATGGCCTTTTAGTACCATAGTTTTATTTTGTGAATTATGCTGCCAATGGCCTTTACTTTTGTTCCCCTGTGTGGTTACTCAGTTATCAAAAGTGAAGTCATAGATCACTAGGTCTAGATGCAATATTGCTAACTGTGTTCATCAGAGCAGGTTAGGTTATGTGGCAGCAACATAGGACTCTTAAATTCCACTGACTTAAAGCTGAGGTTCATTTCTTACCATACTAATGGCACCAGCTGGAGACTCTGTTCCAAGCTAAGGGATGTTGCCGGTTGGATAGCCCACCCTCTGCTGCATCTATGGTCTATTTCAGAGCAAAGGGCTCATGGTGAATCAGCCCTGCTTCTTAAAGGCTGTTGTCTTGAAATGACACACATTGCTTTGTCTCAAATTTCATTAGCCAAAGAAGGTCACAGATCTTCCCTAACCTCAAAGGGACAGGAAAGTACAATCTTACCAGGTGCCAGAAAGAAAGAAACTAAAATATCTTTGAGCAGCACAAATGATACCATGTTTACATTAACGTTTTAAAGATTCCAGGTGTCTGTATGACATGTGTGTTTGGCCATCCTTTATGTGAGTTTGGAGCAGAAAAGAAATGTCTATGTTTAAAACAAAGATTTGGGAGTTTATGGTAACAGATGAGATTATCTAGAATGGTGTTACAGACCCGCATTGTCCAGTACAGTAGCCATGAACTACATACGGCTATGGAGCACTTGAAATAAGAATAGTTTAAATTGAGATGTGCTGTAAGTGTAAAATATATGCTGGAGTCTGAAGAGTTAATATGAAAAAAGGAATGTAAAATACCTTGGTAATTTTTATATTGGTTAAATATTGAAATGATCGCATTTTGGATATATTGGTTACAAAAATACGTTATGAACGTGAATTTCACCTGAATCTTTCTGCTTCTTTTTACTATTGTGACTAGAAAATTTAGAACTGTGTGTGCAATTTGCATTGTATTGGTATGAGACTGTACAATTAAGCATAAATAGAGACGAGGTCTAAGACAAGATGTTTAGAAACAAAAGAGCAAGCCTCCCGGAACAACTAAAGAACTCAGAGGAAAGTAAAAGAGACTTATTACTGAAGGCAGAGAAGTGAATGTTTCCATGAAAAGCAATCAGTGTTGCGAACTGCTAGTTTAGTGGCTTTGGTATAATTTCCCATTAAAGCTGCAGGACCTGTCTTACTGTGCATTGCCTGAAATGATCCTAGAGTCTGGAGTGCTCCAGTGACAACACATTGACCAACTTTTCATGCATAGAAAGTAGAGAAATGTCATGAATTACTAAAAGATTAAAAAATGGCTTTTGCTTTACTCATCAGAGGTTGTAATAATTATAACTCTTTTAAGTTAATGTTTCCCGTGTAAGACCAATGTCCTAGATGTGGCGAAACCAAGTGAAACTTACAAATCAAGAAACATTTTAAATACCATTCATCTTTGTGATTATGATAATTAGACATAAAAGGGTAATGCAGGTTATAATTGACAGTTACAATGTGTACCATTTTCTTTGAGCTGAAACAACTATTTGGAAAGTAATTTAGCAAACTTTTGACAATTTTTCCAGTTGTCATTAATTAATCCATATGTTTGTTGCAAGTGTTATGGCTATAATTATTTTAAATGAATTAATTGGCAGTATTTTATTAGCCCTAATCAAATCGTGATAAAGCACTGGGTTTTCTGAAAGCAGGGCACTGCTAGGTGACTAAAGACAGTTTCTAGCAGATCCTGGGTGGCTCAGTCAGTTAAGGGTCTGACTTGAGCTCAGGTCATGATCTGATGATTCATGAATTCGAGCCCCAAGTCAGGCTCTGTGCTGACAGCTTGGAGCTTGCTTCAGATTCTATGTCTCCCCCAATACCTCAGGTCTTCAAAATAAGACAAAATAGCCATTAATTAGGTCAAGGGTATTTCCTTCCAGTGGCATCCGTTCCCCCCCACAATGGGACAGTGAGGAGATCTTCTCTTGAGGAGAAACTGGGTGAAAGAGGAGAGGTGGCCAGAGCTGGAGCGATCATCTGCATGCTGCCTTTTGGTATTGGAGTGAAGACAGATAAGTAAGTCAATACCGTGTGGAAGGCAAAGTTGCAAGCTGAGAGTCCCTCCATGAGACAGTGTGGGGGGAATTCTCTCCACAAGGTTTACATAGGTCAGTGTGCCAAAGTTTACCAAAACATCCAAATAACGAGCAGTTCCAACACTTTTGAATTTTTGAACTTCTCCCATGAAGGCAGGTTGAATATAGTGGCAATAATCTAGATCTTTCCAGAAAGTGAAGGTAGAGACCTTGGCCTTCCTCACTTCACGTGAGGCCCTGGAAGTGTCTGCTGAGGCTCTACTTGCAATTTCTCAGTGTCAAAGACAACAGGAAGCATCAGGATCCTCTCCCAGCTTCTTCTCAGTCTTCTGCACCCTGCCTTTAAGAGGCAATTCATTTGAGGACTGGGGTGCCCCAGGACTGCATGGTGGTGGCCATGGTGGCCATGGAGACTCCATCGGGAATTTGGAGTCCTAGTGCCCCATGTCCCTAAGCATCTTGACAAGAGTCTCTGTTGGAATACATTACCTTTTCTTTCCAGAATTTTCCTCCATTGCTCTTCCCAACTGGATTAAAGGAACAGAAACCACAAACAGTTCTTTTTCTAATATTCCAGGATAAAAGAGGAATTGAATTCAGGAAAATGAATTCCTTAGGGCAAGGAAGTATAGCTCAGTGGACTTAACTGATGCAGTATCTTCAGGTCCAGTCTTTTTATGATACTCTGAGCACCGGCATCTACCACCAGATCTGTAAAGCCCAGTGCAGAGTAAGTATCTATTTCTGTCAGAACTCATTTGTAGTTGATATCACACCGATCTGGCAGCTATGTGCAGCACCTACCCCCAGAAAATCTACCCCAGGCCATTTGCAGCCTCTGACTCTTGTTGGCAGACAGGACAGTTCTTTTTTTTTTTTAATTATTATTTCTAGGAAAGAGAGAGAGAGAGACAACGTGAGCAGGGGAGGGTCAGAGAGAGAGGGAGTCACAGACTGAAACAGGCTCCAGGCTCTGAGCTGGCAGTCAGCACAGAGCCCGACGCGGGGCTCAAACCCACGAACCGCGAGACCATGACCTAAGCGAAAGTTGGACGCTCAACCGACTAAGCCACCCAGGCTCCCCATGGGGACAATTTTTGACTGCCTTTCTGCCTAACCAGATGGGCAGGCCATTGGCCACCACCATAAGTTGCTTAAAAACCCAAATATATGGAAAACATCATGCAGCTCACCCTTCTGAGCTTATTTTGCCTTCATTGATCAGACCGGCAGCCTTCCAAACAGGATGCTGTCTGATCACCAGGAACTGCTATCCATAAACCAAGTAGCTCTTTTTTGGTCCATCAAGAGCTGTTGATAGGGTGCTGTCTAAGTGGTAGTAAAAGCCAGCAGCTCCTGAAGTGATGACATAGTCAGTTCTAGGGGAAAAGATTCCACCTACCTGTAAGGTCAAATAAGAATAAAATAGGATATTAATGCATAAACCAATCCTATTTTATCATAGAACTCTTCTGGGCACTGCCTTTGCCACAGAGCATTCCCTGACATCATGCAACGCATGAGTAGTACTTCATGTTTCAAGGTTCTTCTATGTCTTCAGTCAGGGATGCAGTTACAATGAATGTCTGGTCTGATAGCAAGCTAGTAAGTGATATCTTCCTTCACCCCCAAATCTCTTGTCCCTCTTCTTTGCTTTATTTTTCTCTTCACAGAACTCATTACTATCCAACCCACTTATATTTTACATACTAATTCTGTATTTGTTAATCTCTACCTACCCATGCCAGAATGTAAGCTCCACAATGGCAGGGGTCTTCATGTGTGTCATTTGCTGCTTTATCCCCATTGCCTAAAATAATACCTGGCAAATAAGAGACCTGAATGAACATCTGTTATGTGAATGAATTTATCGGGACACTGATCAACATAATTCTTAAAGCTCGGGATATAAATAATGTATTTGATAAACATGGTATCATAACTCAATGAATAAAGAAGGGAACAGTCAAAAAATCCTGCTGAGACAATTAGTAAGCAGATGTATTCAAGAAAAATATAAAATGAAATAATATAAAATGATACATAAAAAGAAAAATATAAGATGAAACAATGTGAGACTCAAACTCTATTAGATATTGGTGTGTGGAAAAAAACTTTCTAAGAGTGATTAGAGAAGTCACAAAGGAAAACCTTTTTAAAACTAATGATATATATTTATCATTTATATTTATATTTATATATAAAAATATACAAGCAGTTGCACTGATATTCTTAAAAACTGTAAGGCTAATATCAAGAATAAAATAGTTGCAAAACTATCACAAACTGAGGATAGATATCCTTACTAGGAAGTGTCCTTTAATAAGAACAACGCAGTCAAAGAGCTAAAAGTGAACAGTTATGACCAAAGAATTCACAAAGGAAAAAGATGTAAAGATTTTAATAATTGCCAAGACTGTTCAACTATGCCAATAACCCAAGAAATGGACATTTTAATGCCAGTTAAATAGATTTTTCAAAGTCAAGCTGTAAAAATTTTTAAATGATACCACTCACTGTTAGTCAAGATGGGGCAAGGGGGTTTTTACAAACTATTGGTGAGGTTGACAATCGTTATAATATCTCTTAAAATGAATGAAACAAGATTATATGGATGAATATAAAGAGTCTCTAAAATGTTCTTTCTTTTGATCTTTTAATACCACTTATTATAACTTTTATTAATGATTGGATTTGAGATGTGACTAGATATTTGTATATCAAGATGTTCCCTAGAGCATTTATTTATAATAGAAAAAATATGAAAAATTTTAAATATTACAAATGGGGAATCACTACATTATGGCACAATCACATGTTGGGATATTATGTGGCTGTTAAAAACATATCTTAGAGGATACCTAATAATATGGGTAAATGTTCATACTGTCAAATGAGAAAAGGGGATATATAGCCGTATATACAGTTTATTGTATGTATCCTATCATGAAAAGATTTCATTGTATATGTGTGTATGTTGGATATCTGTGTGTGTGTGTGTGTGTGTGTGTGTGTTTGTGTGTGTATTAAATTGTGAAGGAATATACCACATGTTACTGACATACCTAGTGACTACTGAGTGGTGTTATTGTAGGCAACTTTTTGTGTTCATTTTAAAACATTTATTTAGGGGCGCCTGGGTGGCTTAGTCGGTTAAGCGTCCGACTTTCCGACTTTCGCTTAGGTCATGATCTCGCGGTTTGTGGGTTCGAGCCCCGCGTCGGGCTCTGTGCTGACTGCCAGCTCGGAGCCTGGAGCCTGTTTCAGTCTGTGACTCCCTCTCTCTCTGACCCTCCCCTGCTCACGCTGTCTCTCTCTCCTAGAAATAAATAAAACATTTTAAAAAAAACGTTTTTTTTTAGATTTTCCAAATATTCTATTATAATTAGGTATCGTTGTTACAAGCAGACAAAAAAGTAAATATAACTGAAGTAGTCTCAAAGATATTGGGGGGAAAAAAAACCCAAGCAGAAGCGTGAACAATATCCACCATCTTACATTCCTTCGGGAGAAAGTATTTGAGTGTACGGTCTTCTTAAGGTGCATGCATTTGAAAGGAACACATGCCAGGTAACTTTGATCACAGAAAACATTCTTAAATTTGTATTGCATGAGTGAACTTGAACTTCCGGGGTATACAATCTGTTTTCATCAAAAGTGCTGAAAAGAATGCAGACCTCAAAATGAATGGATTACATGTTCTAGAAAAAAAACTGCCCATTTTAAGAGAGAATCTCAATTAGAAGAGTTTTAGTGCTCAAAGGAGGTTTTGGTGCTCAAAGGAAGTCAGGTATTGTGAATGGAAACTCACTTCTGCAAAGCCTGATGAGCTCTCAGCCTGCCTGATGAACCAAGAAGGAGAAAATCCCATTTTCTCATATAAAACAAGGATTCATACCATATTTGCAAACCTGAAATTAATAGTGTTGTAGGCTTATGGATGTAAGGGTAACAACTAAAGCCAAAGGCAGCCTTTATTCCTAACAGATTAATATACTTTCCTGAAGTGATAAAATTTTCAATATTCTACATTTTATTTTTATTTTAAAATAACAAATTAAGGAAAAAACAGTATTCACACTAAATCTGCATTGTCTTAAAAAAAACTTTTTAAAAGTTTCTTTACTTTGAGAAAGAGAGACTTGAACTCAACTCCTACAGATTGGATTAAACACATCCTTTCAAATCAGAAGTTGGGAGTTGGGAATGATGTGACCACAGAAGAAGCTTTGACTGCTTCTTACAAAATGTAAAATGGAAATTGACTTAAGCTTTACGCTTCCATTTTTTTCACAATTAGAAAAATTTTCTACATTCATCATCACACAAAAGTAAAGTTCCTCAAAGCATGAGTCGTGCCTTCTTTGTAATTCCCACCACTCATCGGCTCTGCCGCTGCAATCCAGAGGTCTAGAATGACTTCTGAGAAGACCCCATGTCCTTGACTGTTGCATGCCCTTCCCACTGTCTGAGGCGAGAGGGAGTGGAATGGACTCTGTATGAAGATGGCAAAAATTTGTTTTTTGTTGATTCCCATGCCAATGTCTACCCCCAAACTTAAATTTATTAGACACACCATCAATCTAATGAGTGTGACAAACTTAGATTATACCCAATCAATTCTTGGGACTAGAAAGGACATTTCATGCCAATTTTTGAATATTCACCTTCCTAAATGATCTCGTAAGCCTCTTTTGTGGTTTTACTTGTGACGATTCTCTATTTCTCTGTTTCTCTTACTAAGATTCTTCCACATTTTATTTTTGTTTGCCACTGTATGAAGTAATGGCTTTTTCTCTGAACAATATCCAACAAACTGTGAAAACCAGAAGTAGTGATCGACTCTAGGCAGAGCAATAATAAGACCTCATGATGGCTTCTCACTGTCCATAAACCTTGCAGAGATCATAAGAAAATTCCAAGATTTTTTTTTGTGTGTATGTGTGGGCAAGGAGTATTTCTTATCCACATCTTCCTGAATGAGCATCCTGAAAAAATATTCTAGAAAGATCATTTGGGAGAATGGCTTTTCTGGTGCTTCTCAAAAGGCTAGCTTGGATTGGAAAGTGATTTCAATTTTCTCTCAGCTTTCCTTTTATGCTCTTCATTTAGAATAAGAACATGCCCTTCTCTTGAAGCCAAAAAAATAACTGTCAGCAGTGACATTGCTCAGGAAACTCTGGGCTTGTGCTTTCTCCTTGTGTTCTCTGAAGAGAAAATGATTATACTGTGGCTTGCCATTGATTAACTAAAATCATCCAACTATGGAGAAAGGAGAAAGTGTGCACAGAAACCATAGCAACCTCTATGAAAATGATTGCTGTAATGACACGCTTTCACAATGTCCAGGCTTCTAGGTGGCAATTGCTTACGATTTTTGCCTGTGGTACTGGATCGTCCACAGTGGAGCTGGCCGGGCTTCACTTGTGAGAGCCATTCTGATTGTGAAGGGGGAGCTCACACTGGCTGTGGAGACATAGCAACAGAAAAATTCAGCTTTTGATATACTGTATAACCAAGGAAGGATTATCTATACTCACCTCACTGTTTTGGGAATCTTTATGTATCTTGTCTTAGTCTGTTCAGGTTGTTGTAACAAATACCACAGATACTCTACTAGGTGGCCTAAATGTCAAACATTTTCTTTTTCAAGGTTCTGGAGAGTGGAAAGTCCCAGATCAAGGCACCAGCAGATTCGATATCTGGGGAAAGCCATCTTCTCACCGTGTCCTCACATGGCAGAAGCAGCCAGATAGCTTTCTGGGGTCTCCTTCATAAGGGCATTCATCCCAGTCAGGAGAGCTCTACTGTCATGAGCTAATCACCTCCCAAAGGTCTCACCTCCAAATACTGTCACACTGGGGATGGTGTTTCAGTTTATGCATTTCAGGGGAGACAAACATTCAGGCCCTGGTATATATGCAATCATTAATTGGTCTTTTAATTTCACTTGACCAACTAGAAGTTGGTCTCACTTCAGACTCTGGAGAGCGACTTCCATTTTGTGGGACACAGAAATAACTCTCTCATTAGAGACTGCTGTTGTCAAAGAGCAAGAATATTGAAACTTATCAGTGGTATATATTTTTTTAATTTTTATTCATTTGTTTGTTTGTTTGGGGGAGAGAGAGGGAGCGAGAATGAGAGCTTGTGAGCATGAGCCAGGCAGAGGCAGATAGAGAATCTTAGCAGCCTCCGCACCCAGCACAGAGGCTGACAAGGGGCTTGACCTCACGACCATGAGATCATTACCTGAGATGAAATCAAGAGTGGGATGCTTAACCAACTGAGCTGCCCAGGGGCCCCAAACAGTGGTATTTTATATTTTTATATTTTGTAAGGACAACTATTTCATTGCCAACCATAAATTCAAAGGCTGAGAGATTGCAACTCTGGCATGAAAACTTCAGTAGCAGTGATAATACCTGGAGACCAGAGGGAAAAGTCAGAAGTAATAGCCTTTCTTTACTTAAGTTAGGAGCTTTTTTCACCATTTAGAATCATCTTTCTTGCTGCATTTGCAAAAATTATCTAATTCCCCTATTTATACATACAAAGCCAAAAAAAAAAAAAAAAGACAGCAATCTTTTGACATCATTGCTTTGGTATTCAAGAATTTGTTGGGGGCGCCTGGGTGGCTTAGTCGGTTAAGCGTCCGACTTTCGCTTAGGTCATGATCTCGCGGTTCGTGGGTTCGAGCCCCGCGTCGGGCTCTGTGCTGACTGCCAGCTCGGAGCCTGGAGCCTGTTTCAGTCTGTGACTCCCTCTCTCTCTGACCCTCCCCTGCTCACGCTGTCTCTCTCTCTCTCTCCTAGAAATAAATAAAACATTAAAAAAAAATTAAAAAAAAAAAAGAATTTGTTGGGGCATTTGGATGGCTCAGTTGGTTAAGTGTCCAACTCTTGATTTCGGCTCAGGTTGTGATCTTGCAGTTCTAGAGACTGAGTTGAGCTCTGTGCTGACAGCCCAGAGCCTCCTTGGGACTCTCTCTCTGCCCCTTCCCTGCTTGCATGACCACTCATGCGTGTGCACTCTCTCTCTCTAAATACATAAATAAAGGCAAAATTATTTTTAAAAATTAATTTGTTAATCTATGATATGACCCAATATCAAAGGCAAACATTGGAAATAACTTCATAGATAATAGTCTTAAATGCAGTATTTTGCTTATTTAGAAGAATCAAAAGACACTTTATCCAAACTTAGACTATACTAATTAGTTTATATTTTGACACTGTTCTAAAGAAGACACTTTTCATTCATTCATTTTTTTTTTTAATCAGGCAAGCAGAGAATATTGAAAGCCTAGGGTATGCTAAATACATTGGTGGGCATTGGGACAACCAAAATAAAAATTATTTTCCTTTAAAGGGAGTAGAGCTTAGAAGCCCTCAAATACCTATTGGTTAATAAATCAATGGATAACTAAAGATTTTAGGATATTTACTGAGGGAAGTTTTCTACCAATTGAAATGGCTCCAGATATCTTTCTTGTTTTCTCTGAAACTATTCTATTTTTATAGGCTGCTTCAGGCTTATGTACTACTCTTTTACTGTTTTAGAGAGAGCACAAGTGAACATGAGTGGGGAGAAGGGTAGGGTGGGGGGAGGGGAGAAAGAGAGAGAGAGAGACAGAGAGACAGAGAATACCAAGAAGGCTTCCTGCTCAGCATGGAGCCCAATGTGGGGCATGAACCCACCCTGGGATCATGACCTGAGCCAAAATCAAGAGTCGGACATTCAACTGACTGAGCCATCCAGGTGTCTCCCTAATCTTTTATGAAAACTATTCCCAAGGGATAATAGAAGTCTCCCCCTTGGTAAAGAAAATGTACCTCAATTTAAGATTTCAGTAAGCTGCAGTTAGACCCAAAGGAGCTAAGCTTTAGGCCATGACCAAAAGAAGGGACAGAAGCAGGTAGATGACTCAGAGACGGCAAGGGCATCTAAGAACTTTGAGAAACTATGAATTTGGAGTCATTTCCATATAATTTTTCTTTACCTATGACTGTTTTCTGTGAGTAAGTCTTTCATGCTCAGCAAGACTTTATTCCCTGGGTAGACAAACTCTATCTTATACTCCTTTTCTAGGTCCATATTACCTATGAGTGTTTAATACATATTTAATGACTTGACCTAAGACCACACATTTAAGTTAGGATGTGAGTGCATGAAGCAAGTGGAAACATATTGAGTGCCATCTATGACTTTGGAAAATGGTAACAGTGTGTTCTTTTAAGAGATTTAATATCAGCTTCAAACTTGACATTGGGTTTTAGTCATCACTTAAATCCACTTTGGGGTTATGTAAGGCTACTTCTTGAAGCTAAATATAATGATGAATACATAAGTTTGCATTTCACATTCCCCTTTTAAAGAACTAATTTAGCTTATCTCTCAGAAACAGGTTTGATTAATTTAAAATATGCCCTTGGATATTGACTTTTCAGAATGAAAATCTGCAGTAGGCTTGGTGCACATCTAAGTGGTGAACTGATCAGGGAAAATAAAAAACAAATCATGGAATCAGCAAAATCCTTGGTGTTTTCCAAGGGCTTGACCTCTAACACCGTGGAGGTAATGTCCAGTTCTTCATTATCTTTAATTACTGGTTTTAACCTGATTGGTAAAATGTTCAGGATGTTCATCAGGAGATGCGTTTATAAGTTGTTAACGTGAAAGGGTTTTCAAATACATCAGATATATCATAAGGCAAGAAATCACATAACAAGTCTTGTGGCTAATCCTTTGCTTTCAGGTGAGCCCTGTCTGTGGGAATTGGAGGGGGAAAGTGTTTCGTAAACATTCACTGGTTGGTGGGTTATTACAGTTGAAGTCATGATAGAGATGATTTTGCTTATATAAGTAAAGTTTGTATTACCTGTACTATTAGAGGCAAAAGGCACTGAAAATGTGAAAATTATTGTCAGCTTATACTGGAAAGCATTTTAAAGACATGATGAGTCAGAAATTTTTTAAAAAGTCTTTTGCGTGCATCCATTTTCATGGTGATGAAAACATATTTTCCCCCCACCCCACCCTGTCTCTGTAAAGTGTAAATAGCTGATTTTGGAGTTGTTGTTTCCTGGAACTTGTGGGCATTCCAGAAATCTGAACAGCAATCCCAACTCTTTAGTTGACTATATCTAGCATTTATGTGTATATAACTAGACATTTCATCAACCAGACGTTGTTCTTTAGAGAGCATTAGGGTCTGAATTCAAGTCTAAGAGAGGCATCCAAGTATATTGCTTTAAAGTGCTGATGAGTGGCAACCCAATTTAGTTATTAGTCCTGGCTTGGCCATCTACTTTCTTGACATCATTGTACAAATTACATGATCTTCTTTTTTAAGTTTATTTATTCATTTTGAGAGAGAGAAAGAGATACCAGGAGCAGGGGTGGGACAGAGAGAGGGAGAGAGAGAATCCCAAGCAGGCTCCACACTCACAGTGATCCGGGGCTCGAGTTCATGAATCATGAGATAATGATCTGAGCCAAAACCAAGAGTTAGACGCTTAACTGACTGAGCCATCCAGGGGCCCCACAAATTATGTAATCTTAAAGTCAAGAATAAGCACTTACTAAACCATAGTCATTGTTTGATTTTATTAACTTAGTACAATGTTCAGTGTTTAGTATGGCCTGAAGGTGGTGAAAGATGAGGTGGTGGAGAGGTAAAAAGGACGAGGCTTAATCTGTTGTTCTGCTCCAGGGAAGAGGGATTGTGGTTTAGTCTGATGGCTCTTAAAAGCAGCCCCTGATTCCCTTTCATCATAGACACTTAGAGGTTATTTTTTTACACTCGATCGTAGCCAAAAGGCTGAGAAGCAATACAGTTTTTTTGTTTTTTTTTTTATTTCTAGGAGAGAGAGAGACAGCGTGAGCAGGGGAGGGTCAGAGAGAGAGGGAGATACAGACTCTGAAATAGGCTCCAGGCTCTGAGCTGGCAGTCAGCACACAGCCCGACACGGGGCTCGAACCCACGAACCGCGAGATCATGACCTAAGCGAAAGTCGGACGCTTAACCGACTAAGCCACCCAGGCGCCCCCAGTTTTTTTTTTTTTAATGTAGATTACTTTTAATGTAGATTTCTGATTTGATTTTCTTATGTCTCTGTGAAACTCTTTACTCACCAGCTTACAAATGTGCAAAATGATTACTCTGGCTTCTACTTTATGTTGTGTTTCAATTTTACTTTTCAATATAATTTGACAATTTAGAATCAGTTATGTCTATGTAGCCAGGGCCAAAAAAAAAAAAAAAACAAAACCAAACAAACATGAAAGTAGAGTATTAAGAAAATGACAAGAATATTACAATTTAAGCCTATGTCATGAGGCTAGAGCTGAACTTAGAGACAAATTCTTAGTGTTAAGTGTTTTATACTAGAAAAATACTACCAAGAAAAATATAAGAAACAATTGAAATAAAAAATTTGAAAAATCAAAATGAAAAAAATTGAGATAAAAGCAGAAATTATTGAAAAAGAAAACTGGCAAAAAGAAGATGATTGAATCATGAGGTGCTTGGATGGCTCAGTCAGTTAAGCGTCTCACTTCCGCTCAGGTCTTGATCTCACAGTTCAGGAGTTCGAGTCCCACATTGGGCTTTCTGCTGTCAGCACAGAACCTGCTTCCGGTCCTCTGTCCACCTCCCTCTCTACCCCTCCCTCCCCCCGGCTTGTGCTCTCTCTCTCTCTTTCTCTCAAAAATAAACATGTATTTAAAAAAAAAGAGGATAAGTAAATTAAAATATTTTTTTTTTTAGTTGAGGTGGGATGTCTGTGCCATTAAAGAAAGAGAGAACGCGAATAAAGAAAATGTGGAACCAAAGTAATGTAATATCAGGTGGAACGACAACTGTGATTATTACAAAATATTATGTAGAAAGTCATTCTGTATAATAAATTGAAAATATCAGTGTTGAAAACTTCCTTTAAGAAGTATAAAGTACCAACATTAACTCAAGAAATAGCTAGCTGTCACAGACCAATGTTAAGGGAAAAACATTTAAATATTGTACAAGAAAAATTATCTCCAAAAAGGCTCTGGCTTCATATAATTTTACTGGTTCATTCTTTTTTTTTTTTTAAGTTTTATTTATTTTTTAGAGAGAGAGGGAAACAGAGCGTGAGTGAAGGAGGGGTAGAGAGAGGGAGACATAGAGCAAATTCATTACCTGAATCGAAGTTGGAGGCTTAACCAACTGAGCCACCCAGGAGCCCCTACTGGTTCATTCTTAAGATATTTTCAAAAACAAACAACTGTTTTGCTTTACAAAGTGATAAAAGGCATGGAGAGAGAGGAAAGCTCTCAATTTTGCATTGTTATCCATGTGAAATTGATTTGTAGCTTTCCTTCTGGCACTAGTAGAAACATAGTAATCAAATGACTAAAACAATTTAGAACAAATAAGTCAGTAGTGAGGGAACAATTATACAAATTATGAAAACCTATTTTAAAAATATACACAGGATGCTACTGGTTGAAGAATAGACTTTCACATAAACATGACAGAATCGAAAATTCAGGAATAGATCCTGGTATTTAGGACATGGCAAAGCTCATTATTTCAAATAAGTCAGAGAATAAACTATTATTTAGTATCTTTCGCTGAAACAAATGGTCATTTTATTTAGGAAAAAAACAGTTTGAGACTTGCCGCATACCTTGTATCCCTGTAAGAACAGTAACAAAAGTTAAAGCCAATTTGTTATGTGTCAGGCCCTATTCTAATCACTTTTGCATAGTAACTAATTATATCCATACAACACTCACCAGGCGGAGAATTATCCCCACCCTACAGGTAAGTAAATGGAGGCAGAGAAAGGTTAAGTAAATTGCCCAAGATTGTACAGCTCTGAAAGGGTGGAACCAGCTTTCATTCACACGGATAATCTGGCTCTGGGGCCAGGGCTCATTCTCCATGCTGAATTCCATTTGTCATCATATTCTTTTAGTTTATGGATAAATCTTAGTATTATTTTATTTAACTCTTCCTATTGATATTTATTCAGAAGTGAGAATTGTTTTTTGTCTTTTTTTTTTTCTTCACTACCTTTATCTAACTTTGATACTACTGTTATTCTGGCTTCATGAAAATGATTTTGGAAGCTTTCTATCTTTCTTTTCTAGAGCATTTTACTTAAAATTTTTTTTGAATGTTTATTTATTTTTGAGACAGAGAGGGAGACACTGCAAGTGGGAGAGGGGCAGAGAGAGAGGGAGACAGAATCCGAAGCAGGCTCCAGGCTCTTGAGATATCAGCGGAGAGCAGAACACGGGTGGGGCTTGAACTCACGTTGTGAGATCATGACCAGAGGCGAAGTCTGACGCTCAGCCAGCTAAGCCACACGGATGCCCCTGTTCTAGAGCATTTTAAACGGTGGCAGAAGGCTTTTTTTTTTTTTTTTTTTTTTTTGGTGAATGTATGAAAAGACTCACATGGTCTTTTTTGTTCATCATCCTATCCTAAGAGGTGTTGCTATGAACACAATTAGTTTTCCCCAGGAGACGATGGGCAGGTGACTGGAACAGGCAGGCAGGATAGTCTCCTTCTGGTAGCCCTGCTGTTGGAACATGAAATTGAGCATATCATTGGACTAGAGGGCAAAGGACTGATAATCAGAAAACTGCATACACAGTGTTGTCTCCTGACTCTGGGACACAGCCT
Organism: Hyaena hyaena; assembly: GCF_003009895.1. NCBI lineage: Eukaryota > Metazoa > Chordata > Mammalia > Carnivora > Hyaenidae > Hyaena > Hyaena hyaena. The sequence goes on from NW_024081643.1 coordinate 383,503, forward strand.
GTGATCAACCACACAGCCGCCTACTGCACATCTCCTACTAAAGTCACTTCTCTGAAGTCAATGGGGGGGTGGGGGGTTGGGGGAGAGTCTTGGCAGGCGCGGGCGCCACCAGACCTGTATTTAGCAGGAGGCACAGCTGACTCAACTCCTGTTCGTGACTCCCGGGTGCTAATCAGAGGTCTATTGTGAGGTGCAGTGGCTGAGCCATCACTTTGGCAACTTTGGCATCTGTGCAAAAGGATGCCTGCTCTTGGAGGGTTCTTCCTGAGAAATGATCCACGGATTATGCAAAAAAGTTCTCAAATGTGCCAAAGTGCTGTAGCAAAAAACCTGGTGCCTTGGACACAGCTATTTCTTATTGTATAACGGTGAAAGCAATAAAGGATACAGCCGGTCACATAGTCTCAACTCCAGAGAATTTGCGAATTCATCCATTTAACAGATGAGGAAACTGAGGCCCAGAAAGAGGAAATAAATGTTTTTCTTAAGGTTTCTCAGTTTTTAGTTCCTAGTTTCAGAACCAGATTTCCGGGGATTTTGCCTGTCCTCTCCATCGGTCTGTCCCCTAGTCCATCAGTAAGTAGAATTCAATATTCTCAACAAGGACCCTTGTGTCTGGCTGCTCAGGTTGTGCACTGCACAACTCCAGGTGGTGGCATTATACAGACTAACAAAAAACAAATAGGAAAATGGATAGTACTGCCTCCTACCCTTGATTTGTACCATCCCAGTGACATGTGGGTTAAGGTGGGGAGGCAACTGTTCCCTGGCATTTGGTCTTAAGATTCTTTTGAGAATACAGTTTCCCCCCTAAAACTCAGGTATTACTAAACAGGAACTGAGTTGAAAGTTGTTCACTGGCAGACAGGAAAATCATCTTTTTCCTTAGAACATAACACATTCTTACTAGTCCTATTGGATGACTTCTTGTGCAAAGTCCTTGGTTCTTTGTGTAAAGAAATCTTTGCATGGCTCATGCTAAGAGGCCTCCAGACATGGTCAGGTATGTCTCTCTGAGCGCCCCAGGCATGAACGATAAAGTGGGTTCCCTAAAAAGATAGTACATGCTGAAATAGGGTTCTCACCAGTCAGCGGGAAGAAAACAGCAAAGGGCTGAGGGAATCTGTATTCTTACCTGAGTCCAGTGCACACGCCTCCCTGGGTGGCGGGGGAAGTAACGTCATCTCTTTCTTCCTTATCTCTTCATCTCTTCCTTATCTCAACTCCGTTCACTGGCTCCTTCCTACAGTAACTTTTATATGATATAAATGTCTTTTTTCTGTAGTGTCTCATTCTCCAGAGACATCTGAGCCAGAGGTGAGACCAGCCAGGCACCTCATTTTCCTGTCACTGAATTATGAACTTCAGCCATGGTTGTAGCTGCTCTTGGGTCATGTGATCAGATCAGATACTGAGGTAGCAAGGTGAAGCTGAAGTCACTGGCCCAGCTTTGAAGAATGGCAGGGAACCTTCCAGACTCCTGTGCAGGTCTTTATGACTCCCATTATAGGACAGAAAGGTGGCAGCTTACCTGTAGTGACTCAAGAGGCACTTATATAAAAGCCTCTTTACCTGTAACATCCCTGCCTCTGCCCTGTAGTGATACCAGAAAAGTCCGGGCCTTGAAACCTGATTCAGTCTTTTAATAATTCCCCAAGAAGGGGGCGCCTGGGTGGTTCAGTCGGTTAAGCGTCTCTTGATTTCAGCTCAGGTCATGATCTCACTGTTGGTGAATTCGAGCCCCACATCAGGCTCTGCGCTGTCAGCGCAGTGTGGGATTCTCTCTCCCTCTCTCTCTGCCCCTCTCACACTTGTGCTCTCTCTCTCAAAATAAATAAATAAACTTAAAACAAACAAACAAACAAACACAAAGAATTCCCTGAAGAGGCCTAGGAGTTTTAGGACCTCCTGGTTAAAGGGGAGTCTAGTTCCAACACAATTAGGGTCCCCCCCTGACATAAGCAGAGCAGCTACCAAAAGGTCAGGGGGCTCATGAAAGGGGAAAGAAGAAAGCTCCCAGCCTCTGCTCCATTTTGCGATTCCCCCAGAACTTGAAAGATTTTCAGAAGCCCCTGGGTGAAGAGGAAGGGCTGGACCTATTACCTCCTCCCACGGAAAAAACTCCCCTACCATCTGCATGTATTAATTTACGAATTTCAGGTTCACTTGGTGATCTAAATTGTCGGTTCCCTCTTCCCCTCACACGCCAGGCAACAGCTGAAGGCCCTCCCTGCTCACTGTATGCCAGACTTTGAAAGAGCTATGCAGTGTGACCTGGTTACTACGTTATTCCTGCCCACTCTGCTGTTCTGAGCCCATCAGGAGGCAGAACCTTCCAGGGGCTATTGTACAGATAATGCTAGCTCATCTTCATTTTTTTTCAGCTGCAATTTTCTTTTTATTTATTTATTTATTTATTATTTCTAGGAGAGAGAGAGAGACAGCGTGAGCAGGGGAGGATCAGAGAGAGAGGGAGATACAGACTCTGAAATTGGCTCCAGGCTCTGAGCTGGCAGTCAGCCCAGAGCCCGACGCGGGGCCCGAACCCACGAACCGCGAGATCATGACCTAAGCGAAAGTCGGACGCTTAACCGACTAAGCCACCCAGGCGTCCCTCAGCTGCAATTTTCATTGCCTTAATGATAAGAGGGTTTTCTTCCTCTCCATCCTTCCCCACCGTGCCCTGCACGGCCACTTCCAACACATTAGGTGAAGGATGAAAGATACAAGACCTACGAGCGAATATAGGAGCGAATATAGCTATATGAAAGGAAAAAGAATTCCATGGACTGAAAAGTCAATGCTTTGTAGCTACACACAATTTTCTTCTCTCACCATCCATCCACAGAGAAGGAAAGGAGGGCAGCATGAAAGCTTCATAATTTCACGAAAAGGTTATTCTATAATGTGTCAAGCCTAGGGGAGTGAAAAGAATGTGTACTCCATGCCATTTACCTTTGACCGCAATTTTCCTCTCTATTACTCATAGGGCTAAAGATGAGTTTATATGACAGCTTTTTCTCCTAAAACCACAATACTGAAATTGGAAAACCCCAGTAAGATCCAATTAGACTTTCTGACATTGAATTCTCTAAAGATGAGTCCACATGCTTGCTTGCCTCTGTGATGATGGAAAAAGGAAAAAAAAAAACACAGAACTCTCAACTCAGACGTTGCTTTTGTTTTCCCTGAGGGAGCGGATTTTGCTGCATTGAGTCGGGGGTTTTAGTGGAGTAAATTCTTGAGATGAATGTGAATCAGAAGCAGGAGGCGAGGCAAAAGCTATTAATTCAAAGTGATAGGTAATTAGAATTAAGGCTGAGATTGATCCATCTCCATAACATTTTCCACTAGTGTTAAAATCAAGCGAAGTAATAAATCTTTTTGCAGGAATTTTGCTCAGTGAATAATGTTGAATTGAGGGCTTTAAATGATAAACATAGGTAATATCCAGTCATTAGCTCTGCTTCCTCTACCAACAGTTAAAATATATTCAAAGAGCAGTAGCTAAGATTTAAAACAGTCTATAGTTGGGGCTCCTGGGTGGCTCAGTTGGTTAAATGTCCGACTTGGGCTCAGGTCATGATCACACGGTTTGTGGGTTCGAGCCCCGCATCGGACTCTGTGCTGACAGCTAGCTCACAGCCTGGAGGCTGCTTCAGGTTCTGTGTCTCCCTCTCTCTCTGACCCTCCCCTGCTCACGCTGTCTCTCTCTCTCAGAAATAAAAATAAATAAATAAAAAAATAAAACAGCCTATAGTTGGAGCACCTGGGTGGCTCAGTCGGTTAAGCATCCGACTTCTGCTCAGGTCATGATTTCGTGTTTAGTGAATTCGAGCCCCCACACTGACAGCTCCGAGTCTGGAGCCTGCTTTGGATTCTGTGTGTGTGTGTGTGTGTCTCACTCTCTGCCCCTCCCCTGCTTGTGCGTGCTCTCTCTCTCTCAAAAATAAATAAATAAACTTTAAAAAAATCAGACTATCATCAAGTCATTAGGATATCATGGAATATCTTCCCAAATTGGTGAATTGATACTTCCTTTCTATCAGGGTAGCTGGATTTAGTTTTATCTCCCGATTGGTGATGGAATATGAGAAACAGAATTAGAGGGCCATTAAGTAGGATTTGTCCTTCATCCTTCCCTTTGAGGGCTGGAAGTCAGACATCTGGAAGCCTGAAATAATTACAGGTCTGGCCATGGGTCCTGTGCAGGGAACGGAGCAGAACTTAAGTGTCAGAAGCCCGGGCAGACATTTCTTCCATCCATCCATTCGTTTGTTCAGCAGTGACAGTCTGAGTGGCTCCTATGTACCAGGTGCTTTTCTAGACAGTTGGACACATCAAGCTGAATAGAGAAAGACCTTTGTCGTTGTGGAGCATACATCCTAGTGGTGGGACACCTTGGTAATAATCGCAGTAACTGGGTAAGTGCTAGAGTGTGTTGGAAGCTGAGAAATGCTAATGGGAAAAACTAAGGTGAGGCAAGCAGGATCAGAAGTGCACAGATGCTTGTGGGCTGTGGGTTTTGTGTTTTAAATAAGGGAGTCAGGGGAGCGCTTCTTAGGAAGGCGTCATGTGAATAAAAGACTAGAAGAGCCTGGAGACCTCAGCCATGTGGATTTCTGGGCAGGGCACTCCAGGAGGAGGGAACCATTAATACAAAGGCCACCAGGCTGAGAGAGTAAGAGGTGTACTGACTGGAGCGGAGCTGAGCAACACAGAGGAGGAGAGATTACAACAGAGATGTAAGCCAAGCGGGTGTGACTCTCATACCTTGGCTTTTAGCCTAAGGGAGATTTGAACCACTGAGGGGTGTGAAGCCCTTTATATATTGAAAAAGACTTTCATACATCAGCTGACAGAGGAACATTCTAGATGATTACTGTTCAGGTCCACAGTTCCTTTTCAGCAGTGTTGCTGCCTGCACAGAGTGCTTGCATAATTATGTGTTTATTTACTTTATTACATTTTGATTTTGTGCTTTCATAAACAGTAAGTTCTTGCCCTAACACAATTGAGACAAAGTTGGCAATCATTTCTGTCATTCTCAACTCTGGTAGTAAATTAGAATGCCCTGGAGAGTTTTTATAGCCTCCCGTACCCAGAGATTCTGATTTAAGTATAATTTAGGAAAGAGCCTTTAAGTCAGTATTTAAAAACACACACACACACACAAAAACCAGAAACAAAGAAACAAACGTTCCAAGTGATTCTAATGTGCTACCTGGATTGAGCAATTCTACATAAGATGTTTTGAAGGCAAAGATCTTTTAGCTTCTTGAACTGAAACCGGCAGATGGTGTGTTTAAGATTAAAAAGAACCGTGCTTCAAGAATATGTATGAAATCTTCAAAAGATATCATCAGATATCATGTTTGAAAGGAATGACACAATTAGACATTTTATAATATTTTTCCTCTATTTGAATGAAATCTTCATGTATGACATGTAAGGTTCTAGGAATTTCCTGCATCTTATTTCACTTACAGTTTCTAAGAGTAGTTTTTAAGTGTAGGGACTTGAAATCTGTCAAAATGTACTTCTGTTTGACATTGAGAGCTATGGACTGAATTGTGCCCTCCCCCTAAGTTGGTATGTTGAAGCCGTAACCTCCAATGTGATGGCGCTTGGAGCTAGATAGAGTCTTTAGGAGGTAATTAAGGTTGAATAAAGTCAGAACTATGGGTCCTAATCCTATAGGACTGATGTTCCTATAAGAAGAGAGAGAGAGATTTCTCTGTGCCCATGTACCAAGGAAGGGTCGTGGGAGCAGCTAGTGAGAGGGTGGTCATCTGCAAGCCAGGAAGAAAGCTCTCACCATAAACTGAATTAGCTAGAACCTTGGTCTGGGACTTCTAGTCTCCAGAATTGAGAGAAAATGAATTTCTGTTGTTCATGCCATGCAGTCTGGTGTTTTGTTATGACAGCGCTGGCCGACCAATACAATGCCTGAGCCCACCTACGTGAGACTGGACAGGCCTAAACGCGTGTCCCTGTCAGAAGGCCTCACTGTCTAGGTTTCTGGGCTGAGGGAGACTTTATCTCAGCTACCATTTCAATTAATTAGTTGCATTAAAATAAAAACAAAACCTCTATGTGCAAATAATGAATGTGCATGCATCCTGTAGAAGGACAAAGTGAAAAGCAAAATTGCTGATAAAAAGAATGAGAGCTAATAATTGGAATTTCTATGTGGCCCCTTGTCTTCCCATCTGTGAGGGCAGGCAAGTAAGGGGGCCCCTACTTACCTGTTATCCCCCAAAGCATTGCATTAGAGTAAGTAAAATCACCCTCAGCTATTCCAAGGTGGTTGGGCATTGTTATAAAGCATCACGATCATTGTTACTATCATCATAGTTATGTATTCATTATCTAATGTCATTCTCACTGCAGTCCTAAAGACAAGATGCTGTTTTCATCACTTTTTGTATATGAGGAAATCAAACTTTAGAAAATCTGAGAAACTGGGGTGCCTGAATGGCTCAGTCAGCCAGTCAGTTGAGTGTCCGACTCTAGGTTTCGGCTCAGGTCATGATCTCATTGTTTCATGAGTTCGAGACCCACATCGGGACCCAACCCTGCTTAGATTCTCTCCCTCCCTCTTTCTCTACCTGGCCCCACTCATGCTGTCTCTGTCTCTCTCAAAATAAATAAATAAACTTAAAAAAAAACAAGAAAGAAAATCTGAGAAAATTTCCCATTCACATAACTAGTGCATTGCAGCACTTGGTTTTGAGCCCCACCTTCAGCTCCCCACCCCCCCACCCCCGCCCGCCATCTCCGTGCCCTGCCTTACTCCATTCCACTGCAAATAAAGGCCCATTCCATAGCCAACGCAGGCAACGCTTAATAAACAATATAATCCATGGCCGTTTTTGCTCAATATTTTCTTAAGATAAAATATTCTCAGAATTTACACATCTATTATTTGCTTTGAAAATGGGTGTAGTCGCCCTGTTCTCCTCCAGGAACTAAACTCCATAGATGGCCCAGAGAGTGTGCTGTGATGTGAAAGATAAAATGAAATACTTTGCAAACGCACTAGGTAAATTTCATCTTCTCCCTTGCAAACTGCTATCTACCTTCTTGTTTAGAATTGATTTGATCATTCCCTTCAAAACATAGCAGCCAAAATCCTCTTAATACTCGGATGAGGAAAAGTCCATTTTCGAAAAGCCTGATTACCCAGATGGAACAGAGAAATCTGTTACCGGCCTCCAAATATCAACAGTGCATAATTAGCAGCTGCTAAAATAATAGAAGTCAATTGAACAAAAATATGGTATGCTCTGCATTCATTTATTAAATACCTTATGTTTCCAAACACTGCTTTCCACAGTGGCTGAAGAGCGTTCAAGGGGCATTTCATCAAGTATCCCTGGGCACCAAACACAAAGAACTGACAGAGGTTTTTGACAAACTTTTAATATGAGCTATTACTGCACCCAACAAACGGGTACAGACACGACTATTTTAACGAAAAAAATATATTTGTCAAAACAACCTCTAAGTGGGCTGCCATCATCGAAGACATCAGCAGCCTGTCTCCCTGGGAAACAGCAAAACCCCACATTTATCTAAATTATCTCAGTAATATGACAGAATGATTGCTCACTAATGGTCAATAACAGTTTTCTTTGTCATTTTCCTAGTCATTACCTCTTCAGAATGAACTCCAGCATACACTGCTTGCAGCTCATGACTAGAATGTTAATTTCCTCCTCACATTTGCGGCCTGTTCCCTTAAACATATGTACTTGGCTATCACAAATCTGACATTTTTCATTTTGTGCAAAAAAAACTACCTGCCTTAGAAAGCCTGATGAATGCAGGGATACTTTACATGCAAGCAGAAGTACTCTTCCCATTTTCCCCCATTGTGAATTGTGCCTTTCATCTGATAAGTGTGTCGTGATTGCATGCTCAGAATGGCTGGCAGAGGTATTTGCTGGTGTGTGGGCTCCATTTCTGTGGCTTTATCAAGTTCTGTTTCAGATTTTCAGGTTTCAGACCATCCTTCTTTGGAGATGACACAGTAAAACCGATTGCACTTGAGAGCCGATTCCATGAATATTTTGCTGCTACAGCATAAGCATACGAGTCCCTGGTCTTTTCTGAGAAGGGAGGTGACCAGTTATTTGTTATATATGTTTTTCTATGCAGTCAAAGCTAGATCAGACCTCAAAAAGTTAAAAGCCCAAGCCCGAGGGAGAATGATGACAAAGCAGAACTTGTTTTCTTCCATATAAATAGAGCTGAGAATTTTTTTTTTATGAAGATTTAAAAATGTAGAACTTGCTGTATCATGGAAAGTAGGTCATCGTAGTTCAAATGGCCACTGCGCTGGGCAACACAGTAACAGGAGCCAAATAATTAGCTGGGGCCTCAGAAAGGTAGCTCGTGGCCACAAAGGGCATGACAAGCTGTGTCTGTCATGTTCCCTCCTGCGCCCACAGCCACCGCTCTGTGCAGGGCTGCCCCCTCATTAAAATGAAATAAAGTGAATTAAAGCACTATAGAAATAAATATCTAGGAATATTACCATGGTACATTTATGTGCATGGGGAGAGGTGAGCACTTCAGTGGTCTCCTCTGCAATGCAGGGCAGCTCCGCCACCCTGCTTCTGTAGTTGTTTTGTTGACATAAAAAACGACCATTATTTTCGACTCAAAATGATTTGTCGATTCTACTTAAAAATAACATACATGCTTTCCAGAACAAGCATGCCGATTTGAGCTTGGGAAAACTGGTCACTAAACTCACAGTAGACTGGTGCCACGTTCAAACGTAGGCTCGCTGCCTGTGATTCATTGGCATCTCTCCTACCTTGTCCACGTGGCCAGTCACTTAACCTCACTCCACCTGTCAATTAAAACTGGCAGCCTATGTGCCCCATGGGCATCTCAAAGGTATTTTATTCAGAACAATGAACCAGACATTTCCCTCTCAGACTGGTGTTATAGTCCATTAAGTTTCACAAATCAGAAAACTAGCACAGTTGATCCTTGAACAACATGGTTGGAAGTGCACGAGATTATACAGATTTTTTATAGGACAGAACTGTAAATGTATTTTCTCTTCCTTATGATTTTCTTAATAACATTTTCTTCTCTGTAGTTTCATTTATTGTAAGAATACAGCATGTATATATATATATGTGCTTATATATGTATGTGTATATGTGCTTATATATGTATGTATATATATAACATACTAGATACGTTAATAGACTCCTTATGTTAGTAGAAGGGTTCCAGTCAGAAGTAGGCTAGTAGTAAAGTTCAGGTGGAGTCAAAAGTTCTACATCGATTTTCGATTGCATGGGAGCTGAAGGCTCAGAGACCCTAACCCTTGCATTGTCAAGGGTCAGCTGTGTTCTAGAATCCATCTTCTCCTTCACATCCAAGCGAAACGCAGCTAAGTCTGTTTTGCTCTCTAGAATACATTCATTTCCACCTCTGTGGGCCCCAAACCACCACAGGTCAGCTGTATCCTTTGCACAAACTATTCCAACAAATTCTTACGTCTCTTCATTTCCAGTTTCTTCAATTCCAGGCCATTTTTCCACACTGCTTTCACTTTTTAAAAAAATTAAAAAACTAAATATTAGGGGTGCCTGAGTGGCTCAGTTAGTTAAGTGTCCTACTTGATTTTGGCTCAGGTCATAATCTCTTGGTTCCTGAGATTCATTCCTGACCTGGGCTTTGAGCTGACTGCCCCGAGCTGGGTTTTGAGCCTGCTTGGGATTTTCTCTCTCTCTTTCTCTCTGCCCCTCCCTGGCTCTTTCTCTTTCTCTCTCTCTCTCTCTCTCAAAATAAATAAACATTTTTTTAAAAACACTGAAAATACCTGGTCATTCTCCTGATTTAAAAGACATAATACTCCTGGCTGGGAAATTCTCCAAATTCCTTAGCAAGGAATTTGATTATGAACCCTAATGCATCCTCAGTACTCAGTTTCCAACCCCCAACCCCAAAACCTTATGCTTTCCTCACAGTGTGAAGGTGCCATCGTATTTTCTTCTTCTGTGCTTTTCCCCTCTCCTCCACATGCATCATTTAGAAACAACTTTAAGTCTCATCTTTTTTGTTGCTCAAATCCCATTCCATCCCTTAAATAAGTTAACCTGACTAACAGTCTCTCCATTTGATTTTTTTCTGCTCTCTCTGCTTTCCTAGCTCAATTTCCATGCCTATTAAGCACTTAATACACTAAATACTGATGGTTGGCTTATGAGTGTGGTTCCCTTTCTGGTCTGTTAGCCCCTCGGGGGCAGAAGCTACTCTCCAGTCATCTCTGTGTCTCAGTACCTGGCGTATTAAACACACTTAATGAATTCATGTTGAATTGAATGGCTATAGATGATCACATTTGATATTCTAACTTGATCCTATATTTTTATTATTTAATATTTATTTATTTTGAGTGAGAGTGCAGGGGGAGGAGCAGAGAAAGTGAACTTCAAGTAAGCTCCACGCAGTCAGAATGGCCCCCCCCAACTTGGGGCTCGATCTCACGACCTGTGAGATCATGACCTGAGCAGAAACCAAGAGGTGGATGCTTAACCAACTAAGCGATCCAGGTGCCCCTATTTTTATTTTTTAACAACGCATAATCTTTTAAAAAACACTTCTTTTCCCATATGATAGTATTTCAACTCTGAAGACATTTTTCATCTCTTTGATAATAACACAGCTTTTGGGTAGCGATCAGAGGTTGGTTAGTTCAATTTCTGGCAGCAGAAATCCCAAGTGAACACTGTCTTCTGAATAGGAATTATGTTACCCGTAATGATTTGCGGGGCTGTCCAACTGACCTGTGACTCGTGTCTTGGGGTGGGGCGGGGGGTGGGGGGGAGAAGCACAGAGACCACAAGCTAATCCATAGGCACTGCTCAAACTTCCTCTTGCCTTTTCAAACCATGTTTCCCTACCCAATATTTTCTCCTGATCCTAGAATCCTTCATGGTTAGTTTGAGTGTGATGTGCAATTTGGGATGATGTGCTAAGGGTCATTCGTATTGTTCCTCTCCTGATTAAGAAGAACTCTTGGCCGTGACAACATCCATGAACCTTGCTCTTCTCGGAGGCTCTACCTTGTTTGAAGGGAGGGGCCGGTATATTGTACATGAAATTGCACTGAATCAATAAACTCAGGGTCACAACAGAAAGCCAGAAGCTGACTCCTTGTGGAGCACAAATCTCAGAGATAACAAAACAGTCTTCACCTCCTCAGTGGCCTTGACGGCATGGCTGTATTATCACGAGAACAAGGACTAATGTTCACAGCATTGACAATGAGTCATCAGTGAGAGGTTAAATTAGGCTCTATCCATCTATTTAAAAAGCCAGATGAATATGGAAAGTTTTTAGGAGGAATTTCCCCCAAATGGTATAATTTTAAGAGTCTTGTCCTTAAAGGAATGAAATGCCATTGCCTGGTAACTTGCTTGTTGTCAATGAACTCATGTCTTTTCCTACCCGTGCAAAAACGACCGAGGTATTTACGGTACCATTAGACCAGCTTCAAGCCAGTAACACACCTGAAATTCATTTTTAAGTGTTTTGAATAGCATTTTGTTCACCCTTATAAGAGATAAGTGGTAGACATTGACTATCATATATATATCATATGTCTATATAAAAACAAACTCTGAAAAAATGCATAACATTTAAAATAATTACATAGTGTGGCTTTCTATTTTGCCTTATTATAAACATGTACTCTGTTTATTTCTTTGCCTTCCTCCCGGACTAAATGGTAAGTTATCTGAAGCAAGACTGTGTCTAACACATCTTGTGTCCTGTGCAGCACATAAAGGCCAACACTGCTAATGTTCTCAACATTCATGGTGACCAAGGACTATGAGCATGGAACTCTGGCCTGGTCAGCACATACAGATCCTAAGTTTGAGACCAAGAAGATCTATCAGTATCTGGACCACCCAGTGGCACAAATGGGTGAGCCCTCAATGCTTCATGAAATACAGAAAGAGGAAGTGAATGGTGGTTAATACATGGTCCAGTACAGAAAAATCCAAGTTAGTATTTAATAGAATATCAACGGAATATTCAGTCACTTTTGGTGCCAATATAAATTTTGTTCTAAACCTCTAAATATCTTGAAATACCACTAACTAAAGAAAGTTTTCCTTTTCTCGAAAGAGTGTGTCTAGGGAGGATTGACCGACACGTGGCAGGCATGAGACCAAGCTCTCGAGAAGTGTTTATTTAACTAGAAGAAAGTAAATCCAAATGTCATGATATTTGAAGAACTATCTCGCAAAAGAAAGAGAAAAACATGTCTCTCTTTGGGATTTAAGTGAAAGTAGAGTCAATAAGTGAACTACATTACAGGGAGGAAAACAAATGCATGTGTGTATGCGTGTGTGTGTGTGAGAGAGAGACAGACAGAGACAGAGAGACAGAACAAGAAAGAGACTGAGGAGACAGGAAAATAAAAAGAGGTAGAAGAGAGATTGAAGAAGATAGTCTTATTTTCAGATTTTCACTGCGGGAAGTAATACATTTCTCCCATGAGTAAGAGATCACACTAGATGACAATTAAAGTCCTTCCAACTCCAGATTCCCCGCATTCCATGTCTGGATGCTTACCTCACTCAGAAGGGAGTGGATGATTGGCAGAAATAATGACTCAGCTCCAAATGGAATCTTAATAGCAACTTTTGGTTGTCATGGCAATTCAACCTCCAGCTTCTTAAAAAACCCAATGGAAGCGCACAGACAATAAGTCTCCTTGAATGCCCTTCAATCCAACAGCAGCAATATTCTATGCTGCACCACAGACTCAAGTCTGCTATTTTCCTTCAGAAGTCACTGCAGAGTATGTTGGCTGACTGTCACACACACACAAACTCACTTAAATACAAATGATGCCAGCTGGGTCTTGCAGACAGACTAGATTCACATGACTTTCTTTGTTGCATGTCTGTGCTTCAAGATTCCACTGTACCGACATTACATTAAAAACTAAGCAAGATGTACCTAACGCAGTATGCGAAGGTAAATTTATAGTCTTCAATGGCATTTGCTTGAAAACAATAGAAGAAAATTTGGAAAAATATTAACTGGCCAGTCAACTCATGAACTCGGGTTAAAGACATGGTAAACTTGATACATTATCAAGAAGAGAACAATAAAGAAAAGCAGAAAATTGTTATTAAAAATAAGAACAAGGAGAAATAGCAAACCAAACTCATCTCCCATGACTTGTTCTAAATTAGGTGGAAGATTCTCTGTGAGGAGACCTCCTTTCTCTAATTCATCCGGCAGGCGCATTATAATATTGTCAATAGGAGTGTTGTGGGTGGGGTGAGAAATCAACTCCTAGTGAACAGGCAACTGGTTTTAAAAAGTGCTTTCAATGGCAAATGAACTTTTCAATTATGAGAATATGCTTGTTAATCTCGTTAATAGAAAGATGACACGCAGCCCAGACACTGGCCTCCTACAAGTCCCTCCGTGTCTGCCTTTCATGGGTCAGACCCCTTTTCCAGCTGAGCACAGTTGTCGCGTATGCAAATGTCGCATCGTTGTTCCCAGAGCCCCTTTTGCTGTCCCTGCCAGCTGTCAGGTGGCCCAGGTGACTTAGTGGCAACCTTTATTCCCAGAACTGACAAAGAGGTGTGGGTAATTCCTGTGCTGGAAGACTGGGGTCAGTGGGAACTATTGGCTAGAAGCTCGCTGGTGACTCTGCACAGCTCATTCTCCTGCAAACATTTATAGCTCTAAGCAACATTTCAGGGAACTGGAGCCCTCTTCTCATTTGCCAGATGTTTCGGCAAATTATTTTTCTGCTGCGTATCTGGAGAAAAGCGGCCACAGCGGTCAGTGACTACCTGGCACGTTGAGTTTCCTATAGGGGAGAAACAAATCAAATGTGATTAGAAAATTTTTTTGAAGAGTATGGATTATAGCATGACATAACCATTTCTATCTCTGGCACAATCTATAGATCATACAGGACTCTAATAAATGGCATAATATTACAGTAAAATATACAATACATGTTCTCTTGATAAATATTATGAGCAGTTTTTTGGTTTCAAATATGCTTTTTGCTATGATGCATCTTTCAAGATGAGTCTTTATCTTTAGAGGTAACCCTTTAACATAAAGAATAATTTGGACTTTGAAAAGCTGAATTTAGAATATTTTATGAATTAACTATTAGGACTAAATCTAGAATTTTATTAGATCTAGCATATAATTAAAGCCTAAGAAAACCAAGATCCCTTAATCAAATGTAGTCGTGCATTAAATAAGAATTTTGAACCTAAGAGACCCAAACAAAGTTAATTAATAGGTAATAGGTTTTGGTATTGAAAATATATACTTAAAATTTCAAACTATGGATTTTAAATGTTAGACAACACAACTCACATATTGTTTGGTTTTGTTTTTGTTAATGTTTTTTTATTTATTTCTGACAGAGAGAGAGAGTAGGGGAGGGTCAGAGAGAGGGAGATACAGAATCTGAAACAGGCTCCAGGCTCTGAGCTGGCTGTCAGCACAGAACCCGACGCGGGGCTCGAACCCACGAACCCTGAGATTATGACCTGAGCCGAACTCCACGGTTAACTGACTGAGCCACCCAAATGCCCTGCAATTCACATATTTTGATATTTTCAGATCTCTCAGGAGAAATCAACAGTAATAATAACCAATAGGCATAAAATTCTTTTCCATAGGGTTCTAGAAAACTAACAATCCTCTCAAAAATGAAGGGTTCAAGTAGACAGAGTTCAGGACACACTACTCCAAAACATTTCACCATGGCATATTGAATATATGAAGTGGAAGGAATTTGAGAAGCAGTTTTGCTGATTTTTCTCTGAAGAAGGACTTTCTGATTTTTCCCTGAAGGAGGTCATAAACCACTCAGGTGAGAGGTGCTGTCCCCATATTCAGAGGAAAGATGCATCATTTTCTCCAAAACAGAGAGGAATCTCAACAGGCCTCGCTAAGTTTCCCATACTTACCTCACCCTTTTGTCTGGTAGTATCTTTCCTCAACTTTCTACCCTTCACCAAACTCAGCATAAGAAACACTCAGGTTTAGTGGTTTCTTTGGGTCCTACAGCACATAAGACTTATATTAAATACATGTGTATCTTCTTTTGCTAATCTGTCTTTTGTTATAGGGGTCCTAGTCAGGAACTTAAAAGGAAAGGAAAACATATTTGTCCTTCCCTATAAGGCTTTCTAACTACTTCCTGTTCTCCTGGTGTAAGACCACAAGTCTAAACGTCTAAACCAAACTGACTCCATGACAGGCTTTAAGTTTCCCCTCAAAACTAGAAGGCCTGAGTTTCAGCTTCCCGGAGAAACTATCAGGCAGTTACACATTGCCCAGGCAGGAGTAACCACCCTTGCAGCATCCAATCAGGAAAGGCCAGCAACCACCCTCCACATTACTAAGGGAGAGGCCTGGAGATAGAAACTATAGATAGGACCCTGTTACCTAATGTTAAAGTTAACCCGTTAGGCACTGAACAAGACCCTAGGCTCACTCTGTGATTGGTTGAATTTAAAGGTACTCTAAATGTTGTAATTGGATCCCGCCAAAAGTAACGAATACTCTAGACAATGTGCATGGTCAAACCCACTGTCAGTGATGTTGTATAATTATGATTGGATCACTGTTCCCATGTCACAACTTCTGTAACTCCCCTGTCTCAAACCCCATAAAAACCCTACTCTGCACTTGTTCGGGGCTCTCAGCACGGATCCACACACTGGTGAAGTCTGTGAGCCTGAGCTCGAGCCCGTAATAAAGCCCTTTGCCTTTGCATGCGTGACTCGGTCTCCCTGGTGGTCTCTGGTCGGTGAGGATACTGCGATCTGGGTATAACACTGGAAAAATCTATTTATTTCGCCCATTTTGCTACTGCATTTGAGTTTCTTCAGTTATTTTCTCTGGAGGAAAGCATTCTCCTGTTTTTTAGGCTTTGTACAAACTAAACAAAACAAAATAGATTTTCAGAATCACCGAAAGAATTCACGTAGAACTTCCCATAACTATATATGTAGCTGATACTCATGTGATTATAATTATTTCCAAGTGGCTGAAAACATTTGTTCCAGTGGGTTGGTTAGCCGCCCCATGAGATCATCAATTCTGTGGCCAATAGCAGATCCATGAGACAACATGTGTTTGTTTTAAATGTTTATTTATTTTTGAGACAGAGAACACAAGCAGGGGATGGGCAGAGAGGGAGGCAGGTAGAGGATCCTAAGTGGACGCCACACTGTCAGCACAGAACCCGACCTGGGGCTCAAACTTGCGAACTGCAAGACCATTACCTGAACTGACATAGGGTGAGCTATCTAGGCGTTCCAGAGACAACTTGTGTTTTATTTCACTTAGAACACGGCTGAGTGGATTTCTTTTTGTCCACTTTTGTCACTTTCCACTTTCTCTAGGTGTATCCGGGGTCCTGTTAAGATGATGAACCTGAGCAAAGCAGTTTAACACCCTCTTATTCCCAGAAACCAAGTTGTCCTCCCAGAAGGTTTTCCTCTATCTTTCTAGAAATGTTACATGCATACCCAATTAGCATATGTGTATAAATACTCCTAATCTTTTTTTCACAGAAAATAAGAAAATAACCACAAAGGTCTCTACACTGCTCTGGACCTTACACTTCTTATTCAACAATGAGAGTTGGAGTACTTTCCACAAGAGTGCTTGTAGAGTTGCTTCATTCTTTCTTTCTTTTTTTTTTTTACAAATAGTTTATTGTCAAATTAGTTTCCACATAACACCCAGTGCTCTTCCCCACAAGTGCCTTCCTCCATGCCCATCCCTCCTCCCCCCCACATCCATCAGTCCTCAGTTTTTGTCAGCATTCAAGAGTCTCTCATGGTTTGCCTCTCTCCCTTTCCCCCACCATTTCCCCCCTTCTTCTCCCCCTTGTTCCTCCGTCAAGTTCCTCCTAATCCTCTTATACGTGCAAACATGTGATATTTGTCCTTCTCTGCCTGACTTATTTCGCTCAGCATAACACCCTCAAGGTCCATCCATGTTGCTACACATGGCTTCATTCTTTCTAAGAATAAAGAAATAGCTTTGTAAATTGTGGACAAGTTTTGCATATCCTTTTCTGGTGATGATACTGCTAAGGTTTTCTATCTTGTATGCGGTCAATATAAATAATTTATAGTTTCCGAAAGAAATTCATGCATTACATCTAGGTTTTCAAATTTATTTACATAGTATTGACAATGTAGTCCTATATTTTTCTTGATTTCTCTTGTATCTGTAGTTATCTTTCTGTTTTCATTTAACTTGTATAAACTTTGTCACTTTTTTCTTTGTAAAGTAGCTAAGCATTTATTTAATGATTATTTCCAATGAAATGGAACAATAAATTTGTCATAGTCCTTAATTTTTGTTGTAATCACCATTTCTTCCTTCCTGCTGCTTTCCTTAAACGTACCTTTAAAAATTGTTCTCGAACAGTTTGAACTGGGAACAATGGCTGATGAGTATTCATTCCCCACCCCCCACCTTTATTGAGGCATAACTGACAATTAAAATTGTTACATTTAAGGTGTACAAGCAGATGATTTCATGTATGATTACCTCAGTCAAGTGAGTTAGCATATCCATGACTTCACATAGTTACCATGTGTGTATGTGTGTGTGTGTGTGTGTATGGTGAGAACATTTAAGATCTGCTCTCCTGCTTCAGATTCTGTGTCTCCCTCTCTCTCTGACCCTCCCCTGCTCACACTGTCTCTCTCTCTCTCTCAGAAATAAATAAAACATTAAAAAAATTTTTTTAAAAAGATCTGCTCTCTGAGCAAAGCTGAGTAAACAATACAGTATTATTAGGTATAGTCACCATGTTATACTTCAGATCCTCGGAACGTATTAATTTTATAACTGAAACATCTCCCTGTTTCCCCTACCTCCCAGCTCCTGGCAACCATCATTGTCTCTCTGTTTCTCTGAGTTCAATTTTTTTAGGCTCTACATATACGTGAGATCATACAGTATTTGTCTTTGACTTATTTCACTTAGGAGAAAGCCCTCAAGATTCATCCATGTTGTCCCAAATGGCAGGACTTCCTTCTTTTATATGACTAATATTTGTTTGCATATTATATGCACCACATTTTCATCTGTCAGTGGATACTTAGATTATTTCCATATCTCAGCTATTGTGAATGGTGCTGAGATGAACATGGGGGAGTAAGTGTCTGTTTGATATACTGATTTGGTTTCCATACGCCTAGAAGTGGAACTACTGGATTATATGGTAGTTTTAGTTTTAATTTTTTGAGGAATGTCCATACTGTTTTCCATAATGGCTGCACCAATTTACACCCCCTCCAAGAGTACATAAGTGTTCCCTTTTCTCTATACGCCTCCAACACCTGTCATCTTTTGTTTTTCTAACTATAGCCATCCTAGTAGATGTGAGGTGGTATCTTTCTTTTTTTGCATGTAAGTATTTAATACTACATATTTTCCAAGCATTAAAGATTATGTATTTTCTTCTGATATACATTCATATGAATTTTTCTAGAAATACTGCAACTTCAATGTTCATTTCTGCAGCGTCCCAAGAGTTAAGAAACAGCTTACTCCAGGTGGGAGTGGATTGGCTTTGGTGGTCGTTGTTGTTTTTACTGCTTTCTATGCTATTTTCACTACATTGCAATGCACTGAATGTTGTCTATGTTATTTCTATGTTTTATAAATTATTTATGATTTGTGGACCATATATGCTCATTTTTGACATCATTTCATGGATAAATAGAAGGAAAGTACTTTTTGTCTTTTCAGAGTATAGAGTTGGATGCATACCAATTAAATATATCTTACCGCTTCTATCTTCGATATTATTGTATCAAGTAAATGATCTACAATCATTTTCAGGTTATTTTTACAAATATAATTCAGTCTCATTTTTTTCATGTGATTGCTTCAAGAGAAGTGGAGTTCATACTACTATTGTTTTTCTATCTTTCTCTAGATATTTTGTATTTTGGCTTGTGAATATTGATGCCATGATATTTGGTGCTTAATCACAAATACTAAGTATTGCTGTTGCTGGAACCATTTGTCATTATTTAGAACATTTTGATTCATTTACTTCCTGTTTACCCCAATTCAACCTTGTTTCTTTAGATTGCAACTTTCGCTTTGTTGTTATTTGAGTTTCTCTTGTACGTCTTTGACAAACTTTCGTATCAAACATTCAGAATCCATTTTTAATTTTTTTAGCATTTTTAGTTATTTTTGAGAGAGAGAGCATGAGCAGGGACAGAGTAGAGAGAGAGAGAGGGAGGCACAGAATCTGAAGCAGACTCCAAGCTCTGAGCTGTCAGCACAGAGCCTGACATGGAGCTCGAACTCCCGAACCATGAGATCATGACCTGAACTGAAGTCGGAGGCCACCCAGGCGCCCCCTGAATCCGTTTTAAAAAAGATGCGTTTTTTAATACATCATTTTATTAACTGATGATTTGTGATTCAAACTTAGAATCTTTTTATTTTCTTTTATTGGGGAGTTTAGTTTATTTGTATTTTTTGATGTAGTAAATATCTACAGGCTCACTCCTAAGGTCTGAGGGGACTAGTGCAAGAGAATAAATAAATATGTCATTGTTTTCATCTTCTAAGGGGCAGACCAGAGTGACTTTTTATTGTTTCTGACTTTTGATTTTCATAGAAATAATTTTTTTTCATTTTCATTGCTTTGATCAGCAATTAAATATTCATTTAATAAAGAAGATAAAGTTACAGAGATTTAATTTGTTCAAATTCTGGATTCAATAAGATCACCTTCCTCTTTTTCATTGTTTTTTTCCTTTGTTTTGCTTTTTTTCAAAAAAAAATTCATTCATTCATTCATTCATTCATTCACTTATTTAAATTCCAGTATAGTATAGTTAACATGCAGTGTTATATTAGTTTTAGGTGTACAATATAGTGATTCAACAATTGTATACATTACTCAGTGCTCCTCAGGATAGTGTATTCTTGGGACACCTGGATGGCTTAGTCTGTTAAGTGTCCGACTTCGGCTCAGGTCATGATCTCATGGTTTGTGATTGAGCCTTGCATCTGGCTTGGTGCTGACAGCTCAGAGCCTGGAGCCTGCTTCAGATTCTTTGTCTCCCTCTCTCTCTCTGCTCACACTCTGTCTCTCTCTCTCAAAAATAAAAATAAAAACATTTAAAAATTTGAAAAAAAAGATAAGTGTACTCTTAATCCCCTTCATCTATTTAACCCACCCCCCACTCGCCTCTCCTCTGGTAACCATTAGTTTGTTCTCTATAGTTAAGAGTCTGTTTTTCAATTTGTCTCTTTCTTTTATCTTTGTTTTGTTTTGTTTCTTAAATTCTACATATGAGTGAAATCCTATGGTACTTATCTTTCTCTGATTGATTTACTGTACTTAGTATTATACTCTCTAGCTTCAACGATGTTGGTGCAAATGGCAAGATTTCATTCTTTTTAATAGAATAATATTCCATTGTGTGTGTGTGTGTGTATATATATACCACATCTTCCTTATCTATTCGTCTACCAATAAGCACTTGGGCTACTTCCATAATTTGGTTATTGTAGATAATGCTGCAGTGAACACAGGGGTGCATATATCCTTTCAAATTAGTGGGTTTATATTCTTTGGGTAAATACCCAGTAGTGGAATTACTGGATCATATGGTGATTCTATTTATAATTTTTTGAGGAATCTTCATGCTCTTTTCCATAGTACCTGTACCAGTTTGCATTCCCACCAACATTTCCTGAGTGTTCCTTTTTCTCTGCATTCTCACCAACACTTGTTGTTTCTTGTGTTTTTGGTTTTAGCTATTCTGACAGCTATGGGGTGATATCTCATTTCTTTTTCATTGTTTTAATCAATGTTTATTTAATTGTTTAAAAGAAGTTTGTTCACCTTCACTGTTTAGAGTTTTTAAAAATTTAAACGGAATTTCTTTCTGAAAATTTTTTCTCTTCTTTTCTTTTCAGCTTTCTTTAATGACCTGTACTGTTGTGTTTTCTAATTATGTCAAGAATTGTATCCTTTCAGAATGCCTGGGTGGCTCAGTCAGTTAAGCATCCAACTCTTGATTTCGGCTCAGGTCATGATTTCACAATTCGTGAGATTCAACCTCACATTGGGTCTTGCACTGACAGTGTGAAGCCTGCTTGGGATTCTCTCTTTCTCTCTCTCCCCGCCCCCCCCCCCACCCCTTCTGTGCTCTTTCTCTCTCAAAATAAATAAATAAATGCATTAACTTAAAAAATACGAATTTACCTTTTCTAAGATACTAAAGGGGTGCCTAGGTGTCTCGGTTGGTTAAGGTCTGACTCCTGGTTTCACCTGGGGTCATGATCTGGCAGTTCGTGGGTTCTGCCCCCACATCACGCTCTGTGCTGGCACTACGGAGCCTGCTTGGAGTTCTCTCTCCTCTCTTTCCCTACCCCTCCCCTTCCTCTCGCTCATGTGTGTACTTTCTCAGTCTCTCAGAATAAACATAAAGATTAAAAAAAATAATAAGCTATTAAAAAAATTCAACTGTTTTCAAAGCGTATACAGTTTTAGTATATTTTTGTCAAAAACACAGAATTGAAGTAAACATTGCAAATTGAAAATTTATCTTACTATCCTTCTTTTAGTTAATTAAAAAATTTTTTTTAATAATTTATTTATTTTTGAGACAGAGAGAGACAGAGCATGAGTGGGGGAGGGGCAGATAGAGGGAGGCACAGAATCTGAAACAGGCTCCAGGTTCTGAGGTGTCAGCACAGAGCCCGATGTGGGGTTAGAACAATCTAACCGTGAGATCTGACCTGAGCCAAAGTCAGATGCTTAACTGACTGAGCCACCCAGGCTCCCCTACTATCCTTCTTTTAGAAAACACATTATCTATTTTCTACTTTTTCCTAGCATTGGATATTGCTAAGGATAAACATAAGCCAAGCTTGTGTGTGTGTGTGTGTGTGTGTGTGTGTGTGTGTGTGTGTGCATGCGCGCGCATGCACATGCGTGCACATGCATGCATATGTACACGTGCATGTGTCTGTTTATCCTATGCGAATTCAAAGAATTCATCTCAAGTTTTCTGGGATCTCATTGTGTATCTTTCTGGATTAGTTTCATATGGATTGCAATATGCCGTTTATTAGACTCAAATCTAATTTTACTTATGGGAAGTTTTCTTAAATTCTATTTTAAAGTGCTGTGTAGCAGTCCTTAGAGATATTTACAAATATTGCAGTTCCCATTCTGGATGCATAGGAACATTGAACTTCTTTCCCAATTTGAAATTAGTTGTGGCTCTCTGACTTGTTAGTGGCCAAGGGAATGTTTGTAGAAGTGACATGTTGCACTTTTAATGTGAATTTTTAGAGCCATTGTATGACGCCTTTTTTTTTTTTTTTTTTTTTTTTTTTTTTTTTTTTTTTTTTTTTTTTTTTTTTTTTTTTTTTTTTTTTTTTTTTTTTTTTTTTTTTTACTTCTGATTATAGAGATTTGAGACATACCAGGTAACAGTGGATCCTTCAGCTTGGGCTCCTTACTAAAGATGTCATGGAGCAAGGCTCAGTCAACCCAATAAAGACACATAGCCTGAGTGAGAGATTCAAATTTACTGTTTTAGGGGTGCCTGGGTGGCTCAGTCGGTTAAACATCTGACTCTTGATTTCAGCTCAGTTCATGATCTTGCTGTTTGTGAGATTGAGCCCTAAGTCAGGCTCTGAACTGACAGCATAGAGCCTGCTTGTGCTTCTCTCTCTCTCTCTCTCTCTCTATCTCTATCTCTGCCCCTCCTCTGGTCTCTCTCTCTCAAAATAAATAAATAAACTTTAAAAAAAATATTGTTTGAAGCCACCAAGATTTGGGAGCATGTTTTCATTGCAGAATAATTCAGTCCATCCAGAATAATAGTTTTGCTTTGCTCTGCTTTGTTTTATTTTATTTTATGTTTCTTTGACTTAAGTTTTCTTTGCTTTCCCAACATTTTTTTTTCTGGTCAATGTTTTTCATCTTCTATTTCTTTTTCATTCTTTTGTTCAATTCTCATTTTCATAAATAACACCTTATGGATGGTCCTTTGGATTAGTGTTCAACTTTGAATAAGGTTGAGTTTTTCCTGGACAAGGCCCTTGCTGTGTAAGGGCAATTTTCTATTGCATGTAATTGGGTGTTTTGGCCTTTTCTTCTCCCAAGTCAACAAAGATCAGCAAATGCAAGCCTACTTGCTGTAGAGTCTCTTATACTCCCTACACTGCAGATAGATTGCTTATAAAATGTAATTATAGTAAATGCTTAAACAGCATGTACTTTGTGTGAGGCGTTCTACATGCTTCACCAACATGAATTCATTTAAATTGTCATGGGAATCCCTATGGAGTAGGTACTACGTGAAACCCCATTTTATAGATATTTAAATGGAGAGACCAAAACATGGTGATTTGCCCTCGCGATCACATAGCTGGTAAGTGGAAGAGCCAGGGTTCAAACCCAGACAAGCAGGCTCTAGAGTCCCCCTTCTTCATTAATGTAGCACATTTCTCCTCTCAGATATGGTGGCCACCAAGACTCTCTTCTTGACTTATCTCTAGTCAGGCTCCTCTGAGCCCTCTCCTCAACTAGACCTTAACCTTGGCCTATAAGGACTAGAACAAACACTAGTTTGTAGCTTCTAATAGCTCATGGCTGCTCCCTTAGGATGACCCTAGCCATCCTTAAAGTACCTGCGTGAGAAAACTCAAGGTTGCCAAATGAATTGTTCCAGCTAACATGGGAGGAGAGAGCCCTGCTTCCCAGGATCTGTGGGAAGATAGGAGCCTAACTTGGATAAACAGCAGCAGTCAGTAAACCCAGGTAGACTCCAACTGACCAAACTCTTCCTTCCCACTTATTGTAATTTTTCACTTCTCTGACTCTACTGAGCCCCTGCTCTCCCCCTCCCATCACCCCGTTCTCTCTGAAAAATGCCCAGTCACTCTGTATAAATCAAAGTTGAGTTCAGTTCATGCTTGGCTCTTGTCCTTATCACAGGAGCTATTACTGATTAAAATCTGGCCTTGCTATTTTAGCTAGTGCCCTTCTTTGCGTATCATTGACAGCAGTCTGTGTGATTCTTCATCCAATTTCAATTCCCTCGCTTCTCTTTGATGCAAAACTCAATCCAGATAAACCCCCTGCACTAGCATCTATTCCCTTTGTTTCCAAAGGTCGGCGGAGGTCTTGTCTCACCAGGTGTGTGAACATTTTGGAGCTCCTTCACCCTCTGCTCGAGAGACACAGCTGTAGACATTTGTGCCCCGTGTTGCCTCAAACCCAAGTTTGACTTTGCCTCGTAAAGACCATCTTTCTACATCATGGTTTGGGTCTGCATCTGTCTCCTAGATGCAATTTGTGTTTCTACATTCAATTCCCTGTGATTTTTAGAATGATGTTAAAAAGGCAGAGAGGCAACACCATTTCCAGTCTACCATTTTACTTATTTAAAACTTTTTTTAATGTTTATTTATTTTTGAGAGAGAGAGACAGAGCGCAAGTGGGGGAGGAGCAGAGAGAGAGGGAGACACAGAATCTGAAGCAGGCTCAAACTCACAAACTGTGAGATCACCGACACTTAACCGACTGAGCCACCCAGGCGCCCCTCCAGTCTGCCATTTTAAAGTGAAATTTTGGATTTATTTTAAGATTAAATTCACTAAGCATACAGATCAAATCTAAAGACTTAATAACTTCAGATGTATTGAAATCACAATGTTGGCCAGTAGTACTGAAGCTTTTATGCATTCTTAGGGCTAAATCATCTCCACCATGGGCAGATCAGGTGGCCCCAAACACAATGGCCTGAATGTTTTAAATTTTTCCAATGGAAATATCACTAAGGTCTGCATGGGAGACTTTTTTTCAGCTAGCACTACTTGCAGGCCATTACTCTTCTTGCTGGAAGGAGTTTAAAATGATCCATAGCAGAAAATGGATGGTGCTGGAGAAAACAGTCAGTAGCTCCCTGGTGTTAACCTTTCAAGGGAGGAAGACAGAAGTACTCAGAACATCCTGGAAAGAAGTAAGACTCTCTTACTAATTAAGTCTCTGGGATCAGTCAAGTGGTAAGAGCAGGGGTCTCAGGCGAATATATTTTACTATAACGGCTGTATGGGACACACAAACAAGGGTTGATATTGAGAAAACCAAGTAGAGTCCAAATTTTGATGCTCTGAGGATGCACCAGGAAAAACAACTATTATCTAATTCACTCACACCAAGCTTAGTTGCTGCTCAAAATGTGCCAGATTCCACATGTAAAACTTTTCTGCTTATATTCTTACCAGTTCATTTGTTCACCTATTCACTCATTTATTCATCAAACAGTTTTGGGGCTAAGCATGGTAGATTCCCACTGATGAATAGAGCAGAGGAGAATTTTCATCCAAATCAACTTCTCCTAATGAGTAGGAACTTCCAGCCTTGAAAACAACCTTAATTCTCGAAACCAGCCTCTAAGGAACAATACGATATACCTATGTTTTAATGGAACATTATAAAATCAATAATCATTCTGGTTTGTTCAAATATTAAGAGTAAGGATGATGACCTGTGTCCCTTTGCTCCAACCAACACCTAGTGTTATCATGTATACAGCAGACACCCAATGAATATTTGTTAAACGAAAAAAAGTATGTGTGATATATATATGTCATAGGTATACCACAGTATGTCATACCTCATATCAACCATGTTAATTGAGTAAGGAATTACTATGTAGGAAGTATTGCTATGATAAATCATAGTTGTACTAGTGAGAAAGCAAATAGTGTATCTAAATGGCTAGGAGAGGGAATCATTTATCCGTACAGGTGACAGGGTGACATTATCCATTTATTAGCAAATTAGTTATTTGTCACACTCAAGGAAACCAAATATTTTCTTATTTTCCCAAAGATTGGACAATAAACTTCCTTCCATAAATGCCTTGGATCTGTAAAAATACTCATTAGTTTGAAGTGCCAGAATTCTCTGGAAACCAATTCAAATAGCCTTGCCTGTCAGCAAGGTGACAGAACGCATTTACTCACTCAAATGCCCTAGATACCAATGTCAACTAGCATCGGCATTACTAAAGCTACTGGCACAAAATTCCTAATTAAAAGAGTCCACCTAAAACAAAATTGATGAATATATTGCTTTTTATGTTCAGCTTTATTCAAAATTTTTATTTTTAACTTTAAAATATACTATTCTAATGAAAGTTCTTGGTTGCAAAAAAAAAAAAACTAGAAAAGGGTGAATCAAATACAATAAGAAAGATTGTTGAAACAATATAAGGAAGTCTCCAGGAAATGAAATAAAACAGAGTTTCATGAGAACTATACTAAAATTTGGGAAGTCAGGAACCACATTCCATCTCTCCCTTTCTCTCTCTCTCTCCCTCACCCTCTCTCCCTGTCTCTCTCTCTCTCTCTCCCTCCCTCCAGTCCTCCTTCTTCTCTGTGTGTGGGGTTCTCTGACCACATGGCCTCTACTCTCCCCGTTCCCTGTACCTCTACTATAATTTCATCTTTGCATGTTATCTTACCCTGCTTTCTCTTACTGTGATTCCCTTTTACTGTAAGTAGTTGTGGCTTGCCATGCGACCTTTAATTTCTGACTATGGCTTCTGATCTCTTCATTCAAATTACTGATAATCAGAAATAATCAGATGGTCTGGCTATCCAAACTACATGGCTCTTTGGAGATAAGGCACCCATCTCTGGTCCACCTGGTTTAAACTATACAATATAAGGGCACCTGGGTGTCTCAGTCAGTTAAGCGTCTGACTTTGGCTCAGGTCATGATCTCACAGTCTGTGGATTTGAGCCCCGCGTCAGGCTCTGTGCTGACAGCTCAGAGCCTGGAGCCTGCTTTGGATTCTGTGTCTCCCTCTCTCTCTGCCCCTCCCCTGCTCACTCTCTGTCTCTCAAAATAAAGACATTAAAAACAATTTTTTTAAATAAAATAAACTACACAATATAATACATGAGCCCTCTTGCCTGGGCTGGGGCTGGGGGAGGTGATGGACCAGATGGCAGGAGGCGACAGGTACTTTGAGCTCTGCCTACTACCTGTAGCAGTGGTCAGAGCCATCTCAGAGGTCAGAGCTCTTAGAGGTCGAACTCTTTTCTCCTACCACTGTCTATGTGTCTCAGGAAAGGGAAACTGTGTATTGAGTTCAGGCTTCCTCTTTCCCTTGCCCCACCATTGATTTACTCATTTTCATCAAGTACTTAGTGTAGATCTGCTAGGAGCCAGACACTGTGCTGTGGGGGAAAAGGAATTTTTTATCTTTTTCTCTGCTTAGGAGAAGTGTTTAGATTCTGATGTCATCTTTTCACGTCCAATGGAAGAGACCGAAGAAATGATGACCTTTCAAAAATGCCTTCCTTCCACCTAAGTATTTGTCATTAGACATGATCTAAGTTGTGGAAGAAAGACACTTGGAATCTAAGGGAATCAGGCCTTGACTCCAGGCTGAACTTTCACAAGTGAAATAGAAACATTTAGGCAAGTCAGCTCAACATACTCCCTCGGTTTTCTCATCGCATATTGGGACACATGATATCTGCTATTCATACCTCTCACAGGCGGTTCTTATAAGAGAGTAAAAACTTAGATTTTCTGTATGTGCAGTGATAAGACTTATTACTACTTTACAAAAGATTTCCAAGCAAAGTGTTGGCTTTGAAGGAAAATCGGACCATGCCTTGATCCATCCCACCTCTACCATATTGCTTGCATTTATTTATTTATTTATTTACTTATTTATTATATTTTTTTTTACTGAAGTAGAGCTGATACAATGTTACATTAGTTTCAGGTGTACAACGTAGTGATTCAACAACTCTACACGTTAAGCCATGCTGACCACAGAAGTAGGCATCTGTCGCCACAGAACGCTATTACAGTACCACTGACTATATTCCTTATGCTATGCCTTTCATCCCTGTAATGTATTCATTCCATAACCAGAAGTCTGAACCTTTCATTTTCCTTCACCCATTTTGTACCCGCCTAACCCCTCTGGCAACCATTACCTTGTTCTCTGTATATATGGGTTTGTTTCTGCTTTTAATTTGTTTGTTTGCTCTTTTTTTTTTTTTTTTTTTAGATTCTATATACCGTAAGTGAAATCATACGGTATTTTTCTTTCTCTAGCTGACTTTTTCGATTTATCATTATACTCTCTAGGTCCATCCATGGTGTTGCCAAGGTCAAGATTTCATTCTTTTTTGTGTCTGAATAATACTCCATTATAAATATACCACATCTTCCTTATCCATTCATGTACGGGAGGACACTTGGGTTGATTTCATATCTTGGCTATTGTAAGTAATGTGGCAATAAGCATAGGGGTGCATATATCTTTTTGAATTAATGTTTTCCGTTATATTCTTTTTAAAACATGATTGGACATCAGGGTCTGTTTTTTTTTTTCATGTCATTTTCAGGATTCTAATGTCCCACATGGTGAAGTCTTTCTATATCTATTCCTTGATTTTTTTTTTAAATCCCGAAAGAAGAAAAAAAGTACAGATATCTCTTTAAAAAATTTTTTAAAAATGTTTTATTTATTTCTGAGAGAGAGAGAGACAGTGTGAGCAGGAGAAGGAGTGGGAGAGGGAGACAGATTCTGAAACAGGCTCCAGGCTCTGAGCTAGCAGTCAGCACAGAGCCCGATGCCGGGCTCGAACCCCAGCTGTGAGATCATGACCTGAGCCGAAGTAGGATGCTCAACTGACTGAGCCACCCAGACATTCCCAGATATTTCTTAAATAGATATAAAAGTAGCCCAATTTTTCAGTTTCTCCAAAACTGTGCAGATGAATATAAGCAGAATTGCCTAGGAAAAAACCTGATAAAATCTCCAGTATCTCCCCAGTCCTTCTGTATAGCTACACTCAGTCTCTCAAAATCACATAATCACACAGCCCATGCTGTGAGAAAACTCCATTATTTTCCAGTCCAAACCAAAGAAAATGAATTTCAGCCGAGGCCAAAGATATTTAAATGAGGCTTACACAGACGCTTAAAAGGTACTTACTTATACCTAATTCTAGAATTCCTTGGAAACTTTGTTCTGAGGAGCAGAAGCTGCTCCAAGAATTAAGACAGGTCAGTTTGTTCTATCTCCTTGTTCTGGATCTGTCTGTTCTAGAACATTCTCCCTCAGCCTCTCTGTCTCTTTTACTCTTGGCCTTCACTGCCTTGGGACAGATGCCTCATCTTGTCAGGGCCAGTCCCCTCCTGTGCCCTCTGATAGTGTCATTTTCAAAACTGTAATCATACTTTGTTAACTGACAGTTGCCCTAGGGCTCTGCCCCTGGGGAAATGTTCCTTCCATGCTGACACATTCTAGAGCTTAATGTAATGTCCTCACACACCTGGAGCAGTGCCCGTGCATAGCCAGAGCAATGCCTTATAAGGAAAATGCTCCCGAGGATCTGACAAGCTTAGAGGAGAGAGGAGGGGGTGTGCTAGCCTGGGGGATCATGCATAGAATATATTTTGTGATTCTCTTCCCTTTGGTAAAGGAAAATTAAATGCACACCTACTGTGTTTAAGATTAGATGTTGTGTATTTGTTTAAAAGACACAATGAATTCAGGGTGCCTGGGTGGCTCAGTCGGTTAAGTGTCCGACTTTGGCTCAGGTCATGATCTCACAGCCTGCATTGGGCTCTGTGCTGACATCTCAGAGCCTGAAGCCTGCTTCAGATTCTGTGTCTCTCTCTCTCTCTCTCTGCCCCTCCCCTGCTGATGCTCTGTCTCTTTCTCTCTCAAAAATAAATAAACATTAAAATTTAAAAAAAAATAATAAACAATAACGTACACAATGAATCAAAGACGACTGGTCAGAAACATTTGTTTTAATCCCGTGGGAGTAGAGCCTGGTAATTAAGGCAGACTCTAGAGACAAACTTCTGGAACCTGAATCCTACTAATCTGCTTACTAGCTTTGTGAACTTGGGCACATTCTTGACCTCTGTGCCTCGGCGTCTTCATTTATAAAATGGGGAAATAATTGCACTCTTCATATCTTCCACTCTGACCAAGGAGTCTTCCTAAATCGCAGATCTGATCCTGTCTCTTCCTTTAAAACAGGAAGCATAAGGCAAAGAACAAGGCCAAATGGCCCTTCCTGAGCTTCCCTTGGCTCCCTTCCGGTGTCATTTCTTGCTGCTGTGTGTGGATTCCCGAGTATTCATCCATTCAGTGTGTATGTATTAAATGCCAACTCAGCCCTGTGCCATCGGACACTTAAAAGGACCAGCAGGTGGCATGCACCCAGGCCGTATAGCAGGCCCGGTTTGGATTATATCAATGTAGAGTCCTGACCGGTGTAAAAGAAATACAGAAGTCATAAAAGAAAGATTCAGTATGTCACAGTGACAAAGTGCTAAAGAACAATAAAGTGGGTAAAGAAAGAGGCTGAGGAGGTAGTAAGGTATTTGTTCTTTTACGGTGCATGGTCAGTGAAGCCTGCCTAACAAGGTTAAATAGGAGCAGAGACCTGAAGCAGAGAGGTGGGGACGTGGGGAGTTCTGCAATAGCCTTGAGGGCAGAGGGAAGAGCAGAGAATTGCAAGCAAAGTCAGGAGGATGCTTGCTGGGTTTGAGGATGAGAAAGGCTGGGGTGGAGGGGCGGCTGGGCTTTGGGAAGGCATGCGAAGAAGGGGTGATGAGGCCAGTGATGCTACAAGAAAGAGCCAGGCGTTGGATTTTGTTCTGAATGAGATGCAAACCACAGTCAGGTTTTTGAGTGAAGGGCGCCATGATCTGATCTGGTTCTAGGTAGTTCGCATTGCTGCTGTACTGAGAATAGCCCTGAAGGGGGCGGGGGCAGAAGCAGAAAGACCAGAGGTGAGTGCCACTGTCTATACCCGAGATGTTCTTCCAAGGCTCCTGGGCTCCAAGCTTCTCCAGGGCAGACTCTGTGTCTTTTTCCTATATTTTCCCCCATCTCCTAGCACACAGCCCTGTGGAGAGAAGGTATCCAAATAAACATTTGTTAAATAAATGAAGTCTCCATACCATTGCAAATGTGTTTCTCCTACCCAGTATGCTCTTTCTGCCCCAGTGGGCAGGTCAGCCTTCAAAGCAGCTCACACATTGTTCTCTTCAGCAACCTAGTTAGACCTTTAAGTCAGAGTCTCCTGGGAGACCTGGGGAATGAGTCTGTTCTAAAAGCTTGGCAGGTGATCCTAGTGTGTAGCCATTGTTACACAAGGAATCAAAAGGATGGAACAGAGAGAACAGATCTCAGAACATATGTGCCTTGGAGCACAGAGTTGCAGTTCACTATCAGCTCAGACTCCTTCCCCGGGGGAGCAGTCAGGAGACCTCTCACCTCACCAGCTTGTTTCAGTCAGCTTTGCAAATGGCTGCTTCCTGTTTGCCAACATGAGAGGATTGGTTAATGTTAGGTGAGTGGTACAAAGGCCAAGTCCATCGCCACGACTCTTCTTGGGATGAGAGGTAATTAATACGGAATAAAAGTGTGGGCTGGAGAAAATGGCTTTGGGGAAGCAATGGAAGTGAAGCAGGTGACTGTATTCCTCCCTCATTTCCCTTACCTTGTATCTCTGAGGGCTCTGCCTGGGTCTGTAATGCCACCCATAGAACTTGAATCTTTAACAGTGTCTCTCAGCTTGAGGACTGCCTGCATCGGTATCCCCAAGTACTTCCATAAAAGGGGGTCCTGAGCCTCATCCCAGATAAACGAATAATCACTGGGGTGGTGTTTGAGAGTCTACAGTTTAATTAGATATTACTTACTTATGTGGCCTCAGGATGGTTTTGAAAGAGATAGCCCCTCCTGATAAATTGCCCTGGGTTTTCTGTTAGTTTGTTTTTACAGTGCAGAAGGCATCAGAAGATGGTCTGTCTTCCTTAAGTCCCAAGAAAAGTGCCTGGAAAGAGCCAGTTGGATTCTGTGGAATGTGGCTGCCCAGACAGCAGACTCACGGCCATCAGTCTCTGAAATGAGGCTACTTCTGTTCTCTTAATTTGCCTTTGGTTCCAGAGAGTGCTACTGCTTCACAGAGGAGTGAGCTTCTGTGCCACATGACTCAGTATCGCTTTGGATGGAATGATATTTTTGTGAGGGAGATGGGCAGGTCGTTCTCTGGGAAGACTTCAGAAATCAATACGACCACAAGACCGGAGTAAACCCAGCTTCACAGAGATGGTGTAGACAATGGCCCTGGTGAAGCAATTCAAGGCCACAAAGCCAGTCCCCTCCTAAATAGGCCGATGTTAGAAATTGCACTGCAAAGATTCTGATGTCACTATGAAAAATGTTGATTGTCCCACGAACTGGCTCTGCTCTCAAGAAGCAGTGAGAAGCAGCAACGATGGGACGGTGAGGGCTGTTACATAACAGAAATGCAACCAACTAAATTTCAAAGATCTAACCAGCTTCATTAATCGAATCACGCATCGGGCAGCAGCCCTTCCAGCAGGTAGAGGGGGACTCCAAAGGGCTACAGAAAAGGAAGGGCTTTTAAAGGTAGAGAGGGAGCGGATAAAAAGAAATGATTAGCAAAGAAACCACTGTTTGAGGCAAGATCGCCCTCCGAAAGAGAACCAAAGGGGTCTACCAATAAACCCCCTGATGCTGACCAGGACATGCCCATGTAGACGATGAAGGATAACATGTCTTCTGAGAGGATGAAACCGCAGTCAGGTTAGGTATTAAGTCTTGGTTTACTGAGTTGGGGCTTTAACCGAAGTGATAGCATTCTTGGGCTGTGTTTCTTTTATTTTTTTTTTTAAGTATATTTATTTATTTTGAGAGAAAAAGAGAAAGCACAAGTGGGGGAGGGAGAGGAGAGAGCACGAGTCCCAAGCAGGCTGCGCACCGACAACACAAAGCCAGCCCTATGAGGGGCTCGAACCCACCAGGGTGAGATCATGACCTGAGCTGAAGTCGGATGCACAACTGGCTGAGCCACCCAGGTGCACCATGTGGTTTTCTTGTTAACAGGGTGCACTGCTGACTTCTTCCTAGTGGAAACCCCAAGAAGAAAGGAGCCAGCCTTGTCTTTTAAAAAAAATGAAAAGAGGTATTTCTTGTCATACAAACCACATGTGAATCCACATGGTTCATGTTTATGAGATTAAAAAAATTTTTTTAATGTTTTTTTTTTTGAGAGAGAGAGAGACAGAACATGAATGGTGGAGGTGCAGAAAGAGAGAGAGAGAGAGAGACAGACAGAACATGAATGGTGGAGGCGCAGAGAGAGAGAGAGAGAGAGAGAGAGAGACTCTATAGCAGGCTTTAGGCTCTGAGTTGTCAGCACAGAGCCACACCTGGGGCTTGAACCCACGAACCTCGAGATCATGAATGACCTGAGCTGAAGGCAGACACTTAACTGACTGAGCCACCCAGGTACCCCAGGTTTATGAGATTTTAGAATCAAATCTACAGATTGGAGATTAGCGCTCATTAACAATGGCTTTCTTGTAATGACTTGAAGCCTGGGATGATGAACAGCCCATGGTCTGCCACAGGTCACCTGAGGCCACCTCCTGAG
Source organism: Hyaena hyaena (assembly GCF_003009895.1). Taxonomy (NCBI): domain Eukaryota; kingdom Metazoa; phylum Chordata; class Mammalia; order Carnivora; family Hyaenidae; genus Hyaena; species Hyaena hyaena. Next base: position 417,085 of record NW_024081643.1, read on the forward strand.
GCTGAAATGACAGCTCCCCTAGCCATGAGATGCGTGGCCCAAAGTCCTAGGCCAGTTGTACAGGCAAGTCCCACACTTTAAATGTTTCAGATTCTGTGCTTTGAGTAGGCACTTACTGAATACCTATGGCAGTGGCTGGTGTAGCAGCTGGCAATGAGACAGAACTCCGTTCCCAGCCAGCCAGCTGCTGTCTGTTTTTCACGGACTGTTTGTCAGGATCTGTGTGTGATCGACACAGCCTCACAATATGTGGTGCCAAGACTTGATCTGAAACCAAACGGAAAAGAACCAAACAGGTGGTAAATATCCAGGTGTTTCTGGAGTCACAGTGCTATCGCCCTCATTATCACCAGAGAGAAGGAAACTTGAGGTTAAACTGTTCATAAAAAGGTCAGAGGCTGGAACAGAGAGGAGGAGTGGCTGGTTAAAATCAATCCAGTCTGGGTAATTTAAACAGACCTTAAAAATTATACACAGAAATTCGGCAGAACATGTGGGGATATACTAGTGTAACTTTTATGGTTATGTTTAAGTTGTTTAATTGTATAAATCTTCCTTTAAGATGAAATGCATCAAAGGATAAACAGATGGCTGTCAAGTGAGTACGTTCAATAAATTGGCCTACTCCTTAATGTTAGCCATGCAAGCAGAATGCCTGCTTGTTTAATTAATCCAGTGGTGTTTATCCATTATATAATAAAGACTTTTTCATTTTTGAGAGTGAGAGCACAAGCAGGGAAGGGTCAGAGGGCGGGGGGCGGGGTTGGTGGGGGACAGAAAATCCAAAGTGGGCTCTGAGCTGATAGCAGACAGCCCGATGCGGGCCTCAAACTCATAAACCTTGAGATCATGACTTGAGCAGAAGTCAGACGCTCAACAGACTGAGCCACCCAGATGCCCCAAATCAAAATGACAGTGAGAACTGATTCAGACTTGATTCTGAAAACACCCAATTCTCTGTTACAGTGAATGTAACCATCCTTTATGATGCAGATATTAACTGCTGACCTACAAAATCAGCAATGGCTCTGTTCAAAATATAATACCAGGAATTCATATGTCCCGGAGCAAGAATTTCCTGTCCCCTTTTAGATCCTAGCTGGACTAACAGTCCAAATGACATGAGACAGGTAAATGGGAGAAAATCACATTTGATTTTGTACGGACAAGGAATCCTTCACAGACATGGAAATTCCAAAGATGGTCAGGCAAAATAAAGTATGTATGTCATTTTGAAATAAGAAGACAGTAGGGATCTGGGACTTCAAAAGGGAAGCCATGCAATTCACAGGAAGATGAAAAAGAGTAAATGTTTGGTAAACAAGTGTTTGCTGTGGCCTCACAAACAGGACAGAAAGGACTTTGATCATATAGATTCCTGTCTATCACACCTAGTTCATAGTGTAATGTAGTTCTCTCTGATGTTAGCCCCCTGCCTGGAGCAAGCCCTCTGTCTACATTCTTTTAGGCAGCTCTGGGGGAGGTAAAGATCTTTTCCTGAATCTGCTGGGTTTTGATTGCTTTTGAACTTCAGGCAAGAGTGGCCCATCCTGGGGTGGCCAGCCCTAGGCGCCTGACACAGAAGCTCAAACTAAAAAAAATTGAAACAAACAAAAACAAACAAACAAACATTTCCATCATGAGTCAAAGCATTTGCACTAACAGTTAATGAAATTGACAGTGAAATAAAACCAAAAAAGCCTTGGAAGGCTCTGACCTTTCTGGCTCCTCTTTCATGAGCCTAGTCACCTGACCTCTGGTTCTTTTCTCTCTCTCTTGCCCAGAAATCACCAGTCAGAGCAACAGGACTTGGGCTGATGAGAGAGAAGGAAGGGCACTTAGAGAGCAAGGTGAGTAAGGGCAGCTGGCCAGAGAAGGGGGTGCCCCAGTCGGAAAGGCAGGGACCTTCTACCTTGTTATTTTTACTAATTTACTACCTCAGACCAAATTCTGCTTAGAATTCCTTCTTGACTGATGCTCCCAACCCCGTTTTCCTTATCTTGTCAACTCCTCACGAATTTATCATCTCTTTGGCTAAAATTTGGAAAAACTGCCTGCCTTGGCCATTTCTTTAGGTGTCACTTTCATTTTTGGGCCTCTGTACACTTATTATACAACTGCGTTATTTATTTACTTTTCTCCTGTTAATCTGTCAAAGGGATTTATCTGCCAGGGCTCCTGGGTGGCTCTTGGTTAGTGTCTGGCTCTTGATCTCAACTCAGGTCATGATCCCGCAGTACATGGGATCCAGCCCTGAGCTGGGCTCTGTGCTGATGGCAGGGAGCCTGCTTCTCTTTATCCTTCTCTCTCTGCCCTTCCCGCCACCCAAAATAAATAAACTTGAAAAACTAAAAAGAAATTTATCTCTCATAGTTGGAAGGCTGGAAGTCCATGATCAAGGTGCTGGCAGAGTTAGTGTCTGGTGATGGTCCCCTTCCTGTTTATAGACATGAGTCTTTTTGCTATAACCTCACATGGTAGAAGGGGCAAGGGAGCTCTCTGGAGATTCCTCTATAAGGACGCTAATCCACCCTCAAGACCTAATCACCCCCAAAGGCCTGACCTCCAAGTATCATCACACTGAGGATCAGGCTTCAACATATGTATTTTGGGAAGATACAATCATTCAGTCCAAAGTCTAACAGGATTCTCACATAGAGTCATGACATCAAGGCTTTTCTTTCCAGGAAGCAGCTTTATGTTTGCCAGCACCACTCAGTTGGGTTTGTACCCAAAGAACTGAGCCCCGAACACCACGTGGTATGGTTTTATATATACATTTTTTGTACTTGTTTGTCTCCCATATATGGTCACACACAAAACTGCAGTCAAATTGAGTGGTCTCATGTTACAAGGTCATGAGGGATGTTGTCACATACAGGAATATCAAGGTTGTGTTGAGGTTTCTTTTTTCCCTTTCCTTAGGGAGGGGACCCTACCACAAAAGCACTATCTATCAACTGCCCATCTGCTATCTTGTCTTAGTGTTCTATCTTCTCTAGGACAGTGACTTAAGAGGTTTGCTGTAGGAGTGCCCTCACAACTGAAACTTCTTCATGGAGCTAGAAGCTACCACTCACATAGGGACTACAGCAGGTGGCAACCCACAGTTTCTCTGAGATTCTTTTAGTAGATTTGCTGGAAATGTAATAGGACCCACAGAGATCATTCATGTACTGAAAAAAAAAAGACTCATACACATATGATAAAAATTACTATGTGAGTAATCATAGAAATGCAAATTTCCATTTTTTTTTTTTTTACCAACTCGACAGATTTTTTTCAGTGATAACTTAGAGTCTTGGCGAGCATGCAATAAAATACGTCTTCAGTGACTTCTGGAGGGAGAAAAGAAATATGCCTGACTTGGTGTTTCCATTGATATTAAATTGTTCTAAGGAAATAACCATACATGTGTCCTATAATTTATGTCCAATGATGTATGCTATGGTTTTATTCATGAGTGAAAAATAGAAATAAACTAAGTATTTAATGATAGAAGATTAATTAATCAAATTATGGTGAATTTATATGATGGAACACTATGCCACCATTTCAAAAAATGCCTTTATAAATTACCTAAGGATGTTAGGAAATACTATGTGTATAATTTTGGATGAAAAGATTAGGTCAAAAAACTGTACATGGCATGAATCTTCGTTTGTTTTTTTAAAAAATACACATACACAGCATGCATAGGAAAAACTAGCAAACTGGGAGTATATATTTCCTGGCAATAATGGTGGCTGTTTCTGATTACTAGGATTATAGGTCATTTTGGCACTTCTGATTACTTATAAATACTTTTTCAAAGTTTCCACAAAGATTAGGTATTACTTTTATAATCAGAGACAATAAATGTTTTTCTAATCAGAAGGACGGTAAATATTATTTCCTAAAGGAGCTGAAATAGGGAGCTAGCCCCTAGGGGAGAACAGAGACTTATCACTGGAGCTCTTCCCCAGGGACTTACAGAATATATTTACCTACATTAGGGGCACAAGGCAAGCAAGGCGAGCCAATCTTTGCAACTTACATTGAATTGGTGGAGAAGTATGCTCTTTGGGTCCTTGGAACAGCCAAAGGTCAATGCCATTGAGAGATGCAAATGAGCGAATGTTTATTTCAGGATGAGAACGCCCTCTAATATCTGAGAACTTGAAATCTGTGGCACCAGGAAACAACAGGGTCCCTCTCTTTCATATGGTTTATGAGGCGCAGAGCCAGGAGATGGGCTTTAAAAGAATGTGAATTAAGTAATGAAAAAAAAATGTTCATTCATCATTTACTTATTTATTCTAATTTATCTGATCTTGAATTCATGAAACCTGTCCATAGAAGGCACCGTGGAAGGCCTTTGCTTACATCAAATATCAGTTTGAGAAAGGGCAAGGATAAAAATAAACCTGGGGCACATCGTTAGCTAGTCAAAGATCAGGTTGTCTTACCTTCCCAGTTTCTTTAAATGCAAACAACTCTAAGCTTGAACAGGAAGAAACTATAAACAGTAGCATCATAGAACTGGGGAGACTTCACAAACTGTCTCCCCCAATCATCATCTTTTACAGATGAAGGAACAGACTCTGCAGAGGTGAAGAGCCTGGTACAAGATCACACACCAATTTAATAGCCATCAGCATGAGAATTCGGATCCTCTCACTTTCAAGCTACTCTCCTTCCACTGCAACATCCTGGTTTTCAGTGAGGAATATTGCATTTGATTTGTTTCATTCATGTATGTAGTCGTGGAATGTCCCCACCACCACAGCAAGTGAACCTGGGTGGCAGGTATAGTGAATAACACGTTCTCTAAAAGTGCCACCTTTCTGTGCTATCTATTTTTATCCATTCTGATAGGTCATTTTCACATCAAGCATTATATAACACCCTTTAAAGTTACTTCTAAAGACCTCAAAAATCATCATTTTCCAGCATGACCTGTGCCATCAAAGTTCTGATGTATTTTATAGAAGGGTAGTGACTTTTTTCAGCTAAAAGCCACAAGTTTTTTGATATCAAATCCTGTTTAATGGGACTAGTATAGCCTGTTATGAGAAGTCATAAATATACAGAAAAGTTCAGACATATCCAGGTCTTAAATCAACCAGATCTAAAAAAAAATCTAGAAAAATATATACATGTGTGTGTGTATATATATATATATATATATGCACACATATACACACATACACATGCATATATATTTTTTTCTTTTTTTGAAAAAGAGAGAGAGCACACAAGCAGGGGAGGAGCAGAGAGGAAGAGAGAGAGAATCCAAAGCAGACTCCATGCTCTCAGCATGGAGCCTGACGCGGGGCTCCATCTCATGAACTGAGATCATAACCTGAGTCGAAATCAAGAGTCAGATGCACAACTGACAGAGCCACCCAGATGCCCCTAAAAATATTTTTGAGGTGGGGGGCAGATACAAGAATAAAATACATATAAGAATAGCTAATGTTTATTGAGCATATTCACTGTGCTAGCACTTTATAACATCACTACGCTTAACCTTCACAAAAGCCCAATGAGATAGGAATGATTATTTTCCAAACTTTACAGATAAGGAAACTGAGGCAGAGAGTGTTTAAATTAAGTAGGCCAAGGCAGATATAGGATTTTAACCAAGATAATTTGTTTGCTGTATCATCCATGCTGTTAATAACAATGAGGATAAATATGCCTGACTTATGAAATGAGAGGGAAAAGGAGAAGCTGAGAATTTTAAGAGTAAAGCCCTGAATGTAAGTCCTGCTCTCTCTTTTTATATATAAGCCTGAAGGTACAAAAGTCACAATTAAATGCACTCACAACAAACAGATTCTTTTCTTTTTAATGTTTTTATTTTTGAGAGAGAGAGAGGGCAAGACAAACTATGAGTGGGGGAGGAGCAGATAGAGATGGAGACACAGAATCTGAAGTAGGTTCCAGGCTCTGAGCTATCAGTACAGCCCGACATGGGGCTCAAACTCGTGAACTGCCAGATCATGATTTGAGCTGAAGTTAGACGTTTAATCGACTGAGCCATCCAGGCGCCCCATAACAAGCAGATTCCTTAATGTTGATTTTCTTACCTATTTCCTGGACACTGTGCGTGAGGCTGTATGCCTTAATAAGATTGCTAGGATAGTCAATTCACTATGGGAAAGTATATTTAACTTGAGGGTTTATTGAAGAACCCACATGGGAAAGACTTACGGGAACACACAGAAGAATCCTCACAATTTTTTTCTCCAGCGCCTCATAATCCAATGGAGGAGATGGGCATATATGCGTCTGATAGCAAGGAAATAATAATTGCCACTATAATCAATAGTATGCAATGGCTGGAGTGCTGCTTTGGGTGCTTATGTTGTTGTTTCTAATCTTATGCATTTGGAAGACTAAGAGAGAATGATAATGTCTCCAAGAAAGATATTAGCTAAGTTCTTTGGAATTGTGCTGCATAAGCCTTTGAAATTAAAGAGTAGTGAATCTAAATACTATCATTAACTATGGCTATGACTAAACCTTAATAAATATAGCACATTAGCTTTTTCCTGAAGATCATAAATAAGAGCTATGTTTTTCTCATTCCCTCCCATTCATCTAGACCTAGGAGATCAGAGGCTGGATGCTTGGTTCCTGGACCTGTTTTGAAAGCAAGCATAAAGCAGAACGATAGTTGTACTAGTTGCATTATTAACTTAGCTCCACGCTGTTTTGTTCCTTACTTAATTATGATTTATGCACCTCATAACCTCATACTTGGTCCATTGTTAACTTTGCCTTTTTTACCCCTACTTCCTGTTTACCCACTGACTGTAGAAACCTAGTGGGGACTGGATGGTAACATTTGGCTTAAATTATCTGATGTACCTGATTGTATCAGGTCCCAAATGGCACCTCATTTTCTGGAAGAATGCACACCACCAGATTGTTTCAAGCCCTCCACCTCAAAGTTTTAAGAAAGCCCTACTCTCCTCTCATGTATTCACCTTCTTTCCCAAACATATAGAAGCTGTCCTTAGGCTCACCAGGGCAAGACAGTTTGGGGAATGATCCTCTGCCTTCTCACTGGGCTGCCCTTCTGACAATAAAGCTCCCTTTGCTTCAAAATTGGTGTCTCAGACATCGGCTTACTGTACATCAGGTGCACAGACATGTTTGAGTTCAGTAACAGCTTCATTGTAATGGTGAGTGTTTTTGGCAACAGTTATGTAAATGTGCTTCTAATGATGTGGTTATAACTCCTGGAACTCCTTCTCAGTTTTTTCCAGGTCCAGACTGTTAGCACTAGGCAGATGGATTACAATCTCCTAACCAAAGACAAGATCGTAAGAGAAATATGCCCTTCTAGAAAGTTCAACTTAGAAGGAATCTCATTCATTCAACAGAAATGTTAAATGTTTACCAAGTGCCAGCACTGGGGATATACTGATACGGAATATAGACAGTTCCCATCGGTGATGTGCTACAGCTGATCTGTTAAATTTTCAGGAACAAGCTGGTAGCCAGCATGTTGGTGGCTGATGAGTATTTAATCACAGAGATGAGCAAATTTAGAGAGCTTATGGTTTAACATTTATCAGCATGTTAGTGGCTCCTGTACTTATAAGACTTATCTCTAGTGGGAAAGAAATGTATAACATAACATAATAACATAAAATATAATGATTATAACATATTTAGATATATGATGAGCAGTAGGAAAGTTGAAATTCAGGGTGCAGTGAGGGTCATGACAAGGGAATCTGGCTCATCTCAGGGGTGCTTAGAAGTAAAAGTCAGCTAAAGTCCTTCTTAAATCAGTTATATTCCTTCTGGATATGTTCTCAGCACTGATCTTTATACCAGTTCAAAACCCATTTTATATCTCTCTTGTGCAATAATATACTACCTACAAAGACATTGGAATTCAAAGTGCAGCTCCTATACTTGTCCGGTGGTTTGTCTCTGCACAAATCACCTAATTTTACTGAACTCAGTGTTTTCATCTGTAAAAACAGGAAACTGTTAATTTCAGAAATGAGAGAGGGGACATCACTACAGACTCTATGGATATCTAAGAACACTGTGAACAACTTTAAATTCTATGCCCACAAATTTAATAATCTAGATGACATGGACCAATTTCTTGAAAGATATAATTTGCCAGAACTCACACAAGTAGAATTAGCTCTAAATAGAGCTGCAACTACTGAAGAAATTAAGTCAATAGTTAATAATCTTCCAAAACAGAAAGCACCAGGTCCAGATGAGTTCACTGGTGAATTCTACCAAACATTTAAGGGAGAAATCATACCAGCTTTCTTTAATCTCTCTCAGAAGACAGACACAGAGAGAATACTTTGAATTCATTAGTGAGGCCAGCATTAGCCCAACACCAACATGAGACAGATATTACAAGAAATAGAAATTCACAGACAAATCTCATTAACATAGATGCAAAACTCCTCAACAAAATGTTAGAAAATCAAATCCAACAATGTATTAAAAAAAATTATACACTATGACTGGGTAGGATTTGTCCATGGTATACAAGACTGGTTCAACATTTAAAAATCAATTCATGTAAACCATCACATCAACAGGCTGAAAAAGAAAAATCACATAATCATTATCAATAGATACAGAAAAAGCAATCCTAAAGCCATTCATGATATAAAAAATTTCAGTGAACTAGGAATGGGTGGCTCAGTCAGTTAAGTATCTGACTCTTGATCTTGGCTCATGTCTTGATCTCAGGGTTGTGAATTCAAGCCCTACACTGGGCTACAGCTTACATCATACTTCATAGTAAGAAACGAGAGACTTTCCCACTAAGGTCAGGAACAAGGCAAGTATGCCCCCTCTCACCACTCCTTTTCAATATCCTACTGGAAGTCCTAGCTAATGCAGTAAGATAAGGGAAATAAATCATTGGGAAGGAGGAAATAAAACTGTCTTTGTTCACAGATGACATGATTTTCCATGTAGAAAATCCAAAAAAGTAGACCAAAAAAATCTCCTGGAACTAATAGGCAATTAGAGCAAAGTTACAGGATATAAGGTTAGCATAAAAAACTAACCTTGCCTAACCTTGCCTTGTCAACTGCTTGCCTATATATCAACAATTAACAAGTGGAATGTGTAATTAAAAAACACACTACCATTTACATTAGCATCCCCAAAATAAAATACTTAGATAAATCTAACAACATATGTACAAGATCTCTATGAAGAAAACTATGAAACTCGAATGAAATAAAAAGGACTAAATAAATGCAGATATATTCCATACTCATGGATAAGAAAAGTCAATATTGTCAAAATGTCAATTCTTCCCAACTTGACCTATATATTCAATGCAATCCCACTAAAAATCCCAGCAAATTATTTTGTGGATATTGACAAACTCTAGAGTTTATATGGAAAGTCAAAAGACCTAGTATAGCCAACACAATTCCTTTTGAAGGAAAAGAACAAAGTTAGAGGATTGGTACTACCCAACTTCTAGAATTACTGTAAAGCTGCAGTAATCAAGACCATGCAGTATTGGTGAAAAAAACACATAAGCAGATCAATGGAAAAGAATAGAGAGCCCAGAAATAGACCCACATAAATAAGTTCAACTTATCTTTGACTAAGGAAGAAAGACAATACAATGGAGCAAAGATCATGCCTTCAACAGATGTTGCAGAACAACTGGATGTCCACATGTGAAAAAATGAATCTAGATACGGACCTTATATCCTTCACAAAAATGAACTCAAAATGGATCACAGACCTAAATATAATTGCAAAACTATACAATTCATGGAAGGTAACATGGGAAAGAACCTAAATGACCCTGGGTATGGTGATGACAGTTTAGACATAACTCAAAAGGCATGATCCATGAAAGAAATCATTGATAAGCTGGACTTCATTACAATCGAAAAATGTCTGTTCTGCAAAAGGTAATGTTGAGAAAATAAGAAGACAAGCCACAGACGGGGAGAAATTTTAAAAATTTGCAAAAGATACATGTGACAAAGGACTGTTATCGAAATTATACACAAAATGTTTAAAACTTAATGATAAGAAAACAAACAACCTGATTTAAAAATGGGCCAAAGACGTTCATGGACACCTCACCAAAGATATACAGCATGCAAATAAGCATAAGAAAAGCTTCTCCATATCATGTCACCAGGGAATTGCAAATTAAAACGACGATGAGATACTACTACACACCTTTTAGAAAGTCAGAATTCCAGAATACTGATGCATCCAGTCTTGGTGAAGATGTGGAGCAATAGGAAATCTCATTGGTGCAAAATTGCACAGCTGCTTCGGATGACTGGCAGTTTCTTATAAAATGAAACATGCTCTTACCCTGTGATTCAGTAATCACTCTCCTTGGGTTTTATCACGAGGAGTTGAAAACTTATGTCTATACAAAAACCTGCACAGGGATGTTTATAGCAGCCTTATTCATAATAGACAAAATTTGGAAGCAATCAAGTAACTCACCCTAACCAGTAGGTGAATGAATGAATAAAATGTGAATGACAGAGTCCAGGAAATGAAGTATTGCTCAGTGCTCAAGAGAAATGAGCTATCAAGCCCTGGAAAGTCGTGGAAGACCCTTACATACATATTGTTAACTGTGTACTCTGAAAAGTTTCCATACTGTGTGATTCCTAATATATGCTATTCTAGAAAGGCAAAACTATAGAGATATTTAAAAAGATCAGTGGTTGCAGGGATGGGAGGGGAAGGGATGAGTAGGTGTAGTACAGAAAATATAGAGAGCAATAAAACTAGTCCATATGCTACTCTGATGATGGATAAATGTCATTATAGATTTGTCCAAACCTATAGAACGTACAACACCGACAGTGAGCCCTTATGTAAACTGTGGACTTTGAATGATTATGATGTGTCAGTGGAGGTCGATCAGTTGTAACAAACATACCACTCTGATAGGGAGCGTTGATAATGGAGGAGGCTGTGTATGTGTAGGAGTGGGGGACATACGGAAAATCTCTGTACCTTCTCTTAATTTTGCTGTGAATATAAAACTGCTCTAAAAAAAAACCCCACAGGATAATGATGATATTTTGCAGTGTTGTTCTGAGGATTAGATATAGTGGATATGTATCAAATGACTACATATAACAAGTGCTCACTATGTGGTGGCTGGTATTATTTTTATCACTATTTTTATTTGTGCACTGTTTTTAAAGGTTATTTATTTATTTTGAGAAAGAGAAATCATGCATGCAAGAGGGGGAGGGGCAGAGAGAGGGAGAGAGAAGGAAAGAGAAAAGGAGAGAGAGAGAGAGAGAGAGAAAGAGAATCCCAAGCAGGCTGTGCACCATCAGTGTGGAGCCTGAGTGCGTGGAGCTCGAATTTATGAGCCCGGAGATCATGACCTGAGTCAAAATCAACAGTTGGACACTTAACCGACTAAGCCATCCCCGGCGCCCCTGTGTACTTGTTTTTATTCAATCTTCCAGACTTCAAATTCCTTGAGGAAAGGCACTATATTTTATTTCCAGCATATGCTACAAGTTGACACGTGATAAATGAAAAAAGTTCATTGAATTTATTCTTTTTAAAATAATTTTTTAAATGTTTATTCATTTTTTGAAGGAGAGAGAGACACAGCACGAGCAGGGGAGGGACAGAGAGAGACAGAAAGAGAGGGAGACACCGAATCCAAAGCAGGTTCTGGGCTCTAAGCTGTCAGCATAGAGCCCGCTGCCGGGCTTGAACTCACGAACCCTGAGATCGTGACCTGAGCCAAAGTCGGTGGCGCAACCTATTGAACCACCTGGGCACCCTGAATTAATTTATTCTTAATGAATTAAATTGTTTCTAAATGTCTATTTGCAGAGAAAAAAAGTATTTCAATTCAAATGTAGACTATTTTCTGTGTCAAGATCAAAGATAACGTTTGTTTTAAAACTAAAATAAGGCAAAATGTTGACAGGTAAAAACTGTATTTAATTTTCTAAATAAGATAACCCCAACTACTACATCACAATTACTGAGTGATACTTCCTCATTATGACCCTGATAATAATAATCTGTTGTTTCATTGGAGAAATTCTCACAGGTAAAGTGCTGTGCTCAGCAATGTAACATACACTCCTCTTTGGGTTTCCCCCACCTTTAACCCTTATTTCCATATTCTGGATATTTTGTCTAAGCCATTTCTAAATACTGGAGGAATCTGATTTTGTACAGTCATACAATTTCAGAGCAGCAAGTGATCTTGGCAGTCAAGTTTTATTTTGCAGGTAATTGAGATTAAAAAAAAAAACCCACCAAAAGATAAAGAAGCAAAGGTAACACAGTGAGGAAGATTTTTGCAGTGGAATCAAGACCATACTCTTTAAGGGAAACTAGAAAATATGAGTTATAAAAACAGGCCCATGCAAGCATTATGGAAAACAAAAGAAAACTGAAAACCTCTCCCTGCTGGTACTGAAATCACAGACGCAGTAAAATATGAAAAAGCATATGAAGAAGCAGTATGAAGAGGCAGTAAATATGAAAAATATGAAAAAATGAAGCAGTAAAATCTGAAAAACTGAAAAACATGACAAATGAAAAATAAGGAGAATGAAGAAGCCAGCGGACTAAATGTGAAATTCACTAGCTAACTATAAAAACAGGAGATGAAAAATTTGGAGGAGGAGATGTTTTCTTTAGAATGCATGTGGATGACCCAATTTGAAGCAATGGCCATTACGCCTTCCTTTAAGTTGCCCTTATTATTATTATATTTTTCCTTTCCAAACATTTCAGTTCTAATCCCGCAGTCTCTCTTGTGCTCGAAAACCAAGCCAAATGCTGAACGCGTCATACGCTTAGATATGCGGCCGTTGATAAAGTTCCCTAGCGGAGCATGGTTTTTCCTCCTGCCTTTGCTTAACCATGTTTTCCTAATCCTTTCAGATCTGAGCCTACCGATTTTATATTTCTAAGCAATTAATTTTTTGGCTGGGGCGCACAATCCACAGGTGCGGATGACTGACAGCGCGCTGATAGGCTCCATCTGTTGGAGGCTGATAATGGCCTCCCGGGGGCTCGCGGGTGCTGTCTTCGCACACAGAAGAAGCGCGCAGCCTAATCTATTTGCAGGCAGGCGGAAAAAGCCCTGCGGCGTGCATTGTTATTCAACAGGAACAATTGGTTACAGACAGCACTTTTAGAGGCACAGTGGGGAGGTCCGGGGAGGGGGGCGGTGTTCCCACAGTGAGTGATGTTCCTCTAAAGCCCACAGTGACTTTCCTCTTGGGGGGGGGGGGGGGGGGGAGAAGGATCGGACTGGAGAAATGGGAATTTTATGATATTCTAGGAGGAGAATCCGTAATTCCTGACTATCTATCCTTGGCTTCGTACTTTATTAAGGAAAGATGGGTGAAGGGGGCAGTTTATAATAGTTATAATTTAGTTGTGATGTAAATAAATGAATATCGAAATGGTAGGGCTGGCTTCAGAGCTTCTGGAAAGATTTGGTTGAACCTCTGGATCCTTGGAATGTAACTAACAGCATGGGTGTTATATTAAGGGTACCAAAGTGCAGGTGACAATCCACTTACACAGAAGGGCAAGTTAGGTATACCTTTAGGGTGGGTGGAATGGGGATACATTTTAAATGCTTCAGCCCTAAAACAGATACTCTATAGGCTACAGACAAGCAGGGCAAAGATCTCTAGATCAGAAATGTTTTAAACATTTTCTTAAATTACTTGCAATCAGCAAATATTTCAGATTAAGGCAAGTGGAAGTGGCCAATTTGGAGGGGGGTGAGAATATCTGAAGCCTTAGAAAAATGAAAGTCTTGTGCCTTTCTTGTCTCATGGCTTTGTTCCCTCAGACACCATTTAGGGATGATTTAACTTCATCTGGGTGTATCCCCCCTCCCCCCACTCTTGCAGAAAGAAGCAAGGATATTGGAGCAGTCAGTCTACTTTGATGTTTCACCTTGGATTTTTTTAATGAGCTGTCATTGATGAGGCACCTGGGTGCCTCAGTCCGTTAAGCTTCCTTCCAACTCTTGGTCTTGGCTCAGGCCATGATCCTGGTTGGTGGTGATCCTGTGTCGGAGGACTCTGCTCTGCCCACAGAGCCTGACTGTGCGCGCGCGCGCTCACACCCCTCCCCGTCAATTTAAGTAAATAAACTTTTGAAAAAAGCCATCATTGATATAGTAAGTGGAATTTTTCTCATTTAATTTCACACACACACACACACACACACACACACACACCCAGCCCCCAGCCATCTCTTCCTCCTCTCCCTTCTCTTTGGAACTCAGTAAATACAAGACCTCTTAAAGGAGACGTGCACATCCAGGACCTTCTTGAAACCATGCTTTTGGTAACACTTGGTTCCAATGGACACCTCCAACTCCCTAGCATCACTTAGGCTCACTGACTTGCATCCAGCCTCTTCCCTGGGTGCTTTTATCTACTTCAGAAAACAATCTATATGGAGATTTGAGAATTCCTAATGAGTAAGGAATTTAAATGCATATTTGCTAATAATAATATAAAATGCCTTGTTAATCCCTCTCACAACTAATGGCTAGATGAATGTATTTCCCTAAGTGTTTCTTTTCTACTTTTAGACTCAGAATGAGCACCCATCTACTGGAAAGATTCAGAGGTGACACAAACAGAATAATTAAGTCTTGTGTCTGGACCTCACCAACACCTCTGGTCTTCAAGTGGTAAAAACAGATTCAAGATTCAATAGGCCACATTCATCCTAGAGAACAGGATAGTGGGGACAAGCATTTTGGGTCATATGGTGCTAAATAACTAGTTTATATTTACAGTGGCTTATTTGCATGATAGATACTCATTTTTACGGTCATAATAATTGACAAGACTCCAGGTATGTGGAAATACTGCTTGAGAAAAAAATCTCTATGACTCAATTTGATTTTTGATTCACAGTGTCCAATTGTGTTCCTGGCAGAAAATAGAATCTAGTTATTTCTTTCTTTTTAAAAAAATTCTTTTAATGCTTTATTTATTTCTGAGAGAGAGAGAGAGACAGCATGAGCAGGGGAGGAGGGTCAGAGAGAAAGGGAGACATAGAATCCGAAACAGGCTCCAGGCTCTGAACTAGCCACCAGCACAGAGCCCGATGCGGGGCTCGAACCCACGAACCTCAAGATCATGACCTGAGCTGAAGTCAGATGCTCAACCAACTGAGCCACCCAGGCGCCCCAATCTAGTCATTTCTGAGATGTTTCTTCTATTGGATCCAGCGATTTTTCTGTCAATCCATCTCTATATCTTATTTTGTTCTCTATTCTACATTCCAATCCATGGTTTGATCCTACAGTTCTCAAACACAGTCCAGTGAAAGTTCTGCTCCTATCACACCTGTTCATGGATGGTGGGGGGTGGGAGGTATCCAAGTGCAGGAGAACATTTTCTGTCAGTGCAGAGGGACTGTACATGGACAAATGTCATCCATTATAGACGGTGATTGCTTTGGCTGAGGCTCTGCCCTGACCTCACCTCTGAGCCTGTGAGAAACTCAAGGTCGTCTGTGGGCACAACACTGCCCCATGATCCCCTCACCACCATCTGGGAGATGCCAACTCCCAGAGTAGGAACTAAAGAGACACTAATTCTCTCACTAGTGTCTTCAACTGGTATAGAGCACCTTCCCTTCTGTCTCCTGTCCCCACAACAATTTGAGGGGTTTTGGCAGAACAGAAAAATTTTCTTCCATAAAATCTTCCCTTGTTTCAAGTTTTCTTGTCTCATGCCTCAAGTGTCTACTTAGAAAGCCGAAGGGTGTGGGGCGCCTGGGTGGCTCAGTCAGTTAAGCATCTGACTTTGGCTCAGGTCATAACCTCATGGTTCATGAGTTCGAGCCTGGTGTGTTTCCGGGAAATATGGCACTGTATGAAAAAACCACCCCAAAGCAGATGGGACCCGGGAGAAGTCAGGAAAAGATATAATTAAAGGTTATTGTCTGGTTTTGAATAAATACCTAAACGTAACTTGATGTTTGAGAACTTCTGGGACTATGGCTTCCCCACGGACAGACTGGGCTGATGATGGCAATAATGAATTTCCCCTGGGAAGAGGCAGGGGTTCCTTCTCTTGGGCACCGAGTAACCCAGCATTGGCTTGGAACCACCAGATCAGACTGAGGGTTAGTGCTCTCCTGTGGCTCTTCCCACAGCCCGGAGGTAGATGATCATATTTGCATAATTTTCAACAGAATGAATGAATATCTTAGTGTAAATTGTTTCCCTTTTTTTACATTACTTGAAACCCTTTTCCAAAGACCTAGATGTTTATTTTTGAGGGAGAGAGAGAGTGCAAGCAGAGGAGGGGCAGAGAGAGTGGGAGATAGAGGATCTGAAACAGGCTCCAGGCTGACAGCTGCAAGCCCAAAGCGGGGCTCGAACTCACGAACCATGAGATCATGACCTGAACCATAGCCGGATACTCAACCGACTGAGCCACTCAGGTGTTCCTCCTTTTCCAACTATCTAAAGTCCCAGAAACACAAAAATGGATTTTCAGTAAATACCCATTGTCTTACCCAGTTTGGGCTGCTATAACAAATTATATGGGTAGGTTATGAAACAAACACTTCTTTTTTTATTTTTTTAATGTCTAATTTATTTCTAGGAGAGAGAGAGAGACAGCGTGAGCAGGGGAGGGTCAGAGAGAGAGGGAATCACAGACCGAAATGTGCTCCAGGCTCTGAGCTGGCAGTCAGCACAGAGCCCGACGCGGGGCTCGAACCCACGAACCGCGAGATCATGACCTAAGTGAAAGTCGGACGCTTAACCGACTAAGCCACCCAGGCGCCCCAACAAACACTTATTTCTAACTGTTCTGGAAGCTGGGAAGTCCTAGGTCAAGATGCTGGTAGATTTAGTTCTGATGAAAATGGCCTCCTGATTTGCAGATGGCGGCCTTCTTTTTTTTTAATGTTTTATTTCTTAGAGAGAGAGACAGAGACAGTGTGATTAGGGGAGGGTCAGAGAGAGAGGGAGACACAGAATCTGAAACAGGCTCCAGGCTCTGAGCTGGCAGTCAGCACAGAGCCCGATGCAGGGCTCGAACCCACAAACCATGAGATCATGACCTGAGCTGAAGTTGGACACTTAACTGACTGAGCCACCCAGGCGCCCCAATGGTGGCCTTCTTTTCATGTGCTCACTTGGTAGAGAGAGAACAGGCTCACTTGTGTCCTCTTAGAAGGGCACTAATCTCCCTCATGAGGGCACCACCCTCATGACCTAATCATTTCGCCAACACCTTTGTGCTAAACCCGAAGTGCATTAAATAGGCAACTGATGTCAGCATTCTGTGACCGCCTCAGTGACCTCAGGGAGAAATTAAAAAAAAACAAAACAAAACAAGAAGAAATGGAAAACCAGTTAAGCTGAGGTGTGCAAGCAATATTTTTGAACAATCAGATATGATAGGAACATAATGTATTGAGGTGACTTAAGGGTCTTTCTTGTGTCCATGTGGAAATCAAACCTTAACGTTTACAACGATAACAAATTATGCTTTGTGACATGTAAATGTAAGTGTTTGGAGAACTGGTTACAAACAGGTATGTCCTTGCCCCCTTTCCCCTGTCGTATGTATATATATAATTGGAGCTAACAAGCTTCAGAGCAGTTCTCCAGAACAATCTGAAAGACTGTCTCCCAGGCTAGAGTCTGAAGTAAGACAACCAACAGAGTGTTTACTAACCAACTTTGAGGTTGGCTTTCTTTCAGTGTACAGCCCTCATCTCCTAATAGCATCGCATCTGGAGTTAGGATTTTGACATATGCCTTTTAGAAGGACACCAATACCCGTTGACAAACTTTAACATCTCTGGACTCACTTTCCTCATCTGTGAAATGAGATCTGTGCTCTTTGAGATTCTACTCTGAGGTGCAATTTTGATTAGCTGTGAGAAAAATCATAGATTCCAAGCCTAAAAGAAATCAGTGTGATTGCAGTTATTTACAGGTGTGTGTGTGTGCGCGCAGGCGCGTGTGCATGTGTATGTGTTCATTTCACCCTAGACCGTGAACTTCTTTAAAACACAGATTTGCCTTTCATCCTTATATTCCTAGTACTGAATACATATTGGATGTTCTGTGAATGTTTGTTGAATGAATAAATGAAGAAGAAATGCTTCTATAATAATTCGGGGAATAGTTATAACAAATTAGGTGCAGAGTCTGTGGAGAACTGAGAGCCTGTGATGTATTCTATTGTACTTTTCCGTTTGGTTTTCATGGAAACACTATTGGCCTGAAAGTGTATGTTATTTCCTCAGATTCTGGTGAGGGGTACAGATGGGGCCAAATTTTGGGGAAGAGGTGTTCGCCTGTGAGCTTCCTTTCATACCTTTTTTCAAATCTAAAAAAAAGAAAGAAAGAAAGAAATGCCTAAATCTACATTGTTTTATCAAAGTTTGGACTGGTAAGGCTACCCAGGAACAAAAGTTCTGGGCATCAACTGAGCATCTAAACATATATTTGCAGTGATGTAAATATAACCCTAGGAGATTGGATAGGCTCTTTACTGGGCATAGAGCATTTTAGGAAGCTGCTTGGCTAAATAAACCTCTACTGTTAACTCATGCTACTATTAAATTTTCTCTCTTTAGTGTTGCAGGGCAAAAACCTGACTAATGGAGCATTTTATTCCAATGTTTCATTGAACTGATTTAATTGATTCCAATTACTAAGGTAATATTTAACTAGAGCAGTAGATGTGCCTTTCCCCTTCCTAAATGTATGCTAAATGTATCTTCCTTTATGATGTAGCAAGCACATTTGCTCCATTTTGCAGTGCGAGTAAATGGTTAAATGTCTTGCAGGTTTGCTTTGCCACCCAGGGTGAGGAAGAAAACAAATCATTTATCCTCAAAAGCTCCCATGAGGCATGAAGAAGGGTGTGCTGCTTTTAAATAGATTTCTGTAGCAAAGTGCATAGTCATTTGAAAGCCAGTGACGTATTTTGAGAATTATTCATTTCCTATCTGTCAGCTCCTACCTTTGGATTTTGTATTTTCTTCTAGTTCAAAACAGGGAAGTGCAAACTGACTCACTGCTGCCCCCAAGTGTCATTTTAAAACATGGGCATAGGGGTGCCTGGGTGGCTCAGTTAAGTATGCGACTTCAGCTCAGGTTAAGATCTCCCAGTGACTTTGAGCCCCTCATTGGGCTCTGCTGTGTGCTGACAGCTCAGAGCCTGGAGCTTGCTTCAGATTCTATGTCTCCCTCTCTGTCTGCCCCTTCCCAGTTTGTGCTCTGTCTCTCTCTCTCTCAAAAATAAATAAATATTAAAACAATGATGGTAATAACAATGATAATAAAAGTGAAAATTAAAACAAAGAACCACTCAGCATAAAAATGAAACATAATCAAAACCCACAGTGTATCTTGAATTGTCCTTTCTGTTGCTACTAAAAGAAAATATCTTATGACATATATTTGGAGAAACTTCTCTGTGCAAAGCCCTGTGCTTTGTGTAGAGGATACGAAGAAATAGGACATGATATGAGCCTTTAAAGGCTTTTAAACAACTTAGAGAGGCATGAGTGGATTTTAAATAAAAATGACTGATAGATGTCACCAGAGATAACCTTAGATAGTCTAGTCTGTATAGCTGATTTTTAAAAATATAATATATACAATACTATTTTGGGGGGCACTGTGTTAGATCCTCTACATTTGTTATTTCATTCAGTCTGTGCACCTTTTACCTTACGTGAAAAAGGTAATCATGTACCTTTTAATCTTTTTCCTTGAATGAAACTGAGGCTTTTACTTGAAAGCAGGGTCACCCAGCAGTGATGTGGCAGCAGCTGGAAACTGCTTTTGGTCTCCTGACCTGAAAGCCTTTGTTCTCACCTGAGCTGCTTCAGGGCCATGGGATGCAAGGGAAGGAAGTTTTTATGCTGGTAGAGGTGGCCCCATGGGGCTTTCTGAAGACTGGGATTTCAGTGGCTCATGTGAGTTCCCATAAAACTCAGAAAGCTTTAAAATGAAAGAAATGAGGAGTCTGGGAGGTGTTGGCTTTTAAGATGAAGTCAGTAGCATTGGTTGATTTGGTCAAAAGAGCAAGAGGCTTTCAATCTGTAAGATCTTATTTAATTTGTGACTTGGAAAATGTCTTAAACCCACCTTTTTCTTCTGTTGAGTGAGGATATAATAATGCCCACCCCGACCATGCACCAGACGTGTGTGAGAAGTCCGTGGTCCGTGGTGGGACAGCTTACATATCAGTTCTTTTTTTCCTCATGGAAGATGAGTAGAAGTCTTGCAGTGGTGCAAGGCCCTCAAGTCCAGACAATGGAGAGACTTGAGAACATGGAATCTCTCTAAAAGGAATTTCTATAACATGTCCAGGCTAGTGGGGATGCCACGGTTTTATAGATATATACTTTCAAACACCAAACTAGAATGTATTAGCTTCCTTCTGCGAATGTCTCTGATCTAATTCCTATACTTCTGGGAACATAGCTGAGGAAAACACAGAAGATGGCTAGAATAGATAAAAAGAAAAATTACCAAGGTCTTCCTAGATCAGATTTATAACTTATTTCTGAGCATCTCTAAGCCATTTGTTGCCATATAGAAAATTAGGTCATATCTGGGGAAACCCAGATTATCACTCCGTTATGCTTTGCTCCAATATTTTTAAAGGTGCTGTTGATTTAACAGGTCCCTGTGGGAGACTGGGCCCTATGCTGCCTCATGGCAAAGACTTTCTCTTGGAAAACTTACTGTCAGTGCTACACAATTTCAGCACTTTTACAATTACTTTTGCTGTAAGTGTGATTTCCCTGCTGACTTGAAATAGTTAATTTGCTTTTCTAAGGACCCAGCTTAGGACTGAGCTGTGACTCAGGCTGTTGCCTGCATGGGGAGATGGAAATGAATGCAAGCAGTTTGGTCATCTGCTCTTGGCTTCATGGGGCTCTTTCTGCCTGAGTGAAACTTCCTTTTTGCTAGAAAATGGCAGAAACCAATAGGCCCAATATCATTCTAGTGTTACTTGCTTGAATTTATGCCTCCTCTTTTCAGATAATTTTTTTTTTTATTTTGGAAGTAACCCAATTAAGAGTTTTTCACACTCTAGCTGAGAGAGTTGGTATTTAGGTCTTTCTATCAGAGGCTTTCAATTCATGGGATTCATGCTTTTTCATCAGTAAGTAGTCTATTCAAAGAGCACTTTTTAGCTTATATGAGATTTCCAAAAGAAGAAGGAAGAGGAAGATGAGGGGAAGAAGGAGGAAGAGGAAGAGGAGGAGGAAAAGGTCTGACGCTATACTCTCTTCCCAAAGAAGAATGCAATCTTAGTACTTCCTATTACATTTAGAATTCCCTGTGTAGTCTGTGAACTTCCAATATGAAATTTCTAATTTTTCATCTTAGCCTTTTTCTCCCATTTTCTCCCATTTTATGTCCCGTGGTGCTCACTTCTCTTCTTACTCAGATTAAATTCCATGGTCCATCATTATAACTGTCCTGAGTGTGTTATACAGCCCCTTGCCCGCGTGTGTTACACAGCTTCTTGCCCTCTTCCCTTTCACCCTACTCACCTGGCAAAATCTCCATGTGGATGCAACTCACTTCTCTGCTTATTCAACTCTTGTACCCAAGAAGCTGAATGCAGCTGGAGAAGAACACAGCCACACTGGCTGTGCGGTTGTGAACTTTGGGAGCCAAACTTCTCAAAAACTCAGGATTCTCCACCAACCCTGCCCATGTCACCAGCACTCCCAGATGACTCTTCACGGTCTCTCTCTTCTGAAACTCTTCTTTCTCACTCTAGCTATTTCTGCTAACTGCTTGCCTGAGATGACAGAAGTGAGCAAAAAGAACTTCTACTTCTTATCTTTCAATTCCCCAAGCTGTCTGTGTCTCTGCCCTTCTCTTCGGTGACCATGAATACACTGCCCATAGCTCTGGGTAGCAACTTGCACACTAAATTCCATCTCTAAGTGTTTCTCCTCTCCTAAGGATAATGCTTCTACAGCAAAATCTTTAAAAGGCTCTCTTCTTTTCACCTCCCTTCTAGCTACTGCTCTATGTCTTTGTTTCTTTTTATAGAGAAATTCTCTAGAAGATCTGTCTTTTCCAGCTCTTTACACTTTCCCACTTCCTGTGCTCTCTCGTATACATTCTAATCATTTTCACCCCCATCTTGCCAAGAAATCACACCTTCCTTAAGTACCTAAGTTAATAGATGGTGACTCTGTGGCTTCAAACCACCGTTCTGATTAAAACCACATGGGTGCTCTTTTTGATCCATTTTTACTTAATTCAGAACTGCCATGCTGCTGCAAATGGCATCTACAAATGTTTTTGGTTTGAACAGTTAGAGGAAGACTCTTTTCAATGGGGTTGAGCAAACCTGTTAGCTCACAGGAAATGCTGTGGGAGTTTGGATGACTAGGAGTGGACCGGAATAGACGCTACCCATTAAAAACCAGAACTCAAAGGTAGGCGCACCACAGACATAGAGGGGATCCTCGTCTGACACATAGATTATGAATGGCATATAGCAACAGAAGCAGGAAGAAATCTTAGTGATAATTTTTAATGTTTATTTTTGAGAGAGAGAGAGAGGGAGGGAGAGGGAGAGAGAGAGTGTGTGTGCACACATGAGGTGGGAAGGACCAGAGAGATTGGGAGACACAGAACCCAAAGCAGGCTCCAGGCTCCGAGCTCTCAGCACAGAGCCCAATGCCGGGCTCGAACTTACAAGCTCTGAGATCATGACCTGAGCCGAAGCCAGACTCTTAACTGCCTGGGCCACCCAAGGTGCCCCAAAATCTTGGTAATAATTTGATCTCACAGGGACTCAACATGAACTAGGGCTCCTGACAATTGACGATCAGGAATTACTTAGAGATTTCAGCAAGCAAGCAAGTATTCTAGCAGGTGGAGCCCCTACTTATTCATTGGTGCTTCACAGCCTGACTCTGGTCCTGAGGTGGAGCAAGTGCCTGGCAGGGAAGAGCCAGGGCTCCTAGCTTGTGCGGTGGGAGGTGGCGGGTAATTAGCAGGTAACCACAGCAGTGACTAAGGCACCGTGGTCAAGGCTCAGTTGGGAGTCAAGGGATGAGAGCTGACCTCACACCAAGAATGTGCCTGGTATGTCCTGCCATTTTATTCTGAGGCTTCTTAAATCCTAGTAACCTGAGCCTCAGGATTAGTTCTAGGAATTAAGGCAGAAGACAGTCATATCTCACTGTGGGAAGAGAAAGGTGTGACAGATTGAATCAGTATCACTTATCCTTTAACCAAGAGGAGTAAACATGCCTACTATTTTACCTTTTGAAAATATTTGCATCAGTTAAAGCCCTGGCAACAAACTCAAGGTACCTAGGTTGTTCCCAGGAAGGGAAGATCTAGAGCCGTGTGTGCAGGGAACACCAGAGATGTCAGGGACACAGAGACTAACAGCAGTGGGAAGCCACAACACCACAGCTAGGGCAGAAGGGACAGGGAGAGAAAGCAATGTTACTGAAGCCCAGTGAGAGCCAGAGTGCCCAAAGGGTCACCAAACAGAAGGCAAGAGCACCAAACAGCGACTCCCCAGGAGTTAGGGAGAAGCTGGACAGAAGCAGAGACAAAATACCCTTTCTCTCATTTCCTACGGGTGCCTCACGGTGGCCGAACCCGACTGACCACCAGAGGACAAGTGAGCCCAGATGAGATGGTCTACAGTGTGAAACCTCCCAAGACATGGAACATGGCTGAGGAGGATGGAGGGAAAATGCGGGGCAAAGGTGGTGGCCCACACAGGGCTCTGCTCTTGCTCCCTGGTTCCCCCGGGGTCTTGGAAGGGCCCTTAGGATAGCTGGAGGCAGAGACCTTACTTATTCAGCTGTACTGTGAGCTCCTCAAAGGCAATGGGAAACAGGACAGGCATTTGGGGGCTAACAGACCAGGTTCAAATCCTTGCCTTACTTGGCACCTCACTTAATCTTCCAGAGTCTTAATTGCCTCCTAAGTAAATTGAGCTTGCAAGGTTATTGTGAGAATTAGTGCTGGTATATTTATAACCTTTAGCTCAAAGTAGACTATTGCTGTGTTACAAACCACCCCAGAACCTAATGGCTTAAAACAGGCATTTCTGGGTGGACCCAGAGGGTGTTATGCTAAGTAAGTCAAAGAGAGAAAGACAAATACCATGTGATTTCACTTGTGTGCGGAATCTAAAAAACCAAACCAATGAACAAACAACAGCAAACAGACCCTTAAACATGGAAAACAAACTGCTGGTTACCAGAGGGGAGCTCGGTAGGCAGGAAGGTGAAATAGAAAAAGGGGATTATGGAGTGCAGACTTCCAGTTATAAAATAAATAAGTCACAGAGATGAAAAGCACAGCACAGGAAACATAATCAAGAATATTGTAACAGCATCGTGTGATGACGGATGGTGGTGAGCACTGAGTAATGCACAGAATTATTGAACCAATATGTTGTACACCTGTAACCAATGTAATATTGTATGTTAATCATATTTCAGTTTAGACAAACCCAGACGTTTCATTATCTTTCCTGATTCTATGGTTGATGGGGCTCAGCCGGGCAGTTCTTCTGCTGGTCTTCCTTGAGGTGTTTCATGCTGCTGCAATCGCAGATGGGGGGACCCAAACCTCCATGATGATTTGCTCACATACCTGGTGCTCTTGCAGGGGCTACTGGAAATGTGGCTCAGCTGGCTCTCTGGACTGGTTGGGCCCCTCTCTTTCCATAGTCTGAGGGCCTCTTTTCCTCCACATGGTGTTCCCAGGAGAGCAAAATCTTACATGGAGGGTGAGGGCTACCCAAAATGCAAAAATAAAAACTGTCAGGCCTTGTTATGCATTAGGCCTGGGACAGGTGGAACATTGCAGGGCCATCCCATGTTCAGTGTGGGAGGGGAATCCAAAAGGGCATGCACACCATGAGGGTTGCCTTGCTGGGGCCATCGCTGGAGACCACCTACCACATGGGCATTCGGTTAATACTAATCGTCTTTGAGAAACTCTGATATTCCACCCATCTATGCTTTGATTTACCATGTGGATCCCCAGTGCCTGACACAGTTCTCAAAACAATTGAAAAAATGACTCATCACTAGAAGCTCCAGAGCATAGAGGAGACTGTAGCCTGGACACTGGAACCATTGTGAGCCAGCCAAATCCTGGCTTTTGTCACTCGTTAGTTGCATGAATCTTGGGCAAATTGTTGATCTTCTTGTGCTCCAGTGTTCTCATCTGAATAACGGGGATACTCATAGTATCCACCTAAGGTAATTTTGTGAGGATTCAATGAGGTGATAGATGCAAAGTGCTTAGGGCAGTGTCACGCATGCGCAAAGCACTCAGCAACTGTATCATTGTTATGATGGCCGCCAACGCCAGCGCTGAGGGCTCCACGAATCTCCACTGATGAATAACTGTGGCAACCAAGGAAGAATTGACTGAAACCTGAAAAGGGCATCTCATTCCCCTGGCCTTCTCATTTTCCTTCTTCAGATTCAAGTTCAAAGAATGACAGAAATGGGCTCCCTTCTTTGAGTCATGTATGTTTTTTCCAATCACAAGAATACCAGCTCAGGAAGTGGTGACAGTGTAGAAGAGCTGACCTACTCTAGTACTTAGTCCCTGGGAGGAAAATGAAGATAAAAGCAGGAGAAACAATTGTTTGCAAAGGAGGCCCCTGTGAGAGATATGTTCAGGCAACCCAGCTCTCACCTTACCCATGAAATGGGTATATAAATTGATTGATTGATTGATTGATTGATTGGAATTCAAATACTTTGTTCAACAAATGTATTGTTGTTTACAAGGACTGGGTGAGGGGAAGGACCACTTCCTTCATCCATAATGACATTGATTGAGCTGATGTCAAAGAACAAGGATGGAAGTGAAATGAGAGAATGAGAGAGAGGGAGTGGGATGGGAAGGAGAACCTCATATATTTTTGAGTACAGGATCAACCTAAATTAAAAAAAAGAGAAAAGTTGGCACTTGACACCAGTTTGTCCCATGTCCTTTTCTGAGCTCTTTTCCATGCTGTCTCCAGCACCTCACTGTAGCTCCTACTCTTTCTTCCACAGGGATTTAGACTCCAAAATTATTTCCTACACTCCCTCTTATCAAAATGATCTTTCCTTGAGCACATTTGGGAATGGGGCATTAGGAGCTATGCAAATTGATTCAACTAATTAACTTTACAGTAATAGCTCTTCAAGAGCCCAGAAATAGTCCCATTTCCCCCCCCCCCCCAAATGTGTTTCTAAATTGGTGGAATATCAGAGTTTCTCAAAGTAAAACGAGAAACAAAGTTTTGTAGATCTACTTTGCATACACAACTTCTGCCTCTTTGAGCTTCATTTTTGCCTTCACTTCCGAAATCTGTGAGGTTTTCCGTCATCTTCACAATGTGGCAGCCATATTAGGTGGTGGCAGAAGGATAAGAGTTGGAGGGCGCATAGCTTCACCTTCTCTGAAGGAATGAGTTGTTTCTATTTTTAAAAAAATGTTTATTTTTGAGACAGAAAGAGCAAGTGAGGGAGTAGCAGAGAGAGGGGGGGTGGAGGTGGGGACAGAGGATCCCAACTAGGCTCTTCTGCTGACGCATCAAGCCCTATGTGGAGCTAGAACTCACGAACTGGGAGATCATGACCTCAGCCCAAGTCAGATGCTCAACTGACTGAGTCACCCAGGTGCCCCCAGAATGAGCTGTTTCTAAGTTAAATGCTGCCTAAATCCCTCAGACTCTGAAAGCCTCCATGGAGGATGACACAACTTTCCAACCCCAAATGCTAAGTGTTTAGGCTTTTCTTCAAAATCCTTTCTATAGCTTCATTAGATAACAACTGTCAGAATGAGTGAAGGGAACACAGGGGAAAAGTAGCTTACTCAGTGATTAATTGGGACTGGTCCATATTTAATCACAGCTCTCAAACTCAGACTTTATAATTTAAGCTTCACTAATAGTCTTCGTGATTTGTCAGCCACTTCTACAGGCTATCTTT
Organism: Hyaena hyaena; assembly: GCF_003009895.1. Lineage (NCBI taxonomy): Eukaryota > Metazoa > Chordata > Mammalia > Carnivora > Hyaenidae > Hyaena > Hyaena hyaena. Next base: position 444,085 of record NW_024081643.1, read on the forward strand.
GAACCAAGAGCCTAGCTTATCTTGGGAATTAAAGCAGGCAGCGTTAGCCTCAGGTCTTCAATTTGGTGTGAGTCATTCAGTGGCTAAATCAAACAATGTGTCAGGAAGCAAATTGGTTTCCCTGGACCTCAGTCACTGATAATAATAATGAGCCAGACAATTCCACTTTAACATCTTTGGGATAATTCCCCAGTACCTTGATGTGGGAATTTCCATAAATATATTTGGGGCCTCAAAGTACACAAATCACTTTGGGCATTACTATAGAAGGATGTGCTTGACATTTAATACTCTTTCTGGAAATAGATACGTGGGCAAAAGGTAATAATTCAGGTGGCCTCCCTCAAATCACATATTTTCAGTGACTCGGCTCCCAACTGCTCATTAGAAGAACACATCATACTTATCCATGATCTTCAGCACCTCTCCAATTACATTTTTATCATGAAGATCTGCCTTAAATTCTTCATCTGTGAATAAGGTTATCCAGTTAAAAAGAAGTTGTATTTGCTTAAATATTGATAGGAAGGCAAGTCATCAACCTCTGAAAGGGTTATTAGAGAAACATAAATAGCATTTATATATTCAGAGAGTTCAAATCAAATTTAGATGGGAGGAATGTATTTGTAGTTCTGAAATAGGGTTATAGCACCATAATATCTTTTTGAAAAATCCAAAGCTAATGTTCATAAAATATAAATCCAAGATGATCTGAAGTAGCAGGAATGATTTGAAATTAAATCACTCTTCATAATTCAATATCATACTCATCCATATAAATAAGAATGCTTGAATTTTCATTACTTCTTTGTCAATCCGCCTTTAACATCATTATCTCAATTCTGAGTCAGGATCGACTGAAAAACAGAAAAACTTTACTGAATGCAATTTTGTAAAATACTACAGTATAATTTCATTGTGCATTGAAGGGTGGGGAGGAAGGAAATAGACATTTGTGCGTAAGATGATGCCTTGCCTACTGGACAAACTTTGAATAATTATTAATTGTGATGATAAAAAATAATTAAATCAGCTATATAGTATTTTCAACAGTGAGAAAGTTATTACAATTTAAATAGAGAGGAGAAAGAATTTAAGTTGTTCCTAAAGAGAAATGCAGGGAAGAAAATATCATCTGGAATTTAGCCTGAATATTAAACACTGGTAAATAACTTGAAAAATTAGTGGAAGTCACAGGGACACTCAAACTAAACAAGCTGGTGGCTTTGCATAGACATATAAACATGTGGTCAAAAGACCTCACTTTTTTTTTTTTTAATATTTTATTTATTTCTAGGAGAGAGAGAGAGAGAGAGACAGCGTGAGCAGGGGAGGGTCAGAGAGAGAGGGAGTCACAGACTGAAACAGGCTCCAGGCTCCGAGCTGGCAGTCAGCACAGAGCCCGACGTGGGGCTCGAACCCACGAACCGCGAGATCATGACCTAAGCGAAAGTCGGACGCTTAACCGACTAAGCCACCCAGGCACCCCTAAAAGACCTCACTTTTGAAAAGTTTCCTCTTGCCTTTGATGTTCTCGCAGCAGAACAATGAAATTCCTACTGCATGTACTTAAACATCTGTATGAATATGAAGTTCCCCCTCTAGAACTTTATGGAAATCACTATGGGAGAAAATAAAGGGAACATTGCATAGGACCTCATTTTTACATATTTGTTTTTCCTCAAAACGTTTGTGATTCATCACCATTGTCCAGGTGTTTTTGCAGAAACTTTTGAGATGATTCCCTCTTATAACTCTCCAACCTACAATTTTTATGTTATGTTTGTTTCCACATCTCGATAACAATTGCATATCAGCTGCTGTGAAGGGTTAGCTCTGTGTTATAAATCTGCCATAATTTTTTTTTTTTTACAAATAGTTTATTGTCAAATTAGTTTCCACATAACACAAAGTGCTCATCCCCACAAGTGTCCTCCTCCATGCCCATCACCCCCCTGCCCCCCACATCCATCAGTCCTCAGTTTTTGTCAGCATTCAAGAGTCTCTCATGGTTTGCCTCTCTCCCTTTCCCCCACCATTTCTGCCCTTCTTCTCCCCCTTGTTCCTCCATCAAGTTCCTCCTAATCCTCCTATACGTGCAAACATATGATATTTGTCCTTCTCTGCCTGACTTATTTCGCTCAGCATAACACCCTCAAGGTCCATCCATGTTGCTACACATGGCCAGTAAATCTGCCATAATTTTATGAAATCCATGAAGCCAAGGAATATTCTATGGGGATTGCCCACAATTTTACTTGTAGGCAAACCAACTATGTGGAAAGTCAGCCAATCCGGCAACATTACTAGAGGGTATGGTCCATTTCTGTATGTTGGGTTTTTTTTTTTTTTAATACAACTTTCATTTTAGGGGCACCTGGGTGGCCAATCCAACTCTTGGTTTTGGCTCAAGTCATGATCTCATGGACGGGAAGGTCAAGTTCCCTGTTAGGCTCTGTGCTAACAGTATGGAGCCTGACTGGATTCTCTTCCTTTCTCTCTCTCTCTCTCACCCACTCTCTCAAAATAAATAAATAAAATTTAAAAAATTCATTTTAGGACAGTTTTAGATTTATAAGAAAACTGTGAAGATATTACAGACTTCCTGTGTACCTCACATTTAGCTTCCCCTGTTTTAACACGTCGGAATTAATGAACAATTATTAGTAAATTATTATTACCTAAATTCCATAATTTATTCAGATTTCCATCTTGTCTATCTGGTGTCCTTTTCCTGTTCTAGGATCTCATCCAGGAGCACATGTTACATTTAGTTGTCTCGTTGCCTTAGATTCTTCTGGAATGTGATGGTGTTTCAGACTTTCCTTGTTCTTGATGACTTTGACAGTTTTGAGTACTTAATGGTCGGGTGTTTGTAGACTGTCCTTCAGTTCAAGTTTGTCTGATGCATTTTCATGATTAAATGAGTTGTGGGTTTTCAGGAGGAAGGCTATAGAGATAAAGTGCCGTTCTATCAACATGACTTATCTCTGATGCTAACCTTGATCACTTGTAGAATTTGTCAGGATTCTTTACTTCAAAGATGGTCTTTTCCCTTGTTTGCCAGTTATAAGGAAGTCACTGTGTGCAGCCACACATAAGGGGTCATTATCCTCCACTTCCTTGGGAAGGGAGTGTCTACATAAATTATTTAGACTTCTCCTATATGAGAAATGTGTCTATTCTTCCCCATTTATTTAATTATTTATTTATTCAATTATTTACATTGGGATAGACTCAAGGATATTTATTTCTACTCTAGGTTATAACTTGATACTACATTATGTATTCTGTTCAAATTGTTTAGGTTTTGCCTATTGGGAGTTCGTTAGGTTGATTCCCATGTCCCTTTTATACAACCTCATTATTGTATTCCCTCCCTTTTTATTAAACACTACTTTACTTATTCTACTTGCTCATCTTGCACATTTCCTCCCCCAGTTCTAGAATCAGGTGTCTTTGTACCTTTTATTAGAGATAGTATTAGATACCAAAATCTGGGTGCTGGTTCGCTTGTTGGTATTAGGTTTCTAGGTCCTCTCAGCTGATGCAAGGAGATACCTGTGCATATACTAACTCACATGTAGACATGTCTTTAAAATATTTCTGTATGTAACCATTTGGTAGCTGTATTAAGCTGAACATGAGTTCATATAAAATCTCACCAACTCCAATTGAGGGGCACTTGCACAACTCTAGCTTCACACCCACTCTCTATTTTCTTAATCGCTCAATTCCAGTATATAGATATGGTGGTTTCAGAATTGTTAACTTGTATGCCAATGGGAAGCTACTTCATTAACTGAGTACAATGCTTATCTACCCTTGTTGTTGTTTGTTTTGCTTTGGTTGCCTTTAGAGTTACACACTCCACACATTTCCAAAGTTTCTTAGGTCAGTTTCTTTTCCCCTACTACCTGCACTTTCACACATTTTTAATAGAGTTAGATTTTTTTGGTCACATTCTGCATTCCAACCGAGGACGCCATTGACTTCTAAATGATTTTTATTTTAAGTTGCAAACATTAAGATTCTTTCTTGTTGCAATAAGATTGTACAGGTTTTGAAATATGTATAATGTTATTTGTGTACCATTACAGTATCATGCAGAATGTTTTCACCACCCTTAAAAATCTCCCTGTGCTTTACTTATTGAGCCCTCCTTCCCTCCCCTGAGTGCCTGGCAACCACTGATCTCACTGCCTCGATAGTTTTGCCTTTTCCAGAATATCATAAATGGAATAATAGAGTATATAGCTTTTTCAGACTGGCTTTTTTTCACCTGTAAATATACATTTAAAGGATTCATCCATGTCCTATGTGGCTTGCTAGTTCATTTCGTTTTATAGCTGAATAAGATTTCCCTTTATAGATGAATTACAGTTTGTTTATTCATTTGCTGATTGAAGGATATCTTAGTTGCTTCCAGTTTGGGGAAATTCTGAATATAACTGTTATAAGCGTTCATGTACAAGATTTTGCATGGCCTTAAGTTTTTATATACTTGGGTAACAAGGCAAGATTATGTTTAATTTTGGATCCTATGGCAAGATTATGTTTAACTTTGTAAGAAACTGCCAAACTATATTGCAAAATGGCTGTACTGCTTTGCATTCCCAACAATAATAAATGAGAGTTTCTGTCACTTTGTATCATTACCAGCAGTTGGTACTGTTCTTTTTTGGATCGTAGCCATCGCAATAAGTGTATGGTGGTATCTCACTATTCTTTTAATTTGCATTTCTTTTATGCAAAATTATGTGAGGCATCTTTTCACATGCTTATTTTTCATCTAATATGTTTTTTGGTGAGGTATTTGTTTATACCTGTTGGCCATTTTTAAAAATAAGCTTTATTGATATCTAATTCACATATCACAAAATTTATGCCTTTGAAGCATATAATTCAGTAGTTTTTAACGTATTCACAAAGTTGTCCAACTATCACCATTTTCTAATCCCAAACATTTTCACTGTGCCCCAAAGAAACCTCACACCTATTAGGAGTCACTCCCCATTCCCCCCTGGTCCCAGCACCTGGCAACCACCAGTCTACTTCTGTATTTAAAGATTTGCCAAGTATGAACACTCCATATAAATGGAGTTTTATAATATGGAGTTTTTCTTTTAAAAGTTTTTAATGTTTTACTTATTTTTTTTTTTTGAGAGAGAGAGAGAGAGAGAGAGAGAGAGACAGTGCAAGCAGGGGAGGGACAGAGAGAGAGAGAGGGAGAGACAGAATCCGAAGACAGACTCCAGGCTCTGAGCTAGCTATCAGCACAGAGCCTGATGTGGGGCTCGAACCCACAAACTGTGAGATCATGACCTGAGCCGAAGTTGGATGCTCAACTGACTGAGCCACCCAGACATTGGTTTTTCAAGTTTGCTTTCTTTCACTTGGAATGATGTTTTCAAGTTTTATACATGTTGTAGCATGTATGAGGACTTCATTCCTTTTTATGGCCAAGTAATATTTGTAATATACCATTTTATGGATACAATTTATTTTATTTATCCACTCATCAATTTTGGATGTGTTGGCTATTCTGGCTCTTTCGTTATCATGAATAATGCTACCTAGGCTTTTTGTGTCAAATATAAGAATATATTGTTAATTCTGAGGTCATGAAGGTTTACCCCCATCTTTTCTTTCAGGAGTTTTGACCTTGGGTGTCCAACTTCATTCTTTTGCATGTGGATATCGAGTTGTTTTAGCAATTGTTGGAGACAATATTCTTCCCTGTTAAACTCTTGAAACTCAATTGGCTGTGGATATTTAGGTTTATTTTTAGAGTCTCAATTCTGTTCCATTGTACACATTCATCCTTGAGCCAGTATCAAACTATTTTGACTACTGTAGCTTTGTGGTAGGTTTTCAGTTTTTGAAATTGGGAAGTCTGAGTCATTCAGCTTTGTTCTGCTTTCTTAATATTGTTGTGACTGTTTGGAGTCCCTTGTAATTCTATGTGCATTTGAGGATTGGCTTTTATATTTCTGGCAAAAAATAAGGCTGTTGGGATTTTGGAAGGGACTGTATCAAAATCAGTATGAAGATAGCAATCTTAACATTCTTTCAATCTCTAAGTATGTAATGTCATTCCATTTATTTAGGTCTTCTTTAAAAAATTTTCAGCAATTTTTGTAGTTTTCAATGTATGAATCTTTCGTTTTCTTGGTTAAATTTACTCCTACATATTTTATTCTTTGATGCAATTGTGAACAGAATTGTTTTCTTAATTTTAAAAAGTTCAACTTATCAATTTTCTTTCATGTATTGCCCTTTTGGTGGTGTCTCTAAAATTCCATTACCAAACCCAAGACACATAGAGTTTCTCCTATTTTCATCTAGAAGTCTTATAATTTTCTATTTTACATAAAGGTTTGTGATGTTTTAGTTAATTTTTGTGTATATTCTGTGTCTAGGTTCATTTTTTGCATGCAGATGTCCATTGCAAAAAAAAAAATCATACATTTGTAGAAGAGACCATCATTTTGCCATTGAATTGCATATGGGTGCCCGATTCTTTCAGGGTCATATGTTGAAAACATTATTCTCTCCACATTTAATTACCCTTGTATCTTTGTCCACAATCACTTGACTGTATTTTCATAATTGTTGCTGGGAAAATGGATATCCACGTGCTAAAGAACATGGTTGGAACTTTATCTTATATGCAAAAATTTACTCAAAAAGGATCAAAGAACTAAATATAAGAACTGAAACTATAAAACTCTTAGGAAAAAACATAAGAGAAAGGCTTCATGAATTTGATTTAGCAGTGAGTTTTTGTATATGACGTCAAAAGCACAAGGCAACAAAAAAATAGGTAGATAGGAACTTCATCAAAGTTAAAACCTTTTGTGCATCAGAGAACACAATTAAGAGGGTAAAAAGAAGCAATAGAATAAGAGAAGATATTTGCGAATCATATATCTTAGAAAGGATTAATATCAAGAATATAGGAAAAACTCCCAGCAACTTAACAACAACAAAAAACAAATGGCTCAATTAAAAAATGGGCAAAGGACTTAAATATTCCCTCAAACAGATATACAAATGGCCAGCATGCACATGAAAAAATGTTCAACACCACCAACCATGAGGGAAATGCAAATCAAAACCAAATAAAAACCAAATGACATACCACTTCATATCTACTAAGATGGCTATTATATATATATATATATATATGATATAAAAATAATGTGTTCATGAAAATGTGGAGAAATTGGAACACTTATATGTTGCTGGTGGGAATGTAAAATGGTGCAATCACTGTGGAAGACAGTTTGGCCATTTCTCAAAAAGTTAAACTTATAAGTAGATCATACGCTGTATTCACTCCTGTATATACCCCAAAGAACTGAAAGCTGGAAATCAAACAGATATTGTACATCAGTGTTTATGGTAATATCCTTTACAATGGCTAAAGGGTGGAAACTTTCCAAATATTTATTTCCAAATATTTATTCCAAATGTTCCAAACTGATGAACGGATAAACAAAATGGGGTATAAACATACAATGGAATATTATTCAGCCTTAAAAAGAAATGAAGAGGGGCACCTGGGTGGCTCAGTCGGTTAAGCGTCCGACTTTGGCTCAGGTCATGATCTCACAGTTCGTGGGTTCGAGCCCAGCGTCGGGCTCTGTGCTGACAGCTAGCTCAGAGCCTGGGGCCTGCTTCAGATTCTGTGTCTCCTTCTCTCTCTGATCCTCCCCTGCTCACGCTGTCTCTCTCTCAGAAATAAATAAAACATAAAAAAAAAAAAAGAAATGAAGAGCTGATGCATGCTACAACATGGATGAACCTTGAAAACATTATGCTAACTGAAATAAGCCAGACACAAAATGACACGTATTGTATGATTCTACTTATACAAGGGCCTTAGAATAGGCAAATTCATAGAGACTAGAGAGTAGGCTAGAGGTTCCCATGGCTGGTGAGGAGAGGGGAATTGTTGCTTTAAGAGTACAGAGTTTCAGTTTAGGGTGATAAAAACATTCTGGAAATGGACAGTGGTAACGGTTATACAACACTGTGAATATACCAAATACCACTGAATTGTGTGCTTCAAGGTGGTTAAAATGGTAAAGTCTCCATTGTGTATACTTTGTCACAATAAAAAAAAATCTATTAAGTATATTTGCATGTGTTTATTTCTGGACTCTCTTCTGTTCTATTGATCTATGTATCTATTCCTTCATAAAAATCACATTGTCTTGACTACTACATCTCAAAATCAGGAAGTATGAGTATTTGAATATTGTTCTTCCTCAATATCGTGCTCCACATTCTTTTTAGTCTTAAATTTTACTTTGTGCCGATAAGATGACAGAAATAGAACATTTTGTTACCTGCAGCACTCTGCAAATGAAAAGTACGCACTGTAGGACTCTATTTTCATGAAATTCTACACTAGGCCAAACCAATCAATCTATGGTAGAAAAAAGAACACAACAGTGATTCCTCTGCTGGTAAAGGCGGGGATCCACTGGAGCCTGTGTAGTGGAAGTAAAAAGTCGATGGCAGCATCCCTTCATTGCGCCAAATCCTATGCCCTGACTGAGAAAGAGAAGTCACATAGACAACTGAAGCAACACCGAGAAAACTAGCATGAAAACTAGAAGAATGTGGTTTCATAAAAGTCAAAACAAGAAATTGGTTTAAAAGGAGGTGCCTCATCATGTCAAAAGCTTCCCATGCGTCGCCCAAGTTCAAGACTGAGCTCTCTCCATTAGGTTGAACAATAAGAAAGTTGTTATGAGCCTTGTGAGAACACTTCAGTGTCGTAGGGGCTTGGGAACAAAACAGGATGTCTTATGCAAATTTCAACCTACGATTTCTGAAAATCTGACAAGAAAGCCTTAAGCAACGAAAGTAATTATCGGAAATAATACAGTGTGACGGCCTAGAATATTAGTTTTGATTTCTGAACTGGTCCCTTATGTGATAAAAATAACCCAAGCTTGTCCCCCTTTTCTATTCAGATATTTCCACATCGTACAAGAAATTTCTCATAATAATTGAGAATGTTAATTAAGAAGTCTTATGTATAATCACAGTTTATGACAAAGCATGGCGTCGCGTCCTTAAAATATTTTTGGTTTACCTTTTTTTCTTATTCTGGAAGTGTCAACATGTGGCAAATTCCAGGACCGGGCTATGATTTCTTCATTTGTTAAAACTCCCTCTGAGGGAAGTAATAGTCATTCCTCCCCACACGTGAGGAATGGTATTCTAGGTTGAAAGGCTCTTTGAATTTTAAAACAGTTGAGTACCATCTGGAAGCCGAATAGCGAGGTCCTTACTGTTTTCTTCCTTCTTTTATTAATGTTTATTTATTTTTGAGAGAGAGACAGAGGAGGGACAGAGCATGAGTGGAGGAGGGGCAGAGAAAGAGAGAGACACAGAATCAGAAGCAGGCTCCAGGCAGGGTCCAACTCACGAACTGTGAGATCATTACCTGAGCCAAAGTTGGACGCTTAACCAACTGAGCCACCCAGGCATCCCAGGCTTTTTTTTTTTTTTTTTTTTTTTAAATATTTTTATTTATTTCTAGGAGNGAGAGAGAGAGACAGCGTGAGCAGGGGAGGGTCAGAGAGAGAGGGAGATACAGACTCCGAAGTAGGCTCCAGGCTCCGAGCTGGCAGTCAGCACAGAGCCCGATGCGGGGCTCGAACCCACAAACCGCGAGATCATGACCTAAGCGAAAGTCGGACGCTTAACCGACTAAGCCACCCAGGTGCCCCTCCAGGCTTTTTTAACATAGGAAAAGATGTTGGTCCTCAGTCCAAAGAGATTTTAAGACAAAGGTCTCAAGATTAAAAAGCAACTATATGTCATCTCATCTGCTACTTGCTGATCCTGATTCTCCTTTAACTTTATGTCTGCTTGTGTTAATAATAGTAGTAATCATTAGTATTATCATTAGTATTATTAGTATTTATTGATCATATACTGCGTCTCAGGTATGGTTCCAAGTGCTTTACTCACTTATTACTTAAAAACCAGACGAAGTAGGTAAAATTATTATCTTCTTTTCATAGATAAAGACACTGAGACCCAGGATGATTAGGTAACTTGCATGTGGGCACAGAGTCACGGGGGATCCCAGCCAAGGTGGGACTAGAGCGCGTGAGGCTCGATTTCTCTTTGCTGGAATTGCGTCCAGCCCCTGACTTCCTTACGTGTAAGTCACTGGGGAGCAATTCCTTCACCTGCTGGACAGCATCAAGGAGCATGAGGTCAGGGAGCAACAAAGGGCTAGCCTTCAGTTCTACAGGCTCTGTAAAACTCAGCCAAGAGAAGACAGGTAGGGTTGCCAGAGCAGGAAACGCTTATCAGTGTTATTTCCGCCAGAGCTCCACTTTCTAATTTCTTTTACTTGTCTGCACTCTGGAGGCAGAACCCCACAGCACCAGAGAAACAAAATACGAAGAAAGGGGGAGATAGACAGAAAGAAGATTCAAAGGAAGATAGATGGAAGGAAGGAAGGAAGGAAGGAAGGAAGGAAGGAAGGAAGGAAGGAAGGAAGGAAGGAAGAGGGGGGGGGAGGGAAGAAGGGTGGATTTCAGCTTTCACTGAACTCAGGGCAGGTGGTACCTTCCTCTGCCTGACCCAGTAGAGTATTCCTGCTGTAACAAAAGTTCCCTTTGTTTGGAATAATATATGTGTTGTTCAAGTATTTAGGTGCTTAGGATGACTGTTTGTTCTTAGCAAATCCATAAAGAGGAAAACTCAACGCACATAATTTGGAAAGAACAAGTCAAATGGTAATGTAATTAACCACCACTGTGGAAGCGGAAAAAGAAGGAACAAAAACATTGTTTTTGAGTAGAGACCCATCTAGTGGCCATGAACGGATGCACTCACATGGTAAAAAGCTGTCACTAAGGAATTCAAAGTAAAAACCAGTGAGACAAGAAGCGATGAACAGAGAGGCCTTGGCAGTTTCCATCTCAGTTCCCTCTTGGTCCGTCTTCTGGGACATATTTTCACAACTGTAATTGTACAATCTATCATGCAAAATATTTTTTCTTTTTATTATTTGAGAGACAGAGAGAAAGAGAGTGCGAGTGGTGGAGCGGGGCAGAGGGAGCAGGAGAGAATCTTAGGCAGGCTGCACTTTCAGTGCGGAGCCGATGCAGACCTTCATCCCACGACCGCAGGATCATGGTCTGAGCCAAAGTCGAGAGTCAGACACTCACCGACTGAACCACTGGGCGGCCCGCAAAATATTTCTTCAAATGTGCCAAATTTGGAGACTATTAAAGGTAACTTAATGACATTATCTTCAATCTCAGATCACATTTACATTAGTGAAGGAAGTAACACATAATTTAAAAATATAGAGAGACCCTATCGATGGTGAAACTGGGAAAGGAGTCTTCCATAGGCCAGAGGTCCACAGATTTGTGTGAGATGGGGAACAAGTGACAGTGTCACTCAGGTGTACAATGCAGCCCATCATACCCCTTGATCCATGACACTTTACTGTCACGCCCACATAACATCTCTTGCTTTTCTTGTTCCCTTTTACTCTCATTCCCCACCTGCTTTCTTCTTGCCTCACAAAGGCTTAAGACCCTCACCTTTGAAAATGAACCAGTAACCAAATGTTACATTTGAGGAAACCATTCAACACTGAGGCTAAGGCGGCCCCTTGTGTCTGAAAATTAAGTCTCCCCTCATTTTTGTGTACATGTTTGTGCAAAATATGTTTTGTTGTTTTGAATGCATCTGTTTTGTTCTCTTTTCATTTTAAATTGAAGTAAATTTTACATATATTGAAATGCACAGATCTTAAGTGTGCTGTTGGATGAATTTTGACAAATATATACATCTGTGTAGCTCATATCTCTATCAAAATATAAAGCATTTCCATAAGGCCAGAAAGTTCCTTCATGAACTCCCCCAGTCAGTGCTTTCCCTCCCCTCACCTAGAGGAAACTGAACCCACTCAATCAACAGTTAGTTTTACCTGTTCCAGAAAGTCACATAGATGGAATCATAGAGTACACGATCTTCCATGTCTGGCTTCTTTCACTTAACTTAATGCTTTTGTGTTTCATCCATGGCAGGAGTTTTTGGTGTTTTTTTTTTTTTTAAAGTTTATTTATTTATTTTTAGAGAGAGGGAGAGAGAGAGTGTGTGAGCACTAGCAGGAGAGGGACAGAGAGAAGAGAGAGAGAATCTCAAGCAGGCTCCATGCTGTCAGTGCAGAGCCCAATGTGGTACTTAATCTCATGATCCGTGGGATGATGACCTGAGCTGAAATCAAGAGTCAGATGCTTAACTGACTGAGCCACCCAGGAACCTCTGTTTTGTTTTGTTTTGTTTTAATTGACTAGTATTCCATTGTGTAAATATAGCACAATTTGTTCACTGCTTGATGGACACTTGGATTGTGTCCAGTTTTTAGCTATTATGAGAGAGCTTCTATAAACATTCATGTGCAAATATTTTTGTGGCATATGTTGCCATTTCTCTTGGATAAATACCCAGGAGTGGAAGGCTGGGTCAGAAGGTAGGTTTACAGTTATCAGCCATCTACAATGGGAGGGTGATGTCCTATTTCCACAAATGAAGTGTACCGTTCCAATTTCTCCACATCCTCAACAACATTTAGTGTTCTCTGTCTTTTTAATTTTAGTGGATGTGAAAGAGAATCTCATTGTGGTTTTATTTTCTCATGATTAATATGTCATAATTAAAATTCTCATAATTAACGTGAGCATTTTTTGTGCTTATTTCCATATCTTCTTTACAAAATATCTTTCAAAACTTTTGACCATTCTTTAATGGGGCTGATTATCATTTGATTACTATTATGCATTTATCTTTACTATATTCTGGCCATAAGTCCTTTGTCAGATTTATACATTGAGAACATTCTTCTCTCAACTTATGATTGACTTTTTCATCTGCTTCACAATGTCTTCTGAAAGCAATTCTTTTATTTATTTATTTATTTATTTATTTATTTATTTATTTATTTATTTATTTATATATATAGAGAGAGTATGAATAGGGGAGAGGGGCAGAGGGAGAGGAGCCGGACACGAGGCTCGATCCCACAACACTGGTATCACGACATGAGCTGAAATCAAGAGTCCGGTGCTCAACTGACTGAGCCACCCAGGTGCCTCTGATAAGTAATTCTTAACTATTATGCAGTTCAGTTCTTCAATGTTGTCTCTGTGTTTAGTAAATTTTTTATTGAATTGTCTAGGAAATGTATGCTTATTCCAAATTCATGGAAATGCTATCCTGTCTTTTAAAGCTTATTTATTTTAGCTTTTATGTTTAATTTTATTATTGTTCTTGAATTAATTTTGTGTGTACTGTAAGCTTTGGGTGAGATTTACTCCACCCCACCCCTATGTTTACTCAGTCGTTCAGGAACTGTTTGTTATTGCCTTTGTCAAAAATCTATTGGTCATTGTATTACATGACCATTTGTTGGCTTCAGCGAAGATGTGCATAATTCAGTTGGGCTCTGGGTTGCTTCAAATGACTTTTACTTGTATAGAATGAGCATATGACTTTATTTAAGTGATCTTTTTTTACTGTTTTCTTTCCCCTTATATTTAAAGTAAAAATTCAAGGGGTGCCTGGGTGGCTTAGTTGGTTCAGTGTCCGACTTCAGCTGAAGTCATGATCTTGCAGTTGGTGAGTTCGAGTCCCGCATCAGGCTCTGTAATGATAGCTTGGAGCATGGAGCCTGCTTCAGATTCTGTGTATCCTATCCCTCTCTCTCTGCACCTCCCCCTATCGTGCTCTAGCTCTCTCAAAAATGAATAAACATTTAAAAAAATTTTTTTTAAATAAAGTAAAAGTTCCAAGAAAAGACAAATACAAACTACTAACATGTGAATCTTGGGGAACACAAGCATTCAATCCACAACAACTTGTTATGAATAGTATTCTGTAAGTGACAGCCTGATCAATTTCTGATAATGTCATTTCAAATATTTTTTATCTTTGGGGCAACTGACTGGCTCAGTTGGTAGAGCATGCAACTCTTGACCCCAGGGTCATGAGTTCAACCCCCACATTCGGTGTGAAGTCTGCTTTTAAAAAATGGTAAAAAGTATTACAACAACAGCAACAAAACCTGAATATTTTTTATCCTTACTACTCATTGTCCATTTGCTGAATTTATTACTGCGAGATTAGTGACGACTCTAACTGTGACTGTGGATTGCTTATCTTTCCTCTAAATTCTGTCAATTTTTGCTTCACAGTTTTTGAGGCTCTGCCTTTAAATCCACTTTTGTTTAAGATAACATCTCCTTGATGACTTAATGTATGTATCAGTATGAACTATTCCTCTTTACCTCTTCTGTTTTTAGAAAAATTTTTAAATATTCATTTTTGATAGAGAGAGAGAGAGAGCAAGCATGAGCAAAGGAGGGGCAGAGAGAGAGAGGGAGACACTGAATCCGAAACAGGCTCTAAGCTGTCAGCACAGAGGCTGATGTGGGGCCCAAACTCACGAACCAGGAGATCATGACCTGAGCCAAAGTTTGAGGCTTAACTGACTGAGCCACCCAGGTGCCCCCCTCTTTACCTCTTCTAATAGTCCTCATCTTTAAGTCTATTTTATCTGATATTAGTATAGATACACCAGGTTTCTTATGCTCAGTGTTTATGTTCAACATAGTTGTGACTTTATATTTAAAATGCATCACCAGTCAGAGTGGCTAAAATGAGCAAATCAGAGAACTCTAGATGCTGGCGAGGATGTGGAGAAACGGGCACCCTCCTACACTGTTGGTGGGAATGTAAACTGGTACAGCCCCTCTGGAAAACAGTGTGGAGGTTCCTCAGGAAACTAACAATAGAACTCCCTTATGACCCAGCAATAGCACTGCTAGGAATTTACCCAAGGGATACAGAAATGCTGAGGCATAGGAGCACATGTACCCCAAAGTTCATAGCAGCACTCTCCACAATAGCTAAAACATGGAAAGAGCCTAAGTGTCCATCAACAGATGAATGGATCAAGAAGCTGTGGTTTATCTATACCATGGAATACTACATGGCAATGAGAAACAATGAAATCTGGCCATGTGTAGCAACATGGATGGACCTTGAGGGTGTTATGCTGAGCGAAATAAGTCAGGCAGAGAAGGACAAATATCACATGTTTGCACGTATAGGAGGATTAGGAGGAACTTGACGGAGGACCAAGGGGGAGAAGAAGGGCGGAAATGGTGGGGGAAAGGGAGAGAGGCAAACCATGAGAGACTCTTGAATGCTGACAAAAACTGAGGACTGATGGATGTGGGGGGGAGGGGGGATGGGCATGGAGGAGGGCACTTTGGGGATGAGCACTGAGTGTTATGTGGAAACTAATTTGACAATAAACTATTTGTAAAAAAAATAAAAATAAAAAATAAAATGCATCTCCATAGACAACATATAGTTGGGTCCTGATTTACTAGTTAGTCTAATGGTCCTTTACTTTTAATTGGAATATTTATTTATGTTTATTGTAATTATAGTTATGGATGTATTTAATCTACCATTTGCCATTGGTTTGGATTTTGGTTTGTTTCCTGTTTTCTTTTTCCCCTTCGGTATTAATCAAATATGTTTTAGCATTTGTTGTGGGTTGAGTTGTGACCCCCTCCACTTCTATGTTTAAGTTTTAACCCCACAGAATTTCATAATGTGAACTTACTTGGAAATACTTTTGTTGCACGTGTAATTAGTTAAGAGTGTGTCACACTGGAGTAGGGTGGGCTCCTGATTGAATATGACTGGTTTCCTCGCAAAAAGAACACCATGTGAAGGGACGCATGCAAGGAGAGCACGATGGGAAGACTGGAATTATCTGTCACAAGCCATGGACCTGTGGCAGCTGAGAGAGAGGCTTGGGACACATCCTTCCCTAGAACCTTCTTCGGAGGGAACATGGCCCCACTGACACCTTGATTTTGTACTTCTGGACTCTGAAACTGTAACAGTAAATGTCTGTTGTCTAAGCCACCCAGTTCGTGGTTCTGTGTTATGATGGGCCTCAAAAATTAATACAATATTCCAATTAATGTATTTTACTGGATTTTTAATTCTTTCTTTTTTTTTTTTTTTTAGAGAGAGAGATACAGAGAGTGCATGAGTGGGGGAGGGGGAGGGGCAGAGGGAGAGAGGGAGACACAGAATCCAAAGCAGGTTCCAGGCCCTGAGCTGTCAGCACAGAGTCGGACATGGGGCTCCAACTCATGAGTCACGAGATCATGACCTGAGCTGAAGTCAGACGCTTAACCCACTGAGCCACCCAGGTCCCTTGGAGTTTTTCTTCTTTTAAAAATGATTTTTAATGGTTGCACTAGGGGTTAACATATACAATCTTAACTTAGCTCAGTCAATCTGTAATTAAAATTGTGTGACATTAGGGGCACCTGCGTGGCCCAGTCAGGTAAGCATCCAACTCTTGATTTTGGTTCTGGTCATGAACTCGCGATTTGTGAGTTTGAGTCCTGCATCAGGCTCTGCACTGACAGTGTGGAGTCTGCTTGGAATTCTCTTTCCCTCCCTCTGCCCCTTCTGCACTCTCTTTCAAAATAAATAAATAAACTTTAAAAAAATTGTATGACATTACATAAAATTTAAGAAACTTATGACAGTATAATTTTATTTGCCCCCACCTGTCCTTTATGCTACATTTATCATCTATTCAATTTTTACATTTTCTTTTTTTACATTTTTAAAAATGTTTTTTAGTTTATTTCTGAGAGAGAGAGAGGGAGAGAGCGATCAGGGTAGGGTCAGAGAAAGAGGGAGACACAGAATCTGAAGCAGGCTCCAGGCTCTGAGCTAGCTATCAGAGCCTGTCGCAGGGGCTTGAACCCGCGAACCGTGAGATCATGACCTGAGCCGAAGTTGGACACTTAACCGACTAAGCCACCCAAGCACCCCTAGTTTTACATTTTCTATAAAATTTGTAATATGATGTTTTTATGATTACTTTAAATAGTTACTTGTCTTCTACATAAGTTAAGAGATGAAAAAGAGAGTCCCAAACATCTTCATCCATATACTTATCATTTCTCATACTCTTCATATTTTCCTGTGGATGCAAATTTCCATTCAGTAACCTTTCTCTTCAGTCTGAATATAGCTTATTTTAACATTTCTTGTGGTGCAAGTCTCCTC
The DNA here is from genome assembly GCF_003009895.1 of Hyaena hyaena. Classification (NCBI taxonomy): domain Eukaryota; kingdom Metazoa; phylum Chordata; class Mammalia; order Carnivora; family Hyaenidae; genus Hyaena; species Hyaena hyaena. The sequence goes on from NW_024081643.1 coordinate 461,251, forward strand.
TCCTCACATTCTTTCTACTTTCAATTATCTGGAAATATCTTCATTTCAATCTCATGTTTGAAGCCTCTTTTTGGGGGCATGGGATGCTGAGATGACTGGGTCATTTCATTGATATTTGCCTTCCCCCAACCCCTCACCCACCACCCCTCTTGAGAAGTAAGTAGTCATTTGCATATGTTTTTCCCTTAATCACATCTTCCTCTCTGGCTGCTTTTCAGGCAAGCTGTGATTTTGTTTGTGTTTTTCCTGCTTGGGATTTTCTGTGATTTTTGGTTCTGTAGATTGATTTTTCATCACCTTTTAGAAAACTTCAGCCACTAGTTTTTCGATTTTTTTTCTCTTCCATAATCTCCTCTCTTTCTGACAGTCCAATTACATATATGTCCAGTCTTTCAAAGGTCACTGAGGCTCTGTTCATTTTTTATCATTTTTTCTCTCTGTTCTTCAGATTGGATCATTTCTTTTGATTTATGTTCAAACACACTGACTTTTTCTTCCACCATGTGTAATCAATCTGCTGGTAAGTCAATGTGAATTTTTTTCACTTCAGACGTTGTGAGCTGTAGTCTTACCATTTCCATTTGATGCTTTTTATAGTTTCTATTTCTTTTCTGAGATTCCCCATCTGTCCATTAATATCCTTTAAGTTCTTGACTATATTTATAATAGCTGCCTTAACGTCCTGAAATTTTTGTCATCTCACAGTGAGCTTCTATTATTGTTTTTTCTTTATTACGGATCATATTTTTCTGCTTTTGAGGATGGCTATTAATGCTATAAACTATGTGATGGGAATTTTAGTTTATGGATTGTAGTAAGTTTACATTATGTCCTCTTTCTTCAAAGGTGTTTAACGTTGTAGTGTAAGTCCTCCAACTTTGTTCTGTTTTAAATAACATTTTTTGATATTCTGGCTCTTTTGCATTTCTATATAAATTTTAGAATCATCTTGTCAATTTCCTGGAAAGAATCCTGCTGGGATTATTACTGAGACTTTACTAAATCTATTGGTCAGTTTGAGTACTACTCATTGAGTATGTTAATGAGTATAGTCATGAACTTACTTTATTCCTATGTCTAGTTGTATTTTCTTTAATTGTACATAATAATGTTTAGTAACACTTCGTCTATATGATTTATAAGTATTTGATTGCATTTATTCCTTCATATTTAATTTTTTCAGATGTTATCATGTCACTTAAACATTATTTTTGAGTCCTCAATTATAAAAATGTAATTGATTTTGCATGTTGACTTTTAAGCAGTGACCTTACTAAGTTTACTTATTAAACCAAATGGACTGTGTATAGTTTTTGACTGTTTTATGTATTAATAATGCAAATAAAAATAATGGCACTTTTATTCCTATACTTTGAGTTCTTATATCTTTTGTTTCTTTTTCTTGCCATATGGTACTAAGATATCTAGTACAATCTTGACTAGGTTTTTTTTTTTTTTAGAACTGATAAGAATGGGCATCCTTGTCTCATTTCTGGTCTCTGAGAAAGTTTTTAATATTTTTCCATTCTGTACATTGATATCTGTAGATATTATATATGTGTATATATATGTATATACATACCCTTGATTAGCTTTATTTTTCCTTTTATTAGTAGTTAAATAAGAATTTTATTATAAATGTTAAATTTTTACAATCTACCTTTTCCACATCTATTGAGATGATCATGTAATATTTGTTCTATATTCTTCTAAAGCAATAATGGATTATTTACTTATTTATTTTTGGTAATATATTTTTGAGTGATAAAGCAACCTTGCATTCCTGGAATGAATTCAACTTGTCTTCTTTCTTTTTTAAAAAAAGATATTGCGAGATTAGGTTTTCTAATGTTTTCTTCAAAAATTTTTGCGTCCACATCTATGAAGTACATTTTTTAAAATTTGTGTTTCTTATAATGTTCTTTCCAGGTCTTATGCAAGTCTCATAAAATTAACTGAGGATTGTTCTCACTCTTTCTAGTCCTGGTGAATCTATATAGAATTGATTAACTGTAACTACTTAGAGGGATTTGCAAGTCAAGTCATCTGCATCAACAATTTTGTTTTGGGGGCTAAAGATTTTTATTATGGATTTTATTTCTCTAATACATATAAGAATGTATTTTTTGTGTTTCTTGTGTTAATTCAGTTCATAGTATATTTTTTCCTTAAGCATTTGCTTATTATGGCAAATTTCGAATATCACACGTGTAAGTGGTGTGGTTTGATGAATCACGTGTATCTTTCACCCCCACCCTCAACAACCAGCAAACCAGAGGCAGTGTTTCCCTTTCATGCTCCTACTACCTACTACCAACTCCGCCATCTTAATATATGGGAGCAAATCACTGGATCGTCTTGTACAGTGGCACCGTGGTCTGCATCTCAATGTGATGCAGTTTTTAGTTAACTGCATTATCATCATCACTCCTGCAAGATGGTGACAGTTCCTTGGTCATCCAATGTTTGGTGCTCAAATTTCCAGTTTTCTCAAAAATGTCCTAATGTTTACATTTTGATTGCAATCCTTTGTTCTATCTTTTAAGGCTCTCCCATTATTAGACTCTTAATATATTTGGGGTCTAGATTTATGCCTCTTTCCATGTTTCCATGTTTGCATGTTACCTTTTGCTTTAAAAATATCACACTTGCCAAGAATTTATCAATATTTTTTAGTCTTCTCAAAGATTCAAACTTTTGTCTTATTAAGTATCTAATGTACTTTGTTAGCATTAAGTTTTGTTCTTTTCTTCATGTTTTTGCCTGCCATATTATTGGGTCTTAATTTGCTTGTTCTTTTTCTATTGTAAGACCAGAACTCCAAATTAATTTATCCTTAGCCTTTCTTCTTTTTAAGATTTGTACTTAAGGCCCTTAAGCAGAGTGTTATCTGTACTGCACATTTTGGAATGCTGTATTTTTATTATTCTTCATTCCAATTATTTTCTAAATTCCAGCATTATTTCTTCTTTGATCTATGCTTATTTAGAAATATATTGTCTAATTTTAAACTTTGGGGTTTTCTAATTATCTTTTGGTAGTAAATTTCTAGCTTTATTCCACTGTGGTCAGAGAACACAGTCTATGATTTTAAATCATTAAAATATACTGAGACTTGCCTTTTGGCCTAGAAAATGGCCAATTTAATCAAGTATTCTGGGTGCTCTTGAAAAGAATGCAATTTTCTGGTGCAGTATTTTATAAATGTCAAATCATTCAACTTGTTTAATCATTTTGTTCTAATATTTTTAGCTTTACTTTTTTTTTCATTTGGGCTTCTTGTTTCAGTATTGAAAGGAGAGTGATAAATATTCTCAAATATGATTGTATATTTGAGTAACTTATCTTTACTTTTTATACCATTTAAATATTTTGAAAATATGATATTGGGTACATATTAAATTATACTTGTATCGTCTTGAAGTACTGACTCTTCTATCTTTTAAAAACTTTTTAAGTTTACTTATTTATTTTGATAGAGAGAGGGCATGAGAGAGTGAATTAGCAGGGGGAGGGCAGAGAGAGAGAGAGAGAAAGAGAATTCCAAGCAGGCTCTGCACTGTCAGCAAAGCGCCCGATGTGGGGCTCGAACTCACAAACTGTGAAATCATGACCTGAGCCAAAATCAGGAGTCAGATGCTTAATCGACTGAGCCACCCAGGCGCTGCCTGACTCTTCTTATCTTTATGAAATATTTCTTTTCCTCTTAATATCTCTTCTTGCCTTGGAACCCATATTTTGTGATTTTTTTTTTCCTTCGGTGTTTTCATAGAATATGACTTTCCATGCTTGTACTTTCAAGCTTTATATTCACTTTTAAAGAACCTCTTATAAGCAGCATATGTTTTTTTGCTTTTAAATTATTTTACTAGTTTTATCTGGGTATAATTTGTGTACAGTCAGCTGATTCCATTTCAAGTGTACAATTCGTGGGTTTTGACATGTATACACCTATGGAAATATGACCACAATTCAAGATACAGATTTCCATTCTTTTCTCTGCCCCTTCCGCCCCCTACCCCCATCAACACACACTTTCTTTTACCACATCACAGATTTCTTTGCAACTCTTGGTTTCTGTCACTCCAGATTAGCTTACATTTAATAGAATTTTGTATAAAGAAAATCATATAGCACGTACTCTTCTATGATGATTTTGAAATTCATCCCTGTTGTGTGTGAATCGGTAGTTTCTTCTTTTATTGCTAAATAGCATTTCGTTATGAGGACATGCCACAAATTGGTTTTTTTGGTTTTGTTGTTTTGTTTTAAGATTTTATGTTTAAGTAGTCTCTACACCCAAGGTGAGGCTTGAACTTACAACCCTGAGATCAAGAGGAGCATGGTCTACTGACTGGGCCAGGCAGCCACCTGCACAAATTGTTAATTTATATAGATGTCTAGGTTGTTTCCAGCTGGGACTAAAAGAAAAAAAAACAACTGCTGTGAACATTCCTGTGTAAATATTTGTAAAGATATGTAAGCTATGTTCTAACTGACTTGAGGTTAATCCTTAGATGTGGAATGGCTGGGTCCTGGAATGGGAGTATGTTTAACTGTCTGAGAGACTGTCAGTTCTCTAAAGTGGTGGCATCATGTTGCTCTCATCAACCAGTTGGAGGGTTCCAGTTGTCCATGTCATCAGCAACACTAGATGTGGTAAATCTTTCTAAGTTTAGCCCTTCTAATTAGCTATCTCATGATCATGGAATACATCTCATTGTGGTTTACATTCCCACCCATCCCCAATCAATAATGACATTGAGCCACTTCTCATATATTTATTTGTGGGTACATAGACAAAAAGAAAAATAAGCAAATGGTGCCATTCTTCTGTTCCCCCATCTCCCATCTCTGGCACCAGGGTGCCAGTCATTCATGGATTTGGGTATACTTGTCCTCTCAGAATGGGTGTTTTAATTCCTGTGGCTAATAGTCTCACTGTCTGAATCTTAACCATTAGTACGACCTTGGCTGGCATCTATGTTTTTCAAGGGCAATAAAGCCATCTGAATAAAACCAATTTATCATTATTGTATCTCAAATAAAGTTAGATAATGACTGCTGGAACTTAAAAAATCCTCTCTAATTCTAAGGAAATAATCTGACAATTTTTCAGGAATGCATGGAAGATTACAGCATTGTTGACAGCTGCAAAGATTGCTCAATGTTCAAAATGTCCAACAAATGAGAATCGAGGGTATAAATTATGATAACTTTACAGCACGGAACACTGTGTAACATTTAAGTACAAAGCAGTGCGACATCTGTGTGTGTGTGTGGAAAGTTTTTCACATTGTATTCAGCCAGGAAAGCTAAGTTTTAGAACTATTTAATAATAACAAATAATAAATGAACATATAAATATAACTAGTTAATTAATTAATGTTTATGTTAATATAATTATCTATCGACCTGAAGGTTGTTGATAGTTTTCCATGAGTTGGTTGCTTTTCATTCTTTCTCTCTTTTTATGCTTACCTTTCACCTTAATTCATTTAGTTTTATTACAGGATGGGCCCTTTCTACGGAACATTCCACGGTGGTATGACTGGCTCCAGGTGCTCCAATCCTGTGGTCGGACGCTGAACGCTCTTCAATTCTTGCCTTTGCTTTCCTCTGGACTCCTTCATTCCCCCACATGGTATCAGGTGGGCAGCAGCAGCCCCCCCCTCGGCTGACAGGCACCAGCAGAAAGAGGTCATCTTTGTCCCTGTAAGTCAAACAGAAGTTCACTCCTGGAAGCGAACAAATTTACCTGGTCTGGATCCTGTGCTCCTGTTAGAATATGAGGACTAGAGAGTCCTGAAGCCAGAGGGGTTGACCAGAAATCCTTCTCAACATGGGGCCGGTGGCTGAGAGGGGAATGGCTTCCAAAATAAAAGTGCACTGAGGTGGTGAGGGATGTGGCTGTATGGAGGACAGGCAAATAAATAAAATGAGGCCTAGCAATAGTAAAATGCTCAGTCCCTTCCTATTCTGAGAGATTTTTCCAAGCCCAGCTTATGTCTTATCCATCTTTATGCTCCCTGCATAAGGCACAATTACTAACACACTGTAATGGGGTCACTGTTTTGAGGGAGTCAAAAGAGCTCATTAAAAAAATAAAAAATAAAAAATCCTTACTAAAATTGGCCACAAGATGTCCCCACAGCTCTAGAAGACGCTTTCTCTATGTCCTCAGGCAGGCATTTTAGCCTTTCCATTGATTTACTTTGAGGACATTAACCAGGTGAGGTCTAAGGAGATTTTTGTTCTCAATCTGCTTGTAAAATGTTATGCCCCTAAGAAATGAGGCATTAAGTGTTCAGAATAGCAGAACTCTTCAAACCAGAGTTAAAGGAATATCACCAAATGCCAATTGTATATTTGTCTTTGAAAGATTCATATTAACTATGGTTTTCTTAAATTGCGGAATCCTTTGTGGCCACCTTGAATTCCTAAGTTATCAGAAAATGTTACTACTGTGACATGGCATTCTCTGTAAATGCTAATTAAAAGTGAAGAAGAATTAAAGAAAGTATGTGTTAGCTGGGTTTACTGTGAGATATAAGACAGATGCAAATATATTTTATTTGTAAATACATGCTCTGGAGAATGAATGAGTCTACACGGGGGTTGGGGAGGCTCTCTTAGCCTTATCAAACACATCTCAATTGTGGTTGCTCTAAGCCATCAGGGAGACCCATTTTCTCTCTTACAGGTGCCTTGTGGACACTTGAATCATGACAGGTGGTCTGAAACACATATTTTGTTGCCGGAAGGATTCCTTAAGTGGAAGGTGTTCTGAAAATAACTTCTAAACCTAACACATGCATGAGTAGGAGGAGAGAAACAGATATGTTACAAGGATCAGGAAACTTCTAGAAGCAAACAGATTTTATGCATGCATAAAGCCGGCTCCATTTTATAATTGGGACTTATTTTAGTTGTCTTAGAAGATTTTTTTCAAATTTCTTTCCATTTAATTATCCATTAAATTCTGTCATTACAGAAAATTCAGGTACATGTTGACTAAGACTGAGTCTTTGTTTTGAAATGAAAGAGGTGGGAAAACGAAACAGTCTCAGTATTTTTTTAAATCCGTTGATGGTTATGGATTGAACGCGTTCTTCCAAAATTCATATGGTCAAGTCTTGACCCCCAGTATCTCAGAAGATGATGTATTTGGAAACAGCGGATGCACATGTAATTAGTTAAGTTGAAGTCATAGTGGGGGAGGGTGGGCCCCTGTTCCAATGTGACTGGTGCTCTTATGCAAAGAGGTGATTTGGACACAGACAGGGAGAATGCTGTGTGAAGACAGGACCCAGAAACCCGGGAGCAACAGAAGCTGGGAGAGAACCCTGGAGCAGGTTTTTTTCTAGGGTCCTCAGAAGGAGGCAATCTTGCTGGCACCTTGATCTCAGACTTCCGGACTCCAGAACCGGGACACAATAAATTTGCATTGTTTAAGCCATCAATTGGCAGTACTTTGTTATGTCAGCCCTGGCGGACTCATACAGGTAGTAATTGCCGTAAGGACATGATTAATGTTAATAAAAAATATAAACACTGTATCCATTGATTATTTTTCTAATTTTTTTCTTTTTATTAATATTCATCCTCATTTGGTATTTAGCCATCAAGTGGTTGTGTATTAATTTAATCTTTCCCTGGGAAACCGACATGAAATAATTTTCCCTATAGTCATGAGTAGACCTGAGTCCAACTCCACTAAATAATAGAATTGTGGAATCATCCAGGATATCTTATTTTATTATAGATCGGAGAATCAAGGTAGAGAGGTTTAGGGGCAAAGCTAACATTAAGGCAGAGTTTTCTGTCCCCATGGAGGTAAAGTGGGAAACTTTCATATCTCTTCTATTTTGATCGATTGTCTCATAATACAAGGTTAAAGATGGAGTTTTCTAGTCACGGGGGAAAGAGACATATTCTGGGTACTCCTGAAATGTGGATGTACTAAAAACTGCCATGATAAGCAGAATATAGATGAAGGAAGATCAAAAATCCTGAAACTAAACCTTTATTAGCAAATCATCCAGAAGCAAGTGGGAGCCCCTTACAATCTATTCTCCCTGTAACTGGCATCTTTCCCTCTACTCAAGGGCAAATTAAACTCTCTTGTGGTCAAGTTACAGCTCATCTCGTGACTGTTCCACAAATGTACATGCATTTCTTCTCACCCTACTTCTGTTGCCACCTCCTCTGGGTACCACATTCCTGTAATGGGCTGAATTGCGTTGAGAGGAATTCTAATGTTGAGGTCCTAAACCCCCAGGAGGCGGTCAGAGCTGGGGTCTTGAATAAGTTAAGTAGGTTGAAAATGAGGTCGCTAGGTTGGGTCAAGATGCAATAGGACTGGTGTCATAACAGAAGAGATTAGAACACAAATATACACAGGAGGATGCAGGAACAAGATGCCATCGACAAGCTGTGGAGAGAGGCCTCAGAGAGAAATAACTCAGCCAACACCTTGATCTCAAATTTCTAGCCTCCAGAACTGCGAGAAAATAAATGTCTGTTGTTTAAGCCACCTGGCCTTCGGTACTTTGTTATGGCAGTCCTACCAGACGAAGGAAAAACTTCTTGAGGACCAAGTCAACTTTTCACTGTCACTACTCAGGACATGACATATTTTAAACTGTTTTCATTCTTACCCTTATAGACTTTATCCTCAGTTCCAAGCATTGAGCCTACTAAATGCACTGTTGTCAGTAGAATTAAACCAGGAGAAAAATATGAGATTATACTTATTTTTTAAAATTAAAAAAAAATTTTTGAGAGAGAGAGAGAGAGAGCGCAGGGGAAGGGCAGACAGAGAGGGAGACAGAGGACCTGAGCAGGCACTGTCAGCACAGAGCCTGATGTGGGGCTCAAACTCACGACCCTTGAGATCATGACTTGAGCTGAAGTTGAATGCTTAACTGACTGAAAGCCATCCAGGTGCCCCAGTATGAGATTATACATAAAGACACACTTAAGTACTTCATGGTAGGTGAGTCTATTATTGGACCCTGTCTCCAGCTAGCATATTTTATGGCAGAAGTAATTGTAAATTCAACGTTTTTTTGTCTTTTCTAGAGTCTGAACTAAGGGGCCTGGAGGCCCAAGTTCCGAGCATTATCAGCCAATCTTCTAACAAGTAATTAATTATAACTCTTCTTAATCGTAGGGACTTTGTAAACCAAAACATCATCGTCTAGTCATAGATGATGGATGGTAATGGAAGCATGTTATTTATCTTCCCAGGTTGTATATGTCTGTGGTCACAGGAGTTTTCTGGAGCCCAGGCCTTAATGCAGAGGGATCAGTTTAGTTGCTGTGGCAGAATCAGGGGGTAGAGTTTTATCCCATAAAGCCTTTCAGAGTCCCAAAGCACGGAGCCCCAAAGCAAGGGACCAGACTTGCCATCATGACTTCTGAAAATTTGGCAATGGCCTTAGGTTGTTGTGGGAGGCAGAATAACGACCCTCCAAAATTACCTACATCCTGGGGCACCTGGATGGCTCAGTTGGTTAAGTGTTGGTTTGTGAGTTCAAGTCCCGCATCAGGCTCTCTGCAATCAATGCAGAGCCCACATCGGATCCTCTGTCCCTCTCTCTCTCTGACTCAAAAAAAAAAAAAAAAAGTTAAGACAAACAAACAAACAAAGAAGGGCACCTGGGTGGCTCATTCGGTTACACGTTCCATTCTTTTGACTTTGGTTGAGGCTCAGGTCATAATCTCATGGTTCATGGGTTCAAGCCCCGCGTGAGGCTGTGTGCTGATAGTGTGGACCTTGCTTGGGATTCTCTCTTCGTTCTCTGCCTCTCTCTGTTTCTCTCTCTCAAAATAAATAAATAAACTTAAAAACAACAACAACAACAACAAAGGTATCCACATCCTAATCCAAGAACCTGGGAACAGGTTCCCTTACTCGGCAAAAGGAACCGGGCAGAGGTTAGGGACCTGTGACGGGGAGATGATCCCGGATGGTCCAGGTTGGACCGATGTAATCACAAGGGTCCTCATAAGTGAAAGATGGAGGTGGGGAGCAGCCGAGTGTGAGGAGAGGTGACTGATGGCAGAAGCAGACGTCCAAGTGATGTGATCACGAGTCAGGGAGTGCAGGCGGCTTCTGTAAGCCGGAAAGGCAAGAGATGGATTCTCCCCTCCGGCTTCTGGATGGAATGCCATCCTTCCTACATCTTGATTTTATCTCCATTTTGCACTTCTGACCTCCAGAACTGTAAGATAATAAACTTGTGTTGTTTTAACTACTATAGTTGTGAATTGTCACAGCAGCTTTAGGAACTGATAAAGCTGATCCAGTGATGTGGTTACTAAGCTGTGTGTCTGAAATTGCAGGACTTTTAAAATCTGAGCAGAACAGAGCCCAGGATCCCAGGCAGCCCCTCACCAGCAGCCCATTCTTCAGATTCCCCCTGTGTAAGGAGGGAAGGCCCTGAGAGGACCTCACACTTTCTGTGAATGCTTCTAAAAAGCATGTAAGTCATCTGGTCGAATCATCTGGTCTTTCTGCTCATCTAATATTTTAAAAAAATTTTTAATGTTTTATTATTTCTGAGAGAGAGAGAGAAAGTGTGAGCAGGGCAGGGTCAGAGAGAGGGAGACACAGAACCCAAAACAGGCTCCAGGTTCTGAGCTGTCAGTACAGAGCCCCAAGCAGGGCTCAAATCCACGAACGGTGAGATCATGACCTGAGCAGAAGTCGGAGGCTTAACCGACTGAGCCATCCAGGCGCCCCTCTGCTCATCTAATTTAATCAGACCAGATCACACTGGCCTGTTATCTGCTTGATCTGATTATTCAACTAAATCGATTGATTAATTTGGCAAATCAATTCATAATGACACATTAACGTTTGTCAATGTCTAAACAAATTGCTTCATTTAGAAAGTGTTTTTTTTTTTTTTTTTTTTCTGGTTCTTTTTTTCCCCCAGAATAACTTTAGGATAAAGGGTCAGGCACAAGACCAGCAAGGGCCTTTGTGGTTGTCTGGTTCTTGTTTGTTGGGGTAGGTGAAGAGTTGGGCAGAGTCATCCATAAACCACAGTGGCCTCTGCTGGAGATGTGGGGAGGGGAGCAGAGATTAGCCCCCACTCAGTCATGAGACCACCATAGAAGAAACAGTGCGGAAAGGGGCATCAGGGTGATGATCCCTAGGGCCTCAGATTTCCTTTGCTTCAGTGAGGTTTTCAAACTTCTGTTTGGAGACCACTCCTGGGCAGAGATGCATCGGAACTCGGTAGATGTACTGTGGGCATCAGGTGCACCCTCTCCCCTGGGCGGCCCAGCATAGGAGCAGAAGTGTGTATGTGTGTGTGTGTGTGTGTGTGTGTGCATGCGCGCACGCGCATGTGCATGCAGACGTGCGTGCATGCATGAGTGTGTGCATGAGTGCGTACCTGTGTGTGTGACAGGGAAGAGAGGAAGGTTAGCTTCAACTACGGCTGGTGCCCAATACCAGCAGGGGACACACAGCAAGTTTTGGGGTGTGTACCTTTCAGTACCCGAACAGGTGCACTGAGCTGGGGTGGGGGGATGACTACGAGCTGGTCACTGTGTGCCCCGGGAAGTTTCTCCCACCTTCAGGCCACGAGCATGTGACTTCTTTTTAAAAAAAATTTTTTTTTTAATGTTTTATTTATTTCTAGGAGAGAGAGAGAGACAGCGTGAGCAGGGGAGGGTCAGAGAGAGAGGGAGTCACAGACTGAAACAGGCTCCAGGCTCTGAGCTGGCAGTCAGCACAGAGCCCGACGCGGGGCTCAAACCCACGAACCGCAAGATCGTGACCCAAGCGAAAGTCGGACGCTTAACCGACTAAGCCACCCAGGCGCCCCTACGAGCATGTGACTTCTGAGCATGTGCTCAGAGATGACAAATGCAAATCCCATGACACAGTGTCCTGGGACCAAGGACACATTCAGTAAGTGGTAGCGGTGAAGGCGGTGGCGATGAGGTTGATAATCGTGTAAGGAGGTGATGCGAAGTGCTTACCTCCCTTACTTGTTCTTTCCTGCTCCCACTTCTTCTGCCCAACATTTCAACACTTTCTTGTCTCTCTTCAAGCAAAGCATTGCCTTTCAAAGCATGTCAGGGTTAAAAATCTCTAGAACACCCACAACCTTCAGGGAAAAATCCAAACTGAAAAGTCTTTCCGCAAAAGCCTTTGAACGGGTCCGAAGTCTGGATTGTCTAAAGTAAGATCTGGGTGAGGGCACTCTTGTTCTTTGCATGTGAATGAAAATTCAGGAAAGGGTGGGCCCTTCTGCAGCATATCCAGGGTGGGCGTGGGCGGGCAGCTTGAGGCAGACACACGTGTGATGCTGGCTGCAATGCCCATGCCTCCTTGATCCCTAACAACCACTTCACATTCACTCAGGCGAGAGTAAGATCCGGCCTTGGACATCTTGTTTCCCCTTGGCTCGCTTCCAATAGAAGTGGCTTATCTGGAATAAACCCGAATAGTGCCTGTGTAGGAACAAAGCAGCCGCATCTTGTGTGGTTTGACGGCCAAGGACCAGATTCCCGGCTGCCACCCAGATCCTGAAGCGCTATTGAAGTCTCCCAACAAACTAAGACATGACCCTTGGGAAAGTGAGTGACACCTTCGTTGCTTAAAAAAAATTTTTTTTTAATGTTTATTTATTTTTGAGAGACAGAGACAGAGCACAAATGGGGGAGGGGCAGAGAGAGGGAGACACAGAATTCGAAGAAGCCTCCAGGCTCTGAGCTGTCGGCACAGAGCTGGGACAGTTGACTCGAACCCACAAACTATGAGATCATGACCTGACACAAAGTCGAACGCTTAACCACTGAACCACCTAGACGCTCCAGCAGAGATTTTTGGGTTTTGGACTGAGATTCTACAATAGAGCAGAATATAGACTGGAGATTAAACGGAGGTTGAATCCTAGAACCGTCTGCCAGAGTCTGAACCCCCTACTGGGTGAGAACACAGGCTCTGTTGACAGACTGCTGAATTTTGTATTCCAGCACTGCCTTTACTACCTGTGTGCGGTTGCACAAGTGACTAGACCTACTTGTGCCTTAGTTTTCTCATCCGGAAAATGGATCTAATAGTACCTGCCTGATAGGTTTGTTCACTCAGTATGCTTTAAATGTCCACCAAATGTTAGCAACAGATCATTATCATCGAAAGTAGCAAAACACCTGAATTTGAGGTCCACACTTGATACACGCTTTCTTGGGATTTAACTAGCTTCTGAGGGAACAGACTTCATTAAGTCCCTGGGTTTTATCTGTCATGGATGCACATTGTAGGTGACACCAGCGTGAGCAGACACAGCCACTGATTTTAGTGTTTTTGTTTGTTTTTTTTGTTTTAATATTTTTTTATTTATTTCTAGGAAAGAGAGAGAGAGAGAGAGAGACAGCGTGAGCAGGGGAGGGTCAGAATGATTTTAGTTTTTAATGCCAATCCTGAAAGTGTAGAACCAGCGTCTGGGAGAGGCATCTCCCAGCTTCTGAAAAGGAGTGCATGCCCTTCCTTGGATTCCCTTTATGCATATACATGGCTCATCCCGCCCAGGGATTACCCGGTTATCTTCCGATTTGACCAGAGTCCAGGGAGTCTGGGGGCTGTGTTTTCCACTCCCTTTGGATCCGGCACCATGCCCAGCACAGGGCGCTGCTAAGCCCAGTGCACTCCTTCACATTTCAAAGAAACGCTAGCTTGGTCAGGACTTCTGCCCCCGCTCCTTTTCATTCCTAACCTGCCCAAGACACATTTGCTGAGCCTTTTCTGTAAAATCATGGACTGTCCACAAAATCTCGACCTGATAGTTATATGTCCCTCGGAGTATTTAGCTTCTACCCTTTTGTGGACGTAGGCAGAGTTCTTAGGAAAGAGTTCACAGAGTTACAGGGGTATGCGGGTCACAACACCTTGTAACCACACTCAGGTTACATCTGCCCTGTTTCATAGAAGATCTACGAAGCACTGAAATGGTGAGTTTGTATTTATTTTTTAATTTTTTAAATGTTTATTTATTTTTGAGAGAGAAACACAGAGCATGAACGGGGGAGGGGCAGAGAGAAAGAGGGAGACACAGAATCTGAAGCAGGCTCCAGGCTCTGAGCTGTCAGCACAGAGCCCGATGTGGGGCTTGAACTCACCGACTGCAAATTCATGACCTAAGCCAAGGTCGGAGGCTTAACTGACTCAGCCACTCAGGTACCCCAAAATGGTGAGTTTTGAACCATTGAGTTTTAATTACATTTCATGGGAAATCAGTACAGGAGATACATTATAGATTTAGAGGGAATTCATTATATAAAAATGTAAGTAACTTGCATTCAATAATGACAATAGCTAGTTTACTCAGTATTTTCTCTGAGCTCTTTACAAGTATTAACCCATTTTATAGACAAGGAAACCATGTACCAGAGAGACCAGGTAACTCACCCACAATTCCACAGCCATAAGAGGTGAAGGTCACCATCAAATATGACCAGGTGGATTCTTAAAGGACATGCTTGTAACCACAATCCAACCCATGGGAGCAAGAGAACAAACAAACGGCTGTATTAGTTATTGATTGCTGGGTAACAAAATCTTCCAAAACTTAGTGGAGGGATGGACCTTCATTGTCCCCCACTTTCTGTGGGACGAGACTCCAGGTGGGGCTTAGCTGGGTCCTCCGGCTCGGGCTTCCCATGACCTTGCCATGAGGCTGTCTGCTGGGGCCCTAGTCAGTCTAGATAGTGAGCTGCCTCACGGCTGCTGGCAAATCTCAGTTCATCGCCACACGGGCCTCTCTATCCGCCGCCTTGGGTCCTCACCACATGGTCCTTGGGGCTTCCAGCTGCAAAAAGCCCTGGAGGCAGAACCCAGTCTTTAATCCTCATTTCAGAACTGACATGCCACCATTTCTATAATCATTAGAATTAAATCATTAAGTGCAGGCCGCACGGAAGGGGAGCCGAAGACCAGGGGCAACAGGACCAGCCGCCACCAGAGCCTCTAGAAACTAGACAAATTGAGCAGCAGAGGCACACTTCAGACCCAAATTGTCAGGGAGGTTTCCTCTGCAGGTGTTTTGTTTTGTTTTGTTTTTTTCCTTCTTTTAAAGAAGTAAAACCATAGGGGCGCCTGGGTGGCTCAGTCGGTTAAGCGTCCGACTTTGGCTCAGGTCATGATCTCAGGTTTGTGGTTTCGAGCCCCGCGTTGGGCTCTGTGCTGAAGGCTAGCTCAGAGCCTGGAGCCTGTTTCCGATTCTGTGTCTCCCTCTCTCTCTGACCCTCCCCTGCTCACACACTCTCTCTCTCTCTCTCTCTTGAAAATAAATAAAACATTAAAAAAAATAAAGAAGTGGGGCGCCTGGGTGGCTCAGTCGGTTGGGCGGCCGACTTCAGCTCAGGTCATGATCTCACGGTTCGTGGGTTTGTGCCCCGTGTCCGGCTCTATGCTGGCAGCTAGCTCAGAGCCTGGAGCCTGTTTCAGATTCTGTGACTCCCTCTCTCCCTGAACCCCGCCCCCCACCCCGCACTTATGCTGTCTCTCTCTCTCAGAAATAAAATGTTAAAAAAATAAAATTAAAAAAAAAATTAAAAAAATAAAGAAGTAAAACCATCTTAAATTTCTATCTTTCCACATTTCTGTGCTTTCTGAAATGGGAGAACCAGCCCCTAACTATGTGTTGAGCTTTTCTTGTTGGACGATGAGGGAGTCGGTCACCCAGTTCGAGATCTCTGCTGGACCCACAGCAGCCTCTATAATCTTCCCCATCTTGTGGGGAGCAACTTTCTATTGGGCACCACCTCACATCCCTGCCATTTTCATTGTGTGGCAGCGAAAACTAGGTCAACCTGTTCTTTCATTAAGTTCTTCCCAAATATAGCACCGTCCATTCCAGAATGGTTTTTCGGGGCCTGGTCAGTCAGTGAGGAAAAAAAGCCTGAGGAACCTTGGGGGTTGCCATGGCGACCGCCAGATAAGAAGGCAGCCGAGGACACAAGCAGGTTAAATTAGCTGGCTCCTGTCACCCAGGGCTGCCCGGGGGAAGGACCGCCTCTGCAGTCCGGAGCCAGACGGGGATGCTGGATGCATACAGAGCAGCAGCCCCGGAGGCAGGTCAGAGTGGGCCACTCGCAGGGCCCAGTGCCCCCCGGGGCGGCCCTTCCTGGGGGGCGGTGGGGTGGGAGCTGGGAGCCACCTTCAGTCCCAGCCGCCCCACCATCCATCTCCCTTTCCAGAACCCCACAATCTGCGTGTGCCATCAACGGAGCATCTCATGCAAACAGCTTCCCACCACGAAGGGCCTGGCTGGGCTGCAGGACACGGGGCCTGGGGGCGCCAGGGACCCCCTATGGCCGGTAGGAAGTAGGAAGTCGTCCACTCCGCACTGGGGAGACGGGATTCTGCAGCAGCGGCTGGGCCACGGGACCTGCTCCCCCCTCCCCCTTTCTTTCTCTGTATTTTTAACTCAACCTAAATAATTTTTCTTTTCTTACAAGATGCTCGTTGCCATCTGCTGACCAGACGCCATCACTGCAAATAAAACTGCGAACCTGAGCGCCTGGGGGAGGGACGGCTGCGTGGGGCGGTGCGCTGATGCTCCCGGGCTAACTCAGGCCGGGACAGACGTCTCTGTTTAAGTGTGATCGCTGAGGAGCTGGATCGGAAACGTCACTGCAGTGGGGCTTCCTAGGAGGTTATAACGGTGGAAACGGAGGACACGAATGCCAGATCTTTGAGTGAATTAGAAAAGGACATCCATTCTTTTGCCCCTTGACACGCATAAACAAAGGGCAAATATCTCAAATCCTAATATCTTTTACTAACAATTCGTTGAGAAGGTCATCATTTAATGCGTGAAGGAGGAGATGACAAATCTAGACATAATGATATAAAATAAAGGGGATAGGGGCGCCTAGGTGGCTCAGTCAGTTAAGTGTCCACCTTTGGCTCAGGTCATGATCTCAAGGTTGGTGGGTTCAAGCCCCACGTCTGTGCCGACAGCTCAGAGCCCGAAGCCTACTTCAGATTCTGTGTGTGTGTCTCTCTCTCTCTGCCCTTCCCCCACTTGCTCTCTGTCTCTCTCAAACATAAATAACATTAAAAAAAATAAAAACATAAACATAAAATAAAAGAAAGGGGGATAAACCTGTGTGACTTTAGGCCCGATCCAAGCAGAGTTTGGGCTGCGGGGTGACAGAGGAGAGAGGTCTCTGACCTGGAGGGCACACAGCCCCCCATCTGTACAAATGGAGGTCCACGTACCCTATGTTGTGTTAAATGACAAAGAAAGGTACAGACTGTTATATAAAATATCTTATCCTCTTTCCTGGACAAATTAGTTTCACAGTGACAGGGAAGGTCAGGTGTGAATTCAGAACCCAGATTCCCTGCTTTTGAGTGCTAGAATGTCAGCCTGCAAGGAGAGCCAGCATCTGCCCTTGACTTTGGACGAGCCCCTTCTTTCCTCCTGCCTGGCTCCCTCCCAGGTGGTGAGATGGCTACGATGTGTGGATATCCCAGCCTCACGTCCCAATTGTGGCTGTTGTCCCCTCCCTCAGGAAAGGGAACATGCACGCCGGAAGCCACCAAGGCCCTCCAGAGCGTGGACCCTGGGAAGAAGGAGGCAGTTGACTTGAAGCTTTTTTTTTGGAGTAGATAATTCCAGGCTCCCAGGTACTCAGAATGTGTGGTCTAGACGGGGGTGCATAGGTTCCGCGGTTCCTGGCCCTTTGGCTCCTTGGGCTCCTTGTCGGATGGTGAGAAGGTGGGCTGGGGAGAGGCAGAGCTCTTGTAAAGTATGGAGGTCGGGGCAGGGGCCCCTCTTGCCCACATTTCCCAGCAGTGCTGATGTGACAGGAAGTAAGAGGCAGGAAGGCATGGCTGGGAACAGAGAGTAGGAACGTCCTCCGTTGGTCCCCCACACCTACTCTCTATCACTCCCTTTCCTGACCCTGCTCAAACCACACATCATTCAAGGTTGATCACGCCAGGGGTGCCTGGGCGGCTCAGTCAGTTAAGCATATAACTTCAGCTCAGGTCATAATCTCATGGTTTGTGAGTTCGAGCCTCACGTCGGTCTCTGTGCTAACAGCTCAGAGCCAGCCCTCTCTCTCTTTCTCTTTCTGCCTCTCCTCGACTTGTGCTCTGTCTGTCTCAACATAAATAAATTTTTAAAAAAGTTATTCATGCCCCAAAACACCTTTACAGTCTCCCAAACGGATATCATCAAATTCTGCTGCCTGGCTTTCCGAATTTGTGTCATTTCCTCTTGTTCACTTTTCTGAAGAGACACCACGGATGGGGGTGATTTGAAATCAACAGAATCAATTAGGTGTTTGTGCTTGCTGTTTTTTTTTTTTTTTCAGGAATTTTTATCAAGCCAAGATGTTGTAATTTCACTTTTGTTTATTTTTATTTTTTCAGATCTGAATGTTTTCTGTTCCAGATTTTATTTTTATTGAGGTAAAATTAGTTTAAAATATTATATATGGTATAGGTGTACAGCATTATAATTCAACTGTATGTACTACAAAGTGATCATGACCCAAAATCTAGTTACCATTTACCACCATACCATTGACCCCCTCCACCCATTTTGCTCACCCTCACCTCCTTCCCTTCTGGTAACCATCAATATGTTCTATGTATCTATGAGTTTGTTTTTGCATTGTATTGTTTGGCTTTTGTTTGCTTTGTGTTTTTAGGTTCCACATGTGAATAAAATCATATAATATTTATTTTTCTCTGTCTGACTTATTTGACAGGATACAGTAACCTCAAGGTCTGTCCACGTTATTGTGAATGGCAAGATTTCATTCTTTTTTATGGTTGAATAATATTTTATTATATCTCTCTCTATCTCTATCATCTATCTATCTATCTATCTATCTATCTATCTATCTGTCATATCCTCTTTATCCATTCATCCATCAATGGACACTTAGATTATTTCCATATATATCTTGTCTAATGTAAATAATGCTGCAATGAACATAGGAGTGCATAAATATTTTCAAATTAGTGTTTTTGTATTCTTTGGATCATATAGTAACTCTATTCTTATTTTTTTGAGGAAACTCTATACTGTTTTCCATAGTGGGTGCACCAATTTACATTCCCACCAACAGTGCATGAGAGCTACTTTTTCACCACACCCTCACCAACATTGTTATTTCTTGTCTTTTTGACAATAACCATTCTAATCTTTGTGAGATGATATCCCATTGTGGTTTT
The DNA here is from genome assembly GCF_003009895.1 of Hyaena hyaena. Taxonomy (NCBI): domain Eukaryota; kingdom Metazoa; phylum Chordata; class Mammalia; order Carnivora; family Hyaenidae; genus Hyaena; species Hyaena hyaena. The sequence continues at coordinate 480,473 of NW_024081643.1, forward strand.
GATTTGCATTTTTCTAATAATTAGTGATGTTGAACATCTATTAATGTGCCCACTGGCTATCTAAGACATTGTAACTTAAACAAAATTTCAACAGAGATGTTTTTAATTTTTTAACGTTTATTTATTTTTTGAGAGGGGGAGAGAGAGAGAGAGAGAGAGAGCAGGGAAGGGGCAGGGAGAGAGAGAGGGAGACACAGAATCCGAAACAGGCTCCAGGCTCCGAGCTGTCAACACAGAGCCTGATGTGGGGCTCAAACTCACAAACTGAAAGATCATGACCTGAGCCAAAGACGGATGCTTAACTGACTAAGCCACCCAGGCACCCCACAGCAGAGATGTTCTTAAAATGATCTACATCGTTTAATTCTGTGTTGTCTTTCTGACCTCATTCCCTACCCTGCTCCCTTTGGTTTCAGAGAGTGCAATGGTGCTCCAGCCTCATTGTGTGCAAACAGGCCTCCCTCTGGTACACACACACACTCATAACAGACACAGGGTGGCAGGCATGGTTGTTTTGTTTCTGTAAGAGTTTGCTAGGGCTGACATAACAAATTACCACAGATTAGGTGGCAGACACAACAGAAATTTATTTTCTCTCAGTTCTAGAAGCTGGAAGTCCAAGATCAAGATGTCAATGGTTTGGTTTTTCCTGATGCGTCTCTTCTTGGTTTGCAGATGGTCATCTTCTCCCTGTGTCCTCAAGTGGTCTTTTCTCTTCTTGGTGTCTCTCTGTGTCCTAATCACTTTTTCTTATAAAGACACCAGCCAGACTGGATCAGGGCCTGCCCTCATGACCTCATTTTAATGTAATTACCTCTTCAAAGACCCTGGGGTCCAAATACAATTACATTCTGAGTTACTGGGACTTAGGGCTTCAACATGACTTGGGGGCAAAAAGAATTCACCCCATTCCACCCCCGTACTCAAAGAAGAGGTTTAGAACAGCGACAGCAATGAAGGTAAAGAATGCTAATAAAAATGTCCTGAACTGAAGAAAAGAAGGACTGGACATTTACAAGGAACAGCTTCCCCTCAATGCCTTCATTCTTAGGTCCTAGGTCCTTACACTATTTATTTTGTGTAGCCACACAAAGAAGGGAGTTCTAAAGGCCACTGGCTAAGATTGGCCAAAGAAAGAGGTTCTGTGGCTCATCTCTTGGCACCTCCAAATGGCATAAACACATATTCATGTTTCCTTGTGATGCTCCTCGTGGTTGAGCACTCTCCCTTCCTGGGCCTCTGGAAAATCCTTCTGTCAGGTTGTGTGCTATTTCTCATTGTGAACCTCACAGCACCTCTCATCCACTTTTAGTGCAAGGTTCCATCCTTTGGCATCTGTTCTTGTCACTCTAGATACTCTCCCTGGGTCACCCATGTTCCATGGCTTCCACTACAGTTTTGACGCAAATGAGTCCCAGTCTCTGTCTCTAGTCTGGATGTGTCTACTACACATCTCCCACATAATGAAAGAGGAGCCTTCAAACTCTGCCTGTCCAAAGCCAGACTAATCAGCTTCTTCCCTGAATCTGCTCCGTGTTGTATCTTTTGTATCTTCTATAATCAGTACAGCCAGAAAGCTCAGAGCCAAATTAGATTTCTCCCCCTCGCTGAGTCCCACAGTCAAACTCTCCACAGACTGTCTTCTTTCTGTTTGATGTATATATTAATCCCTTCCACCCTTCCTCTCCACATCTGTGCTCTTGCTTCTCACCTCCCCGTCCAGATGACTGCATTTTCTTCTTGCTTTCATTCTGTTCACTTGCACCCTATTCATTTTCTTAGAATTGAAAAAACATGAAAAACAAAAGAATTAATCATTTTGACAATTGGTCACATTTGATTTAATTCTTAGTAAGTCATTAAATGAGTTAAACCTTATAAAGTTAACAAAAATTTCTTTTTCTCAAATTATTCCATTGTCTCTTGAGGCAACTACTATGTTGAGTTTAGATTATAACCTTCAAATTAATTTTTATTACAGTTACATGTCCATATATGTACCCAGAACAAGCAACATGTACTCTGTTGTTTTAAATTTATAGAAATAGTATTGTGTATATCTTAAATGGGATTTTTATTTATTTTATTTTTTAAAACTTTATCTAAAAGAGAGAGAGAGTGCACAAGAGGGGTGAGGGACACCTCACAAGAGGGAATCTTAACTAGACTCCATACCCAATGAGGAGCATCATGTGGGGATCGATCCCACCACACTGGGATCATGACCTAGGCCCAAATCAAGAATCAGACACACAACCTGTTGAGTCAACCAGGCACCTCTCTTAAACAAGATTCTTAATTTATTTTTATTTTATTATATTAAAAACATTTTTAGTTTATTTTTGAGACAGAAAGAGAAAGAGAGAGATTCTGAGCATGGATGGGGGAGGAGCAGAGAGAGAGGGAGACACAGAATCTGAAGCAGGCTCCAGGCTCTGAGCTGTCAGAACAGAGCCCGATGTGGGGCTCGAACTCACTGACCACGAGTTCATGACCTGAGCTGAAGTCAGATGCTTAACTGACTGAGCCACCCAGGGACCTTTTAAATGAGATTTTTAAATTTGTCATTGTAATTTAGAACCTATCCATGTTAATATATGTACACGTGATGTGTATGATGTATCTGTATGTGTATATACATATTTACATGTCTACCTGTCATTTACCTATCTAGACAACTTGTTCACTCTTCTAACTTCAGAATCCTGGTCCAACACACAAATACATCACAATTAATTATTTATTCATCTGTTAACTGTTATTTACATTTTTTCCGGTGAACATCATTTGACATGTCTTCTTGTGCACACACACACACACACACACACACAACTTTTCACTGGGGGTATACTTGGAACTATAGTTGTTGGGTCATTTTAAGGCTTAAAACAATGGATTTTTCTTTTGGTAAGAATATATGGGGACCGAAGCTGGAACAGAAAGGCAGGAGTGACAATACCAGGTCCCAGCCTGGCCCTATGCCTCCCACAGGCTTGGGTCTCCCTTGTGGCATCTCTGCTCCTCTCTGTCCTTTCCCTTCTCTGCCTGCTGGATCCCTCGGCGTGGGCATTTCTGCTTCCTCATACCTGCAGCTCTCCAGGGTTACAACCCATCGTTGCCCAGCCTCCAACTCATGGCAACTTCAAAGCTTCTGACCCCTCTGCTGAGTCACTCTCTGTGTGCTTATCATGTCCAACACTTTAGAACCACCATCCAGTTGGTCTTCCCGAGCCAGGTTGTATGGTAGGATGCAGACTCTCTGTGGCTGCCCTGCACTGGTGAGGGGATGGGAAGGTGAGGCCCTATAATACCGATCTTTGCAACAGCTGTGCCATGGGCAAGGAGACGGCTTCCATCAGGGTGAGGGGTGAATGTTTCAGCAATTCCAAGGTTTGGCCCGTCCAGCACACTCCTCTTTCACCTCAAAACTCAAGTAACATGTGTTTTCCTCCAGGAAAACTTCCTGACTTCCCTGTCCGATGCAGATGACCTTTTTTCTCTCATGGCTCCAACATGCATCTCTGATAATATTACTGACTTTGAGCTATTATTGCTGAAAGATGTTTCATTACCTTTGATAGCAGGAACTACGTCTCCTTTAGATTTGACCAGTGCTCAGCAGAGCACCTGACATATGTCAGGTAATAAATGCATGACTCTGACACCAAAAATGCCCCGGAGACTGGACTGGTCAGAGAATGCTTCAGGCATGAACTGGAGCTTGGGCTCAGCAGTTAGTCTGATGCTGTCACACCTTTTAAAGATTGAGACTGACCTTTCTCCCATCATTTCATCCCATAATGCAGGCAAGCTGGTCTTAATCCCATCACAACCTGAGCACACCTTCTCTGACCCCTTCGCCAGCTCTTTTCTTCATCACCCGCCATCTTCCACCCCCTACACCAAGTCCCCACCTACAACTCCCGAACTTTCCCCAGTGTCCAGATCTTTCCCAATTCTATCCAAGAGCTCTGAAGACCAAGTGAAAGATGAAATGTCGAAAAAAGGCTCAAAGAGTTCTTGAAGCCAGGATAGGAAACCAAGTGGGTCAGAGGGAAGGAGGAGGTGGTTGGAAAGTGGAGTTGGGGGTTGAGGCTGGAGGGATGGCAGCTGGAGTGACACCCGGCGGGCTTGACAGAGAGAGAGGCCGGGAGGTGGGCCACAGGTCACTGGGGGAGAGGACAGGAGGGAGGAAGGGGCCAGGCCGACTGTGGACACACACTCCCCATGAATGCTGATGAACATGGCACTGAGTGGCGTCCATGGAAAGAGCTGCCTCATGAGGAAGCGAGGGGGAGGGCAGCTCAGAGTTCTGGAAAGGACTTCAGCAAAGAGGGGCACCGGTGGTGGCCCGAGGACGGGAGCATTTCAGAGGGGACAGGGCAAGGGGTCTGGAGTTGCTCTTGGGGCCTGGAGGAAGCTTGCTCCCCCGCAAAGCAGATGCGAGGAGCCCCTTGAGAGGGCTGCAGGAGGTGGTGGCTCAGGGACAAATAGTAAAGGGACGTCTCAGATAGTGGAGGATACAGGGGTTTGGCCTCAGGCTGACTGTGATCCCGAAGAGTATGGCAGAAGGAGATGGAAAGCTGAAACTGAAGGATGCCCAGGTCAGGAGAGCAGCTTTACGAAGGCCCACGTTGAGGTGGGGGTGGGGGGATGGTAAGGAGCCCAGGCCTTTGTGGGGACCCGGCTTTACGGGAGGAAAGTGCACTATGAGAGGCCACCAGGGCCTGTAGCTGATGTATTAAATTAGCAATACTGCAGATTGTGACCTGCAGAGTGAGAACACACAAGCCACGCACGCATGACACGGGGTGGGCAGGAAGCTCCCTCCGCCTCCGAGCTCCCACTTTGGGGAAATAAAATCCCCGGGGGGCATTTGACTGAAGGTTCAGTTTCAACACACCCACACAAAGGGAGTAGAGTCCTAAGATTTGTTATTCACAGATCCCAGCAACAGAGAGGCTCAGGGGCCCCGTGCAGGGCAGTCCTCTGTCCCAGGTCCTGAGCGGGAGACAGCGGGTGGGGGTGGCCGTCACTCATCACTTATTCGGTGCCTGGGATGGAGGTCACTAACTTTTCAAGGGCTGGACTCTTAAGTGGCTGTTGTAAAAGGTGCCCCTGGAGAAGAGAAGCGGGGTCTTGGGGCGGGAATCCTAAACCCGGGTCCTTCTCTAAGCTCCAGGCTCGCTGTGAGCAGGAAGGTCCTAGTGCAAAATGCCGGGGCAGCAGCTCTGGCTCAAAACGGTTCTCTTCTCGCCGCACCCTGGGCAATCTCCACACAGAGACGGTCGTCGTGAATGAAGCTTGGCGGGGGGCGGGGGGGGGGGGCGGGAACGGAGTTCTTCCCAAGAACCCGCTCATTGCTGTCAATGGCTAGACAGACAGATGCTGGAGGGTGGGAGTCTCAACGCCCTGATGATGTGTCACCAGGGCTAAGAGTGGTTGTTACTGGAGAACCAGGGTCCAGCAGGAGGCGCCTGCTCCACGATTGTGGCCGTGGCCGAGGCCATCTTTCTTCCTTTCTCTCTCCCATTAACCATCCCCATGCCTGGTGCCAGCCTTTGCTCCAGGCTAAAGGTTCACACAAGCATCCTGGGGTTTCTGGGGGATGCCGTGTTGAGGTTCCTGAGACCACACCTCAGGTGGGCCAGGGGGCTGCTCCTCTGGCCTCTGGCCTCCACTGTTCCTGAGCGGCCGCAGGGCCCTGGGACTCTCTCACCTACCTGCTCCTCTACTCCATTTCATTTTATTTTCACTGGTGTCCACACAGAGCACACGTACTTCAAACTTTCACAAAGAGTTGCCCACCACCTTTGCTCTCTCCCTGGGAGAAAAAGTCTCTTTTGGTAACCGCTCAAAAAAAATTATAACGGACATATTATTTTACTACAATTATTGCACTTACCCCAGTTAGAACTTAAATGTCCTAGAGATGACTAAAATTTGACGGTAATCAGGGGAAATTTCCACCTTAACAAAGTAGCCAGCTCTAATAGAAAAACAGCCAGTGTTAGGACAGCCTTTGCTTTTAACACAGGTCACAGGTCAGACATTTAGATGCATTACACCCTGAATAATTTTGCATATTTTCTTCCACGTGTGGCTCAGGGATCTGAAGGGCATAGCCTTGTTTGGAGGCAGGGCTGCATCTTCCCACCAAGCCCTGCTGTGGGATCTGGCCTCACTCCACCCACACTCCTCACCCTACACACTGTCTGGAAACTTGGAGAGATCAGGACGGAGCCGCAGCCTTCTGGCAGCATGCCAGGGATCTAGTCTAGGGTCATAGTGGAAACACAATGCAAGTTGTTCTGGGAAGTCAGGTTCCGCCCACTGGTACTGGGGGTCACAAATCCCATAGCTTTCTCCCCTGAAAAACACAATGAGTCCCTGGGAAGGGAGGCCCTTTGGGCTGTCTCTTCAGAAGGCCGACCTGCATCATCCAGAAGGTGGCTCTGTTTTAGGTGAATCTCAAGATGGCTGGCCCTGCCCTCCCTGGTGTTCAGGCCACAGCTGGTTCCACCAATGAGCACTCTATACTGGGTCTCCTGCGTCTTGTGGCTCGGCAGTAAAGGACCATGTCTAAGATGAAACCCCTAAAAGGATTCAATTTCTGAGTTAGGAGTAATCCAAAGCCTCCTCAGGCACTGCCCCTGTGAGAGCGGGTTTCAGGGGCTGAAAGATCACATTCTGCAGTGAGACACTAATTCCTGGGACCTCATGGGGACGAGCAGGGCTGGGCAGCTGGGGAGAGGCGAGGTGGGCTGAGGGAGTGGGCGCCATCTGACCGTTGATGATTGGAAATGATCATGGTTGTGGAGAACTCAGGGACCATCTATGTCTGCAGGCAGGTATCATTCTTCCCTGACTTTCTGTCATTTGTGTGATGGCCTTTATTTCAGAAGGTTCTTCATGATGTCCTCCATATCTGTCCTGCTGGACGGCCTTGCTACTGTGACAGAGGTGTTGACTTTCTCTCTATCATACTCTTCAGATATAGGTCATGTTGCCCCTGCTTATTCTCAGAAATCTTGTTTTTCTCCAAGGGGGTTATAGAAATGTGGGTTTCAGCCACTGTGGCTACACTGTTATTATAAGCAAACCTTTGGATGTGACTCTTCTTCTCACTCAGGGGATCTCCAGGCTCCTCCATGGAGAAATCTAGGAAAGAGCACAGAGCCACCAAGAGAGCTGGCCAAAATGTCACTCCAGGGAATATCAATAACGGCATTTTCTTTTAAAAAAATTTTTTAATGCTTATTATATTTTTGAGGGAGAGAGAGAGACAGTGTGAGCAAAGGAGGGGCCGAGAGAGAAGGAGACACAGAATCCAAAGCAGGCTCCAGGCTCCAAACTATCAGCACAGAGTCTGATGTGGGGCTCAAACTCACAAACCGTGAGATCATGACCTGAGCAAAATCGAGAGCCAGACGGCTAACCCACTGAGCCACCCAGCTGCCTGCATGATGGCATTTTCAAACAGCTCATGATAACAACCAAGATCACCCTCAAGTGTGATGCAGCCAAAGAGGGAGTTGCCTGGCTGCCAGCTGCACTTGGCTGGAGGGCACAGGTGTTTAGGGGAGCCCCCATTCTGCTGCTTCCTTTGAAGATTCATGGGGTGAATTTCACAACAGGTACAGTTTTCTGTCCCAGCAAAGTTCACATTAGCTTTATAGTGGTCCCCCCCGGATGATAGGAACAATTATTGTGGTGTGAGCAGACATGAGCCAGTGCCCATCACATATCAAGCTGGACCACGGCACATAGCTCGTTCCTCCATATTCATCTAAGGCTTGGTTTCTACCAGCACCTTCACACCATTTCATTGGTTTAATTGCTGACTGACAGACCACTTCTAAACAGTGGCATAAGTCAACAGTGATATATAGTTTCTCGCAAATTTGCGTGTTGACCAGGTAGCTTTTCTGTTTCATATGATGTTGATGGGGCCCTGGGTTAGCTGGAAGGTCCCAAACGTCTACAGCAAACTGCCAGGTGATGCTGGCTCTGGTTGGGAGTTCACATGGAGCTGGCAGCCAGGGCCTTCAGTCCCCTTCCAGGGCCCATGTCACATGACTGATAGAGCTTCCTCCCATCATGGTGGCAGGGATAGAGAGGATGAAGGGGCAGGAAGAGTTAAGTGTTACTCTGAATATGTCCTGACTCCTTTCCATTCCCATCAGGCCTAATGTTTGCAAACTTGAAACCTGTAGCTAGATGAGTTTACAACAGCTTTGGGGGGTGGTGATGGAGGGGATGGTAGAGCCCAGAGATTATAGAGAATGCCAATTTAAAGAGATTAGTTAATATTTCAAAATAAGGAAATCCAATTTATGCTTACTTTAATACTACATGGACTCTGAACAATACCCCATTTTGCTGAGGTGCAGAGTTTGGGACTTGGATCTAAGTTCCCAATCTATCTTTCTGTGATTACATCTGCCATTTTAACTTTTCACAATACAACTAGAGGTTTCTCACTGCAAGAATTCTTTCTGAAATTTGTTAATTTAGGCTAAACTAAACATGTTTTTAAAAAAATAACATACGTTGTACTTTTGTAAAAGCATCTGGTCTATCTAGTAGAGAGAATAATAACACCCTTCCCCCCAAAACGTTCACATCCCAATCCCCAGAACTTGTGAATTTGTTACCTTACACGGCAAAATGGACTGGGCAGATATGATTAAGGTTAAGGACCTTGCGATCTGGATTAACCTGGATGAGCCCAGGAGATTAATGAATCTTCAGAGTGGAGAACCTTTACCAGCTGTGATTGAATTAAAACACATAGTCACAGAAGCAGCATCAGAGAGATGCTACATTGTTGACTTTGAAGTTGGAAGAAGGGGCCACAATCCATGGAATGCAGGAAGCCTCTGGAAGTTAGAAAAGACAAGGAAACACAGATTCCCTGCTGGGGCCTCTGAAAAGGACTATAACCCTGCTAACACCCAGTGAGCCTGCTCTCAGATGGCCTGCAGGACCGTAAGATAATGCATTTCTGTTGTTTGAAGCCACTAAATTTGTGTAAACGTCCATCGGTATACTTTTTGTTAATAGTGATTGTTTCTATGTGATGGCTTCTATTTCAAACTTTATTTTGTACTTTTAAGCATTGCTTAAAATTTTTAAGAGGAATGTGCACAATTTTTTCAGACTATTGAGGGGGTTTCTGAGCAGGAAGAGGAAGAAAGGAGTAAGAAACATGTGAGGCACAAGAAGAGAAGAAGGAAATAGAAGATTCTGGGACACATTTCTGTGCATTTTTTAATAGTCCATTGGGCCCTGATGGCCAAACACAGCCAGCCTTGGTGAGAGGAGGCTGAATGTGGGGCAGAGATGGGTGGTGGCTTTTCCACTGTTCAGTTACTCTCTCGTTTGTAGCTGCCACACAGTTAACTCAGAATCTGCCTCATTCAAGAGGAAGCTTGGCATGGGGGAGTTTTTTAACACTCTCTGAGTTAAAAGTCCACACTGAATTTAAAAAAAAAGGTGCTTGTGGTGCTGTGAATCCTCACTCAGTTTCCTATGATGTGGGTCTCCTGGAGCTTTTCATTTCCCCTGTAGAGCAAAACGTTGGCTTGCAAGCATAATTTGTTCTGGAAACATGCTTGTAATCCAAAACACTCATATATCAAAGCGAATTTCAAGAACCATTGGCTCAGTTGTGATCATGTGACGTTCGGTGTCACGCACTACTCGTATTGCAAGATGTTGCCCATTTATCAAGTTAAAATGTGTTAGAAATGTGTGCTGGTGTTGCGGAACACCCCCAGAGCAAGTTACTTGCAATCCAAGGTTTTACTGTATTACATTTTCCTTCCTTGACATATTTCTTTTGTGCCCCCTTCCCCAGTTTTATTGAGAAATGATCAGCATACATCACTGTATAAGTTTAAGACACACAACATGACAGTTTGATTTACATATGTTGTGACACGATTACCATGATAGCTTCAGCCAACACCCGTCATCTCCTATCGAAACTCTAAAAAGTAAAGAAAAAAGAAAAAGTAGTCTTGTGATGAGAACTCTTAAGATTTGCTCTCCTAACAACTTCCCTGAATACCATACACCAGTGTTAGCTACAGGCATCGTGCTACACGTTATTTACCTTGTAACTGCAAGTTTGTATCTTTTGATTTCTGATAAGAAGACCAAAATGCTTTGTGGTTTTTGTGTGACTTTCCCTAGGCAGTGGGATCTTGCCACCAGCATCTTGGCATTCATCTGCATTCCGTCCACAGAAGCCTTAGGTGAAACTTTTAAACATGTCTGGTCACCTCTCTCTGTGGCTCAGGTCCTCCTGTGGATTTCCATCCTGCTCAGAGTAAGAGCCAAAGTCCTTCCTGTTGCCTTCAAAGCCCGTCATGAGGTTGTCCCTGAGGCCTCTCCGGTTCTATGTCTCTTACTGTCCTGCCTGCCTACCCTCCAGTCACACGGGCCTCATCACTGGGTTTCCTCACTGCTTGCTCTTTTCCTGCCCGGCTCAGGGAGGGCGGGGGTGGGGGGGTTGCTCCTCATACCTTTAGGTCTCTCCTTAAATGCCCATTTTCAGAAAGACTTCCAGTCACTCTGCATAACCCTCCCAATTGTCATGTGCTCTCTCCTATAATTTTCTTTTCTTTTTCCTTAAAAAATTGTTTTAATGTTTGTTTTTGAGGGAAGGGGAGGGCAGAGACAGTGGGAGACACAGGATCTGAAGCAAGCTCCAGGCTATGAGCTGTCAGCACAGACCTCGATGCGGGGTTTGAACCCACAAACAATGAGATCATGACCTGAGACAAAGTCGGATACTCGATTGACTGATCCACCCAGGTGTCCCTATTTTTCTTTAAAGAACTTGGTTCCAACTATCATTATCTATCTCTCTACTATCTACTATCTACTATCTATCTATCTATATGTTTATTTCTTATTTCTTTATTGATTATCTCTATCCACTAGAATGTAAGCTCCATGAAATCAGGGACTTTCTTTTCTTTCTTTCTTTTTTTTTTTTTTTTAACTTCTGTATCTTTATTGCACAGCATAAGTGTTCAATAAATATTTAATGTATGACTTAAAAAATTAATGTATGAATGCCAATAAAATTTAATAATAGCCCAGTTAAAGAGACCTCTGTATTCTTATGTGTCTATAGAAAATAGTGTTTTTGAACACAGGAGCCAGAGGATTCCTGCTTTAAAATAATTTAAGGGTATTCTTCAAAATGCATAATTCTGGGCAGAGCCACTGAGTCCAAAAGCCTGGGGATGGGCTGTGACATGTGCATTTACCACAGTGTTCTCATGTGATCGTCTTACTAGAGCTTGAAATCCATTGCTTGTCACGTCCTATGAAAGAATGGGAACAAGAGAGAATGCATACAATGCAAATGGTTGAGCTCCTTTTAAGAACTGACTGCCATTTTTAGAAGGAGAAAAAACATATAACATAGAATAACAGAAAAAAAATCACTAGAACCAAACAACATCATGCAAACTGAATGTATCAGTGGTGACTACGATTATGGTCAGCCCTTTAAAACAAGAAGTTGTAAGTCCCCTGGGCTTACACACCCAGTGTTATAATTGAGGAATAAGGCTCCTTATCATTTCCCAGACTCAAATTTAGATAATTAAGGTTATCCATGGCAGCAGAAACCACTATTATTCTGAGCCAATGGCGATAAAACTAATGGCAACTTCCTTTCCTTCTGAGAAGAATTCAATATCTTCAGGTCTCTCCTATTTAACTTGATGAGGGATTTTATCTTACAGACATGGAAGCCTTTGGAAGTCATCACACAGGCCTCACATAACACAACCCAGACTCCGGAAGAACCGGTGTGACAAAACATGCCCTGGAGGAGTCTGAGACATGGGATCGATCAGGTTTTCCTGTCACCGACATTTCTGGGTAATCACTGATGACTTTTGCCCTATTCATTCATTCCAAAATATTTACTGAGACTATATCAGGTTATGAGGACAACAGTAAACATTACCGTCACTGTCGCTAACTTTTTTGAGCATTTACCATGTGTCTGGTTCTGTTTTGGTACCTCAGGTAATCATCATGGCAACCCACTGAGGCAAGGGCTGTTATCATTATCCCCAATTTATAGATGAAGAAAACAAAGGACAGAAAGGTACTTACATAGACGCTGAGGTAATAAATGAGATTAAGTGAAGACACCTACATAATAGAAAAAAAATCAAATTCCACAGAAGAGAATGTCAAGTTATGACGGGCACAGGGATGAAAAGGTGTGCAGCAGGGGAGCTGTGGTGGGGATGAGCATTTGCGTTGGATGTTAAATATTTGAAAGGAATTCTAGACACCAAGATGGTGTATGGAAGGGAATGGGCAAGGGAGAGGGGGGTAAAGGCCTTCCAGGTAGAAAATTCCCCAACACTGTAACCATGCAGAAAATGACATGTGAGCCATGGGTTGGAGGCACCTATGCCCGCCATGGCTCAGGGTTTCTGGGGGTGTCACACTATGTGGGACTAGAGGCCTCATCCCGAACTCCGAATTCATCTTATCCCCAGTCAGCCCACCTGGCCGCTCCATTTGCCAGATTGCCAGCACATTGACTACAACACATAGACATACAATGTGAGTAAAAGGGTTTAAAAAGTTTTTAATTATTTATTTATTTAAAAAAATGTTCATTTTATTTTTGAGAGAGAGACAGAGCCCAAGCCTGGGAGGGGCATAGAGAGAGGAGGATACAGATTCTGAAGCAGGCTCCAGGCTCTGAGCTGTCGGCACAGAGCCCAATGCAAGGCTTGAACCCACGAACCATGAGATCATGACCTGAGCTGAAGTCAGACACTTAACTGACTGAGCCACCCAGGCAGTGTCCCATTAAAAGTATTTTTTAAAGCATCCCACCAATTATGGAAACCAAACCCCAGGCCAAACCCCATCATGACTTACAAATCTTGATTAAGGACCTGTGAGTGGCTCTTGCTGGTCGCTGACCTCTCCCAAAGGCACCTGGATAACACCAGGAAAAGCTCTAGCGTCTTCTCAGGTTACTTCTCTTGGGCCCAGAGCCATCACATAAAGTTTGCAAGCAGGGTAGCCCCCTACCTTCCCCCCTTCCTGCTTGACCTCCCGGTGCTAGAGCTCCTGGGTGCTAGAGCAAGACCGGAACATTCTGAGCGATGCCTCTGAGTCTCCTGTCACTTGGTGAAGGAGAACAGAGCACAGACACCTTGCTCCAGCTCAGCAGGGCTGCATAGTGGAACGTTGTCCTCTCTGGCAGTATTTTCATCCACCTTCACGATGAAGAACCCTTTTTTTTTTTTTTTATTGCTTCTTTTCCCTTCTCATTTCCCTTCCATCGGAATCAAAGCAACATTGGCTCTTGCGATAACCAGCTCTGATTGCTGTGTTGTCCCTTGTGTCCCACAAACTGGATGGAAACTCACCCATGGCTGATTTAAATAACCTTCCATGTTAGACCCTCACGAAAGAGTAGTAGAGATATCTCTGCTGAGAAGGAATTTTGCACTTTTATCATAAAGAACAGCTTGTTTTACTTTGCGAGGAAAACTTTCCCCTGGACCTAAAAGAATAGGATTCTACCCTGAAAGAGGGGTAGGGAGTGAGGCGAAGATGGGGTGGGGGTGGGGCTGGGCTACACGGTGGACCACGTGTGCGCGGGGAAAGGCAAAAGGCTGAATGTGATATAAGGTTGGGCTCCCTTCTGAAGGTTGAGGGAAGAAGGAGTTTGGCAAGTCTGAGTCTATTTGTGTAGGGTTCCAAGACCTTGGACACACAGGAAAAGGGTCTTTGTGGGGTATTTTCCACCTTGTTAACCCTGTTCATGCATGGCCATTCTCCTGATCATTTCCTCAGCTGTCTATCAAAGTCAAAGATGAAATATTTAGAGTCTGTATAGAAAACTGGTATACAGTAACAGTGTAGCTTCATTTAAATGGCTTTCACCATCTAGTCCCACAATTCCGGCCCCACATGGTGCTTGACCAACTACACAGTGTATGGTTCTTATCCTTCCCATCCCCATTTATGCAACGTAAGCCATATGTATGTGGGTGAAAGACCTGGTTTTTCTCTGAGAACAAAATAAGGATGCGTGGACATGTAGAAATCAAGCACAACAGTATGTAAACAAAGTCACTCTAAGTTCTATTTGATTAAAAGAGTGGATAGAGGTCATGAACACCCAAGTTTAGAGACCAGGACATAGCTGGTGAAAGGACTGCTTCTAGATGGAGCTCAGAACTGAAAGGTGATAGAGAGTAAGCCTGTGACACAGCCCAGAACATTCCCAGGGAAGGTGGGCTGATCTTCCTGCTGACCATGCCGGTGGCCCGCCGACATGCCCACAAATCCCTTTCCATCTGAGTGCACTTGGTCTTCCTGTGTGCTTTTGCTTCCAACAGCTGGTGCCTGCATCTCTTTGTCTTAAGTGCTGATCTGAGACCAGTGCTGACCTGTGTTTCCAAGGTGCTTCACCTGAACCTGTGGGCAGCTCTAACCTGATGACTGTGGGTGCAGACGTAGGTATCCTCCAACTCCCAAGGCACCTGGGTAGCTCAGTTGGTTGGCTTTGGCTTAAGTCATGATCTCTTGGTTTGTGAGTTCGAGTCCTGCTAGGGTTCTCTGCTGTTAGTGGGAGCCTGTCCCCCTCATTCTCTGCACCTCCCCTACTCATGCAATCTCTCTCTCAAAAATAAATTAATAAATATCAAAGAAAAGGGGTGACTGGGTGGCTCAGTTGGTTAAGCATCCGACTTTGGCTCAGGTCATGATCTCACGGTTCATGGATTCGAGCCCCACATCGGGCTCTGTGCTGATAGTTCTGAGCCTGGAACCCTCTTCAGATTCTGTCTCTCTCTCTCTCTGTGCCCCTCTCCTGTTTGCACTCTGTCTCTCTCTCTCAAAAATAAATAACCTGTTAAAAAAAAAAAGAAGAAGAAGTATTCCAACTCCCTTATGCCAGAAAGGGACAGTTTGATGTGGGAACTATACCGTGTCCAGGGCTCTCCTGTGGGACTGAACCCAACTTAACTGCCTGGGGATTTTGCTTGATAACTCACGTTTGCCTAGCTTAGTTTTTATTTAAGGATTTTATTTTTAAGATATCTCCCAACCCAAGATGGAGCTTGAACTCACAAGCCGGAGATCCAGAGTCACACGGTCTGCTCACTGAGCCAGCCAGGTGATCTCACTGGCATTCTTGTTCCATTTCCCCACTCACCTACCAGTTTTTCCTGGAAGCACATCCTAAATATCACTTATATACATTTTTGTCTCAGAGTCCCCCTGCTTCTGGGGACCCCAGCCCAAGACAAAACATTTGCCAGGCTGAGCCCAGTCACCGGGGGGTGAGCCAGGTCATCACAGCGCAGGAATATCAGCCCCATTGCGATGATGCCATCCCTCTCCCGGCCACATGCTTTGATTCCATGGTCACCAAGCCATCTTCCCATCATAATTCACCTTCCCATGGGCCTTTTCCATAAGAAGAGAAGATGTTTATTAGCAAGAAAGAATGTGTCAGGCCCATTGGACGGTTTTATTTCTCAGTGTATATTTGGAGTTATGGTTATAGATCAGTCTCTCCAGTGTCAGTAAAGTAACTCTGTCCCTGGGGGAGTGAGACCATGGCTAGGAAACTGACAAATTGAGTTTCAAAACCTGAAAAGATGGGACATTTGGAACCACATCCAGCGGCACCTTGAGAGACCTTTTGGAAGCCACTTGGCCTCCCATGGCACCTTCTCTAGCAGGCTCCTCTTTACCCTCCAGAAGCTTCACCACTTTGGTCTTGTGACTGGGTAGAGTGGAAGACATAGATTTTGAACGTTTCCTTCACCAACTTGAGAGGAATCCCTCCCCCTTATTCTTCTGAGAAGCAGACAACTTCTTTGGTTATATCCAGATCTGGAATCAGATCTCTCGACTCATGCAATTCATAAAATCCTTTGCTTAGCTTCTGTGAGGTTTATCATTTGGGTATTAAGGGGAGAAAGAAAATGTTATTCTTGTGGATGCATCAAAGATATGGAGTGAAAATACGAACACAGGGAGTCTTGAGCACTTTTATCTCTGTCTCCTCCACAGCAGACAGACTCACAATCCACTCTTTTGCTTCTGTGAGTTCAGATTTGTATATAGGAGGTTTCTTTTCTTTTTTTTTTTCAAAATGAAGAAGAAAGCTCGAATTTTGATTAATGAGTTTACTTTAAGGTCTTGAGTGATTGATTACAATGATTAATATGCGTTTGTAGGTAGAATCATACACTGTGAGCAGACATAAGCATATTAATGTATTTTTCCAAATAAACTTCACTTCACAAGAATCTTAGTTGAGTGGAGGGTAATACGATTGTCATTTTGTTTCTCTGTTTCTGGACAGAAGTTCCAAATTCACGGGCAGTGTTTAATTTTCTCACCTTCCTCCTATATACCTGCCACAAACCTGAAGCTCGGAGCGGCGCTCCTCCTGGGTTATAAACTGTTAATACGTGGACAAGCTATTCCGAGCTCCCTAAGGAGAGACGTCTTAGGCTTTCTGATTCCAGCTGGGAATTTTCCCTCCCAGACCCGCGCGTCCCGGTCCGCAGAGCTCACTCACAGGGCAGCCAGCCTCCCTGCAGTTCTGGGATGCGGCCACTGAGGGGCGCTGCTGCATTGAGTTCCACGGCGGAGAAACAAAACTGAAAGTTGCCAAAATCACCGCCGATGAGATCACTTCCTCTGTGTGTCTTTCCATTTCGGGGAATGTTTTTCAATTAAAACTCCAGACACAGACAATCATCATTCATGGCCTGCCTCCTTCCGAGCTCGGTTGGAGGCCGGGTCAGGCAGGGGCAAGGCTCTTTATTTTGAGGAGCTGCCTGCGCTGTGCAAAGAGAAGACAGGAATAGATCGGAGGGAAATAAGAGAATGAGGACTTAGCAGATGCTCGGAACCGTTTTTCTTTATAAATCTCTCTGTCCACTTCCCACTCTCTGCCTTGCTACTGAAGGCCATTAGCGCTCTATTTTTGTCTCCGCCGAGGCTCTGGGCCTGGCCCACCCTGCTTCTCCCCCTGGCAGATTATCTCGTGAGGGCAGCACTCCTGGGCTGAGGGTTTGACATCATGAGTTATTTTTATCCCAGTAGATTGCAATATCATAACAGCATATATCTTGTGCCAAAGAACGGCCCCCAAGCTGACAAAGAGGGGAAATTATCTCAAAGGTAAACTCCCTGATGTCAAAACGCCATTTAAGTTACTCTATTTAAAGCCATTGCAAAATGAGCAACAAAAATAGGCCCATCTAGAGTGTGGCCTGGAAACAGTGCAATATATTCTCCAGCTTCATTATCACCCAAAGAAGTGCTTATGAAAATGCTGTGGTGCATCTAGATGAGGTCGATGGCCACCTGGCTGTGATTAGAATCGGGGTCCAAGAAAGATGCCCCATCACCCCAGATCTACCCAAAAGTATCCTCTTTGCTCTAGTTAAAATTCTACTCCAA
This sequence comes from Hyaena hyaena, assembly GCF_003009895.1. Taxonomy (NCBI): domain Eukaryota; kingdom Metazoa; phylum Chordata; class Mammalia; order Carnivora; family Hyaenidae; genus Hyaena; species Hyaena hyaena. The sequence goes on from NW_024081643.1 coordinate 497,969, forward strand.
TTAAAATTCTTTTATTGTGAATCCCATCGGGTTAAATCGTGACAGGAGTGGGGAGAAGCTGTGTATGGCTGAAGCCTTAGCCACAGGTAAGTGTGGTCTGTAACGGGAAAGCCATGGATTGTGAGGCAGGGAGAGGAAACGGAGCTCAAGACAGTGCAAAATGGGGGCTCCAGTGAGAAGCGGTGCAACTGGCGGGGCCCCCTGAAGAGGGTTGGGTATAAGGGGAAATATCTGGGCCACCAAGGGGCCCCAAAGAAAGACAAACCACAGACAGAAGGGCTTAGCCTTAAGTTGGATCACATGAGATGGGCATTTTTGTTGTTCAGAATCTGTCCAAAATCTGGAGCCAAGCAATCTGGAACACCGGGGACCCTGTTAGCCATGAGGGGCAGCCCTGGTCCAACGCAGGCCGTGCCAGCTCCTGACTCAGAATATGGTGCCCGCACCCATCACCCCTCCCCAGCCTCTTTGTGTCACCACCCTTCCCCCAAACTCAGTGGGCGGTGTGTGTTATCCTTAACTTCTCTCTCTCTCTCTTTTTTTTTTTTTTACATACTCAACAGATAACATCTCTACTAAAGACACCCCATTAATAGGTGTGGCCACAGTGCTGGTTGTTTTACAATAAAGGAGGTGATGGTCTTAGCACATTTCCTGGCCCACTGACTCTTATTCCTGCCTTTCTTGTTTCCAATAATCAGATGACCCTGCGGTGTGGAGAGGCCGTTGAGGGACTGCTGGTCCGTAAGACCAGGAATGCTAGAGAATCTACAGGAGCCTTTGTCAGGAATGTGTATCAGCCTCTCGACTCCAGATACAAAGAACACCGAATTTTGGTGTCGACGAATTTTGACCCATAATGCTCATTGGATTAGGCTTAATTTGAGAGTATCTAGCAGACAGAATCACATCATTTACTGGCATTTGCATGGCTGATAGGCTAAAATAGGTGGTTGTGGTTAAGGGACACTCTAAAATTGTGTGACACTGTATCCCTGAGTCAAATGCTAACTTGGCGCGAAGCATCCAAGACACCACAAGAGGCTGTTGTTGGGAGGCTGTGAATCGTGTTTTTGGCAACTCCCGAGAGTGGAACCTTGACACATAGGCGAACTGGGTGCTGTACCTTCCTGAAGGGGTAGGAAGTAAAGATGGGTCCATCTTCCATCTCTCAAGAGTCTCTCCTCTCAGCACGAAAGCCGGAGAGAGCGTGCAGATATGCTGCCGGGTAGGTGCCTGTGGAAGGGCGCCTCGTGAACACCCCCTGGCAGGAAAAAGTCCACAAACCCAGAAGCTCACATAGGACTGACCTGACAAATCAAAGGTGCTTTCGCTCTTACATTTTCGAGTTTTAGAGACTTTCTATAACATCACAGAGCAGAACTTAAGAATTTCTCCGAAAATAGCGTGGGATAGATACCAACGACCCACATCCGATCCCATTCATAATATTGTTTTTTTATGCTTATCCCACGGGGGGTGGGGGAAGGGGTATTTGCAACAATTGTTATCCTGCTAAACTAATCTGTAAACACTCCTGGGATTCAGCCCAGAGTTGTTTAGCTACAGAAAGCCTTCCTTTCAAACTATGACAAAGCGGTCGTACCTCTTGGTGTTTTTACCACTATTAAAATATGTTGAGCATGCGGTGTATACAGTCTGGCTTCTCGTTCATCTGTCTCAAGATGAGTAGATCTGCGTGAGATAAGATAACGGAGGATGATACCAACAGTGGCAGCACGTGTATTTTAAAACAATAACCTCCTCTTGGGAATGAGTATATAGGTTCCCACAGAGACTATTTTGAAGAAGAAAATACCCTCAACTCACTTGTTCCGTTCGGCTTTGGTCTGTGCATTCGTATATACATTTCATTTTTTTTTTTTTAATTCACAAACTTCTGGACCTTCGTTGGCACAGGTCACTTCTGGAAAATGAACATCTTCCATTTGAAAGATGTTAAAAGTTAGCATTTAACTTCTCTTTGCGGAAGTTTCTCACGTAACTAGGTTACCACGTGAGACTGGCTTTTTTTTTTTTTTTTTTTTAGCCCAGGGTTTTAGAGATACTACACTTATGAGGGTGGTAAATGAAGGTAAAACATTCAAAGAGTTTCGGAGCTGGCTTTGGGGCCAGGCAGCGCTGGTCTGGAGTAGAGCTGCTCACCAGCACTGACAGGCCTGAGTTGAGTTCAGGGTTAGTTGGCCTCAGAGCCAAATTTTGACCATTTCTGGTTTCCATAAATGGCAGTTTCCTATGATTCACCTCAATTTTAAGCTCTGCTGCTTTAGGCTTGTGCCTGTAATTATAGCCACAGACCAACATTTAATTTTCATAGCCGGGTTACTATAGTTGGTGTGGTGCCATAGAGCAGAAGATACATAACCGTTTATAAGTTCAGGCACATGTGTTTGCCTTCTTAGTAAATGTCAGAAAATACAAATAGCAAAGCTCAGATCCAAAGTAGCCTGCATGCTCCCTAGAGTTCGGAGCACTGTGGGTCCGTGATACTTTCTCTACCATAACAAAAGAATTCTTCTCTTTGACTCCTTTCCCAACACAGCATTAAACTGAAGGCTGATGTTCATTTGACAATGAGCATCTATTAGGTACAAAGTGAAGGGGCAACTCTGATATAATTACAGAGGATGACACACAACACACTACATGCCTTTCAAAACCACTTGGTCTGCAAAAATTCTGTTCGGCCTGCAGTAAGCACCCATCACACCAATGCTTATCTGTTGTCTAACTCTCTGTACCCCACACATTTTCTTTTGTTGAATCATCTCCCTATGCAAGGACGAAACCAACGTCTGCCCACAGAAAATATATTCAGGTCTCTCATCAAGCAGCTTTATTATACAAGCATCTTAAGGACAAACCAAAAGAGAAAGCCAATTTGCAATTGCGCCCAGGTTGAGTAACTGGTTTTCATTTTATTTTATGCTCCAAGGAAGGAACTGAAACTAAAAATTCTGGGATCTTTTTGATTGCATACCGCCCTTCTATACTTTTAGTTAGATGGTCATTTTTTTCCCCAACTTAAAAGACAATTGCTTACTTTTGTTGTTGATCTCCATACATGTCAATTTAGTGGCTGCCGGAAAGAATCTCAAATCTTAAACTTATTCTCATGATATCCAAACTTTTAAACTGCGCTGGTAACATTCTTTAATATAGAAGGCATAATACATACATGGGGTGAAATAATCAGTAATGAGAGGAAAAGTAGTTCATATTTCTCTCTTTTTTAAATGTTTTTTATTTATTTTTGAGACAGAGACAGAGCATGAGGCGGGGAGCGCCAGAGAGACAGGAAGACATAGAATCTGAAGCAGACTCCAGGCTCTGAGCTGTCATCACAGAGCCCAACGTGGGGCTCGAACCCACAAACCATGAGATCATGACCTGAGCTGAAGTTGGACGCTTAACCAACTGAGCCACCTAGGTGCACCAAGTAGCTTCTTGATAAATGCACTTTTGGGGGCCTCTTTTTTGTTAGATTGTATGAAGATTACTTTTTTGGAGATGTGGTTGGCAAAGAAATTGTATAAAAACCAAGGCAAATGGTGACTCTGTCCTTTTCTTATTCTTATTCTTCACTTTTGCTGAAATTGTTAGCATTATCATTGATATATGGCTTCTTAGCACAAATTTTTTTTTAATTTTATAATGTTTATTTAGTTTTGAGACACAGAGAGGCAGAGTATAGGCAGGGGAGGGTCAGAGAGAGAGAGAGAGACAGCATCTGAAGCAGGCTGTGGGCTCTGAGCTGTCATCACAGAGTCCAACGCAGGGCTCAAACCCATGAACCATGAGATACGACCAGAGCTGAAGTAGACTGAGCCACCCAAGCACCCCTTAGCACAAATCTTTTTAAATCAGTTGTTCATTTTATAAGGATGCATCTATTTTAAAATGAAAACATGTAAATTATACATTCCAAATTTCCAGCATCAAAATCAATTGCAACACATCACAATGCATTGAAATCAAGCCATCAGCTTGACCATCACCATCAGCTTAACCGCGTGGGATTCTCAGTTCCCTTGATATAGGGTTCCTTGAGCCCTCTATGTGGCATCCAAACCATACAAGACCGATGAAGTCCTCAATATCAACTAGTATGTTATTTTTCTTTTTATAATTTTAAATATAATTTTTTCTTCTTTTAAGTAAATCATATTATTATTATTTATTTTTTTAGAACCTCTTGTGTGGGAGGGCTGACTTTCAATAGATCAGAGTAAGGGAGGTCCTGGGCTATGGATGGAACTGCACCCAGAAGCAGATCTTCCAGAAATAGCTTTAGTACCAGGTTCCCCACAGATGCTCATTGGCCTTGGTGAAGGGTGCATGGGGGTGGCTCCCCCTCTGGCCAGTTCCATTTCCCTGGTGGAGGGACTTTCCACTCCGGACCCTGGTCCTGACAGTGGCTGGCGGTGGGGTGGGGACTGGCCATCCTGAGTCAACTGAAGCTCCATGGCACTGCGCTATTGTTGTGCTCAGAGAGGGGGGCGGGGGCTGATGTGGAGGTCTTGCTAATCCCTCAGGTGGCAGGTCAAGTAGGATATCATTTTATTTTCATTTTTATTCTTTTAAGTTTATTTATTTATTTGAGAGAGAGAGAGTGAGAGAGTCAGGAGAGTGGCAGAGAGGCAGAGAGAGAAGACAGAGAGAGAGAAAGAGAGAGAGAGAGAAAGAGAGAGAGAGAGAGAACCCAAAGCAGGCTCCAAGCTCTCAGTGCAGTACCCAAATGGGGCTCCAACCCTTGAACTGTGAGATCATGACCTGAGCCAAAATCAAGAGTCAGACACTCAACCGACTGAGCCACCCAGGTGCCTCTCAACTAGTATTTTAAATAGCATTAAAAAGATTTCTTATTTTTAGATAAAGAAGACAAACGGAAATAGAATACCAACATATCCTCCTAAAGCCCAAGGAATCATCTGTATTATTTGTCGGTCTACCCCTCTTAAGAGCACTGATGTAGATTACTGTCTCTTAAACTGGTCCATGAGCCACCAGCATCAGAATTATTAGAAATACTTATTTAAAATGTAGATTTTCTAAGAATCTGCTTTGGATGAAACCTTTCAAGTGTTTGAAAGTACAGTTCAGTAGCCTTTATTGAATAATAATACATATGGAATGTGTGTTGTTTGACAGATACTTTCTTAAAACATCATATATATATATAAATTATATATTATATATAATAATTTAGTTGTTAGACCAATGCTATGGGGTACATACTATTATTATGCCCATGTTACAAATGGAGAAATTGAGGCACAGAGAGGTTAAATAACTTGCCCAAGGCTATGTGTTAGTAACTGGCACAACTGAGATTCAAAACCAGAACTGGTATTTAAAATGCTCTTAGAGAGGCACCTGGGTGGTTCAGTTGGTAAAGCGTCTGACTTCAGCTCAGGTCATGATCTCACGGTTCATGGGTTTGAGCCCCGCATCAGGCTCTGTGCTGACAGCTCAGGGCCTGGAGCTTGTTTCAGATTCTGTGTTTCCCTTTCTCTGCCTCTCCCCTACTCATGCTCTGTCTCTCTGTCTCAAAAATAAATAGAAAAACAAAATAAAATAAAATAAAATGCTCTTAGTATGAATACTAGTTTTCTAGATGATTCTTACATACACATTAGGTTCAGGATCATTGATTTATATAATTTTCTGAACATCTTGAGACTGGATATATCTGAAGACAATACCTGGCTTGCTCTTTCTGGGTCAGATTACTTGTAAGATGGACAAGGAATTAATTTTTCTTAATAATTAAAATCCAGATATAGATTAGTAAACTATATGTTGGAAAACAGAAAACCAAATATGCCAAAATATACACAGTATTTGGTAATTTCCTCAATTAGTTTACATGTAACACCAATAGGTGTGATTAAAATTGCAGTTTTGTTTTTTCCCTCACATGGGTTTTTAAGAAAAAAGAGGTCACACACATACCCATGTGTCATTTCCTAGCAAGAGTAATTGAGAACACATGTTTCTAGAGCAATGTCTCTGGATTACAGCATCAGAAAAAAGAAAAAAAAAAAGGAAGCAGCTCTATTTGAGACGTTCTGTGCAGGTGGGGTCTATCTGTAGCCTCTCCTACTATACCTGTGTGGTGGGAGTACACAGGACATTAGAATCTCCTACTGGTGCACAAAGTGCCACATTAATACAGGGGCAGCAATGAAGGCACAGAGCTGTTGTCTCAGGTTCCCAGTGCAGCCAGGCTCTCTGGTTGAGTCTCACTTTAAGGCAACTGGAGGTGGATGTATGAGTGATACATGGTCTTTGATGTCACTGTTTTGATGTAAAAAGTCTAGGTCAGTAGCCCAAAGGTGCCATAGCATCACTAAGGGAGTGTGTTAAAAATACAAACCCTTTGGGACACCTGGGTGGCTTAGTCGGTTGAGCATCCGGCTTTGGCTCAGGTCATGATCTCAGGGTTCTGTTCATAAGTTGGAGCCCTAGATGGGGCTCGCTGCTATCAGCACAGAACAGGCTTCAGATCCTCTGTCTCCCTCCCTCTCTGCCCCTCCCCTGCTCTCTCTCTCTCTCTCAAAAATAAATAAACATTTAAAAAAAATACAACCTCTTTGGGCACACTTTCAGAGATTCTGTTCAATGGGGTCCAAAATTCAGCATTTCATGGAGTCCAGGCAATTTCAGTGCACCTTGTCTGATCACCACCCTTTGAGAAACAAAGTTGGAGAAAAGAGTTGTTTATCACTAGAATGGATATAATTCGAAGGGAAGATAACACTTTTCAATCAGATAGAGCAGCACAGAGATGGGCCTCAAAAGCTGGAGAGAGGAGAAGACAAAGGCTGAGGAAGATGGTGAATGTGGATGTCAGGGAGAGGGATGAGCCTAATTCTCAAAGGTCCTTCCTCCACTGCTTCTTTCTTCAGCTGAGATGATGGAAGAGAATAAGCACAAAAGAACCATTGGCTAGCACCCTGGCCTGGGTGACTTTGATGGCCACAGAAGGTGACGAGGCTGTTTCAGTATACTTGAGGGTGTAGTTCAAAGGCCATGTTTTGATCACAATGCATGACCACTAGGAGGCTGCTCTTGGGAATTGGAGTGAACAGCTGGGGGCTGAGGACTCTGGATTGTAGCACCGAGAGGGTGGGTGCCCTCTGGTTCCTGCAGAAGATGTGATTGGGTTGTTTGAATAATATCATGGGCTGACAGGGGACTAAAACCTGCTGCTCAGGGATTAGCAGGGACCATGTCTGGTCCTCTTGATAAGGAGGCTAGGTGAGCCTTATCCACAGGAGCAGAGAGCATGGAGAAGAACTTACAGTTAGGCCATTTAAGGCTCTCCCAGTTTCTGATATCAAGGCAGCACGTAATATTTGTTATATTGCGATTTAAAATAAGAAAACTATATATTTGGTCTTCATCTTGTTCCTGGCACAGAGCTCCTAAAATCCTTGGAATTTCTGAATTGTTGAAAGCAATAAAAAGGTGTCTTTTGTTATGTTAATAAGACAACTCTTGGAAAGCCCCTAAATCACAGAAGGATAGAGACTGGTTGCCAGGGGAACCCTCCAGGTAATTAGAGGGTTGGAGCTTTTTGTCCCACCTCCCTGACTTCTGGGGAGGAGAGAGGGGCTGAAGATTGAGCTTAATCACCCACTGCCAATAATTTAATCAATTGTACCTATGTAATGGAGCCTCCATAGAAACCTTAATGGACTGGGTTCAGAGAGCTCCTGGGTTGGTGACCACATGGTGATTCGAGATCGGTGCCCTCAGAGAAAGCATGGAACCTTCATGTACTTTCCCCACATCTTGCCCTGTGCATTTCTTCCATCTGACTGTCCCTGAGTTATATCCTTTGGTACAAAACTGGTAATCTAGTAAGTAAAATGTTTCCCTTAGTTGTGTGAGCCTCTCCAGCAAATTAAGCAAACCTAAGAATGGTGGGGAGTGTTGTAGGAACCTCTGATCTGTAACTACTGGGTCACAAGTACAGGTAATAACCCTGGCTTTTGAGTGGCTTATGAAGGGGAGGGGCAGTCTTGGGGAACTGAGCCTTTAATTTGTGGAATTCATCCAGGAAGACGTTGTCAGAGTTGATTGGGATTGTAGGACTCCCAGCTAGTGTCAGAGAATTTGGGGAGGGGAGTTCCCTCATGGGAATTGGTGTCAGAATCATAATATTCAACTTAGACTTCACCACAGGCCGGTTGTCTATTTGCTTATGTTCTAAGAACAAGATGTAGTGGAGAGATGAGGTGGATGCCTGTGCATTCAGTTGAGAGTCCTAGTTAGGTGTCTCCGTTTTTACAAAATGTTCTCTTATCAGATGGCATACCCTTTCAAGGCCGTGCTCTCACATGCCTGTGCTCCAGAGGAAAGTAACCTTGGCTTGTCAGCAGCTCAGTTTTTCATCACACTTCTTCAAGGAGGGATCTAATATGTACTTCAGATTGAAAAATATGATAGAACTACTCGAATTTGCCTCTAGATAAAGCTGGAATTAAGAGTGCAGAGTAAATCTACCTTGTTTTAACATCCTTCAAACTTTATTTTGGCAATGAGCCGCTAGCTGACTTTCAGGGATGGTAGAAGAAAGAGGCCTGCACACGATTCTGTTGCATTTATGGAAGGAAATGATTAAGAATGTCATCCAGTTCTTTACTCAGTGTTCTCTATTTTCAGTTTCATGTAAGACATTTATTTCAAGCTTAAGTGTAAGGAGAAGACTTCCTTTTGTTGATAAGCTGGCATAAGTTTTCCAAATGCTCTAAAATATCTGGGTATCCAGTCTTTATCTGATGCTTTCTCTTGTATCCATGGTTCCTCTAATTCGATTGGCTTGTATTTCTCTATTGAACTTAAATCAATTTGTATTTAATTTCTAGAAATATTTTTATTCTGTTTAACTAAACTATTATTTATATTATTTTATGTTGCTTCAAATCTTTTATGAAATTAGGTTGGTAGGTATGTAGATAGAGGATAGACAGATGACAGATAGATAGATGATAGACAATGGATAGACAGGTAGGTAGGTAAGTAGGTAGATAGATGATAGGTAGATAGATAGATAGATAGATAGATAAATGGTAGATAGATAGATGACAGATGATAGATAGATGATAGATAATAGATAGATAGACAGATAAGAATAGATAGTAGCTCATTTTTTAAAATTAAGGAAGGTAGATTTCTTTCCCTTATCATTTGCTTTCTTCCTGAAACCTTCCCTGGAGGTCATGCACGATTAGGTACATACAGTGCTACACTGTTCTTATTGGCAGTGTTTCTCTGTCTCTAGACTTCATTTGTATGCATTCTATTTTTACTGCTCAGTGTTTAAATGACTGCTCCCTTCTTTTCATCTTTGGTTCAGTGGTGACCATAAGCAAGAGCTTCCATCCTTAGGTCATGGAAATGACAACATTTCATAAACAAGAAAGCACTGTGCAAATTTCTTCACCACGGCAATTTGTAGTAGTTCATCAGTTGTACCTAAACTCATATTATAAGCCTTGGTGTCACAAGGAATAGCAGAGCTCTCCCCTTGATGTTGATGTCTGATGTTTCATTACCATGGCACTTACCCTCCCAATGCTCAACTTTGAGTTGAAGGTTTTCTGAGCAGGGGCCCCCCAAAATGGCAGCTTTTTAATGTTTTATTTATTTCTGAGAGAGACAGAGACAGAGACAGAGAGACAGAGACAGAGAGAGAGAGACAGCATTAGCAGGGGAGGGTCAGAGAGAGAGTGAGATACAGAAACTGAAACAGGTTCCAGGCTCTGAGCTAGCTGTTAGCATAGAGCCCGATGCGGGGCTCAAAATCACAAACCGTGAGATCATGACCTGAGCCGAAGTCAGACGCTTAACCGACTGAGCCACCCAGACGCCCCCCAAATGGCAGCTTTAATTAGTACACTTGGTGCAACAGCTTTCCCTTCTCTTTTGGGTCACACATATAGTTTGGGATGTATGAAGAGAGATAGATATTAATTCTGAGATTTTTAAAATATCTTACATACTGACTCCTGCATGATAATTCTCACATAGAACATACTCACTCAGGCATTCTTCCAAACACACACTTTGTCTGTCATTGTGTCCGTGGAATTAGATCAGAAATATCGACAATCAGGGGCTCCCCAGTGGCTCAGTTGGTTAAGCGTCTGACTGTTGACTTCGACTCAGGTCATGATTTCACAGTTTGTGGGTTTGAACCCCACATCAGGTTCTGTGCTGACAGCTCAGAGCCTGATTGGGACTCTGTCTCTCTTTCTCTCTGCCTCTCCTCCACTTGCTCTCTATTTCTCTCTCAAAATAAATAAAAATAAACTTAAAAAAATTTAGAAATATCAACAAGTAAATAATAGAATGAATTACTTTGGATCCAGGACCCCATGTGAGATGTTTCTCAATTTTATTTTTTACTTTTTTGGATTTTGGCTGTATGAACAACTTTAGCCTGTTGTCTGCTTTGTGTTGTTTTCTTTAGTGCTGCTGCTATGGGGTTTACACCAATTTGGGTTTACACTAGTTGGGTTTATAACAATTCAATAAATAAAATGTTTTATAAGCCAATTGAACACCAAAACCTTGGTAGCTTAGGAATAGGTGTTTGAAGAAAACAAGCAAATCCATAATGGAGATAAAGGATGCAAAATATGCCAAAGATCAGGTAATTCAATAAAGTCTGCAGTTCTTATGAGGATTACATAGGGTAAAGGATGTTAAGCACACAGCACACTTTCCTGTACATGTGAGAGTGAAAGCAACAATAGTGTGGCAGTCTTCTCAGCTGAGCACAAACAGATTCGGTTTGCTATTTGGGAAACAAATGGATTCTGAGCACAGATACCATTGTTGGGTCCTACTGCAGATTTCTGTAGTGGAATATTCACCAAATTGCATAGTAAAATAAAACCGAGGGCTCTAAGTTGGAAATCAGTGACAAGGCCAAGCTAGTCAGTGGCCTGCAAGGCTTTCTGAAGTGGACCACAGTGCAAAAAGGTGCTTAAAAACAGAAACATGCAAGGGAAGTGGGAACCCCGGGCTTGGAGAAAGCTGTGGAAAATATGAACCCTTTCTCCAGGGAGAAAACAGTCGAGTAAAAGAGACAAATGATGGACAAGTAAACAATGGGATGCAATGAAGAATAAATGTAAGGGGTTCTATGTTAGAAAGTTCTGGAGGCCACTCATACATGAGTTCTGTTAGGGGCAATTCCAAACTCCTGGAGACTCTGTGGAACTCTTCTTTGGCTTCAAGTGTCCTGACTCGTGAGTGTACGAGAAAGAGAGCAGCTTTCTGAGTATGTTATTTTAGACCTTGTATATATTAACATGTGCTAAATGCCAGAGTTGAGCTGCAAATTAGAAGAAATGAATTTTGCCTTATTCAGAGAAATAGTTTTCATTGTGGTGTCTTCCAGGCAACTGACTTTTGTTTTGATCTTTCCTTGACCCAAATTCATAAACTCATTGAATTTTAGAGTTTTATCTAACCTGAGAGATAAGCTAGTCTGATCTCTTCATTTGGTTAAGAGCAATGATTTTTTCATAAAGCAGATTTGGGTTAAAACCACAGCTCCAGTGCTCAGAAACTTTAGACAATTTACTTAAGTCCTTTTAGCCTTAATTGTAAAACTAAATATAAAAATGAATGCACAGTGCTTGGTACAGTAATTTCTCACAAGTGATAGTTGTGATTATTATTATTTTTAGGCCTAGGAAGGCTAAGTGACTCATTCAAGGCCATACAGCTCATTGTGGAAGAATTTAGGTTAGCAAAGAGATTCTCAGGCACATATTCTTACCATCATGTAAAATTAGTTTGTCTTTCACCCTCCCCCTCCCCCCGCCAATAATTTTCCATTTCTCAACAAAGGTAATCTTTGTTATGATTGCATTGCTGCCTGAAATCTTCTTTCAATGTTTAGCTGATGATTGTTATTTGTGGAAGGCTGGACGTGTATTTCAAGGAATGAGCTGCTTCTCCAGAAAGGAAATGTGTACTTGTTATTGGTCCGATTATGTAAGTAGGCAAAAACACACTGGGTTGCCATGTGGGGGGAAAGAATAAAATGTAGATCAGTATCTCTTAAATATAAATTTGTGATTGCTTAACATTCTAAAGAAAGAACAGTGAGAAAGCGAGGAACAAGAGAGAACAAAATTAATATATATATACACACACATGCATACACACATTATACCCCTATTTTATTGGACTCCAACTGTGTGCTCAGGCACTCTATTAGATGTTTATAAATTTTACCTTGTTTAATCTTTATCATAATCTGTAAGGTAGATATTGGTATACTTATTAACAAACGGTGGCTCAGAGAAGTTAAGTAACTCACCTGAAGTTACAAAGCTTGGAAATGACAACACCAAGATTGAACTAGTCTGTCTGTCTCACAGACCTACAGGAATGATGAATGAGTAATATTGCATTTCTTTACTATCTATCTTAAGTGATCACTTAATGGAAATTAAACTGGAGAAATCTCATTAGTAGACCCAATAAACATGTGACTTCACATAAAGAAGTAATGAAAATCACCAAGCAAGAATCAGATTTACCAATCTTTATCTAGGCAAAAAAATTGTGAAATGGACCCTCTACTTTGAGCATTCTTTCTTACTCATTTGATTAACAGAGTTGACTGCGTTTCTAGATCTGAACATGGGGTTGAGTTCTAAGAGGGGAGAATGAAATTAAGATACTACTTACTGTCTACCAAAAGCCATTCTCCTCTTCCTATGTGTTGAGGTAGCTATACCATGGCTGCCTGGCTACATTACATGTTCGAGCTCCCCTTGTGGTTAGGTATGGCCATATGGCTCAGTGTTCACCACTAATGTGTGAATTTTTGGCTTTAAGCCATATAGATGGGCTCTCCTCCATTATATTCTCTCTCCTACAACTGGCTGTTCTGGAACAGAAAGTGCCAGAAATCCAACTTAATCACGTAGGGGAATGCATGCAAAAATGATACTATAGTGGCTTGAAAGATACTTTGGAAGGAGCTGCCCTGCTCACTCTGGTCTGCTTACCTTGAAACTGTCAGCACAGACAGAAATTTCTAACTACTTTAAGGCACTGTATGTGACAGTCTCTTTTCTGGCGGTTGCTTACCTTTATCATAATGTACACAGGGATGAAATAGTTGGGTAAGATTCCCTGGAGAAATAGACTTGAGTTGGACCTCAAAATATTCATTAAAGATTAATCACATGAAAAGAAAAAAGGCAAAGACAGAGAAAAAGACTGTTCTTTTAATTGTCTTTAGTGATTAGACACTCCCCTGCCCACTATAAAATAGAACAATAAAATCTATTCATGATGAGAGTCTCACTTTTAGACAGGGTAGAATTTATTAAAAGTAAGAAAACATACTCTAAATGCAAATTTTCAATAGAAGTAAGTAACTTTAACTTTGATTATAGTGTCTAGACTTGGGTTTTCTATCCACATTTTGAGGAAATTTTAATAGAAAAGAAAGGGGTTACTGTGGTTCTATTTGTGATTACATAAAACAGTAGGATAAAATGAACTGTAGCTCAATCCTGCAACTGAAAAAAGTATAAGCAATTACAATTTTACTGTATCTGCTGTATCCTTAATTATGTAACTCTTTACACTTTTATCTTTTTAAAAGGAAGCCTTTGCTCAAGCCACGATGGCGTAACTAGCACCAGGCCCACTGTCTTGCCATGAACAACATGAAAACTGTTTTGAGACATTAGACCAAAAACAACGCAGGACTGAAGTGCTTGTGAGCCTCGTGTGAGCCTGGCTTTCCACCTGAAGGCATTTTCTGGGCAGTAGAACCTTGAGCAGATCATGGTCTCCCTGAGTGGAGAAACAGAGGAAACAGAGATCGGAGTCTGCAGGGGTTGAGGTGATTGGGATTTGAGTGTGGAGTACCCAAGAGAAAGGTACTCCAGCAAAGAGGTCTGGATCCATGCATGGAGGCCGCCTTAGTGCTGTGGAACACCAAACTGCACACACAATGGGTAAAACTCGATGGGGCCAAGAGAAAGAATGGCATGGGGTGTGTGTGCTAGCAAGTTCCACAGTTCACAGGGGCTGGCGGTGTGCAGCTTTCCATCAGCCACAGTGAAGTAAACACCTGGAGCACCAGTGGAGTTCCTTGAAAGGTCACAGGTTAGTAATAAGGTGAAACTATCCCTAAATTAAGGGCAACACTAGTCTTGCCCTAACATGTCTTTAAAACAAGTTTTAAAAAAATTAAACTAAACCTCAAGTAGTTGTAGTACATTCAAGAATCAAGTCCAATACTCTTTAAAGACAACAAAATGTAATATTCTACGTCACATTAATCACAATGCCTAACTTCCAATGAAAAAATTACTAGGCATATGAAAAAATAATAAAATGCCTTTCATAATTTGGAGAAAAATATATCAAAGATCCAGAAAAGATAAAGACGATAAAAGTAGCAAAGACTCTTAAATATTTGCTATAGATGCACTAAAGGATCTAAGAAAAATAGAAACATCACCAAGTAAAGATATGGAAAATCTATTTTAAAGGAACCTAATGGAACTTATAGAGTTGAAAAATGCAATATTCAAATGATATTTTTGATGAAGGCAACAAACAGATATTAAGAGCTACAAAAGAAAATAGCAATGAACTTGAGTCCATACTATCCAAATGGAGTACAGAGAAAACAAAAAGAAAAAATTAAGACTGTCAATGACCTGTGAAATGATATCAGGCAAACATGTGCCATTTCATTCCTTCCTATCATGAAGGTTAGAAAAAATATTTTTAAAACTATAGCTCAAAATTATGTAAATTTGCATATTTTGGCAAAGTCGTAGGGTTCAAGATCAATATAAAAATCAATTATACTTTTTTCTTAAAGTTTGTTTATTTACTGAGACAGAGAGAGCATGAGTTGGGGAGGGACAGAGAGAGGAGAATCCCAAGCAGGCTCTGTGCTGTCAGCATAGAGCCTGACGTGGGCGGAAACTCATGGAATTGAGATCATGACCTAAGCCAAAATCAAAAGTCAGATGCTTAATCAACTGAACCACCCAGGTCCCCCAAATTTTTTTAATTAATTAATTAATTTATTTATTTATTTAGCACTAGCTGGGAGGGGAGAAACAGATAGAGAGAGAGAGACAGAGAGGGAAAATCCCAACTAGGCTTCATACTCAGTTTGAAGCCCAACACAAGTCTTGATCCTACAACCCTGTGATCACGACCTGAGCCAAATTCAAGAGTTGGAGGCTTAACTGACTGAGTCAGGTGTCTAAAAAATCAATTGTACTTCTATATACTAAAATAACAATTGGAAAGTAAAATTTATAAAATCACACCATTTAATAGGTCATCTAAAAATATGAGCTACTTAAGAATAAATTTAACAAAATATGTGCAAAAGCTGAATTCTAACACATAAGAAACATGAGAGACCATAACGATTATATAAATAAACACAGAGATATAGCATGCTTAAGGATTAGAAAATCAATATGTTAAGGTATCAATTCTTGTGCCAATTAATCAATTATTGTGTCTATAGTTAACAATACTGCATTGTACACTTGAAATTTTATTAAGAGAGTAGAGCTCATGTTACGAATTCTTACCACAATAAAATAAAATAAAATAAAATAACGTCAATTGTACCCAAATTGTTCTATAAATTGAATGCTATGCTAATCACAATCTCAACGGGATTTTTTTTTTTTTGCAGAAATTAGCAAGCTGATTCTAAAATTTATATGGAATTCAATGCTAAGGGCATAGAATAGTCACAATAATTTGAGGGGGGAAAAAAGAACCAAGTTGCAAGACTTATAACTATCTGATTTCAAGACTTTCTAATAAATAACAAATCAGGATAATGTAATATTTGCATACAGACAGATATACAAATCAATGGACTAGCATAAAGAGTGTGGCTATAAATAGCACACATGTATAGGCAATTTATTGTTTATAGAATGGCAAGATAATCTATTAGGATAATCTTTCCAACAAATAAGCCTCCCCTCAGGTATCTGAATAAACATACATTAAATAAAACGAAACTCAAAATCTGTTTCTCATATATGCAAAGATTTACTCAAGGTTGCAAATAGACCTAAGTTTAAAACCTGAAACTATAAAACATCTAGTGACAAATAGGAGGAAATCTTTGCAATTATGGAATAAGCACAAAACACAAACTATAAAAACTGAAGAAACTGAACTTAATCAAAATTTAAAATTCAGTTGCTTGAAAGACATCTTTAAGAAAATGAAAAGGCAAGTCATAGACTGAAGGACAATATTCACAATCCATATATCTGACAAGGGACTTGTGTTAAAAATATATGAAGAACACTTTTAACAAATCAATGATAAGACAATTAACCTATTAATAGTGGGCAGAAAGATTTCTTTTTTTTTTTTTTACAAATAGTGTATTGTCAAATTAGTTTCCACATAACACTCAGTGCTCATCCCCACAAGTGCCCTCCTCCATGTCCATCCCCCCTGCCCCCCACATCCATCAGTCCTCAGTTTTTGTCAGCATTCAAGAGTCTCTCATGGTTTGCCTCTCTCCCTTTCCCCCACCATTTCTGCCCTTCTTCTCCCCCTTGTTCCTCCGTCAAGTTCCTCCTAATCCTCCTATACGTGCAAACATATGATATTTGTCCTTCTCTGCCTGACTTATTTCGCTCAGCATAACACCCTCAAGGTCCATCCATGTTGCTACACATGGCCAGATTTCATTGTTTCTCATTGCCATGTAGTATTCCATGGTATAGATAAACCACATCTTCTTGATCCATTCATCTGTTGATGGACACTTAGGCTCTTTCCATGTTTTAGCTATTGTGGAGAGTGCTGCTATGAACATTGGGGTACATGTGCTCCTATGCCTCAGCATTTCTGTATCCCTTGGGTAAATTCCTAGCAGTGCTATTGCTGGGTCATAAGGGAGTTCTATTGTTAGTTTCCTGAGGAACCTCCACACTGTTTTCCAGAGGGGCTGTACCAGTTTACATTCCCACCAACAGTGTAGGAGGGTGCCCGTTTCTCCACATCCTCGCCAGCATCTAGAGTTCTCTGATTTGCTCATTTTAGCCACTCTGACTGGCGTGAGGTGGTATCTCAGTGTGGTTTTGATTTGTATTTCCCTGATGAGGAGGGGTGCTGAGCATCGTTTCATGTGTCTGTTGGCCATCTGGATGTCCTCTTTGGAGAAGTGTCTGTTCATGTCTGTGGGCAGAAAGATTTTAAACACTTTGCAAAAGAACTTAATAAATGGCCAATAAATACATGAAAAAATACTCAGTGTTACTAGTCATCAAGAAAGTGTAATTAATACCATAATGAGGTATAACTTTACACCTATTTTACTGTCTCTGGTTTGGAACGACTGGAAATCTTACGCATTACTGATGGAAACAGGAAGTGATACAGGGCACAGCTAGCTTGGAAACCAGTTGGCAGTTTCTTTTCAGGGAAAATACACTTCCTATATGAGACAGAAATTCCATTCTTAAGTACTTACCCAAGAAAATGAGAACATACGTCCACAAACATTTTTGGATGCTAATATTCATGGCAGCTGTATTCATCATAGCCTACAACAGCAAATAACCCAGAAGTCCATGAGTAAACACACTGAGGTATATTCATATGATAGAACACTATGAAGCAATGAAAAGGAATGCTGATGTCCATGAGATATGGACTGAATTTCAAAAACATTCATCTGAGTTTTAAAAAAAAGTCATGGTGTTACTTCATTTGTATGAAATTCTAGAAAAGGCAACACTAATCTACAGTGATAGAAGACAAGTCAGTGGTTGTCTGAGACCAGGATTTGGGAGAGGGGTCACTGCAAAGGAAACAAGGAGTTTTTATAATGATATAGGTGTTCCATATCTTACTGTGGTTGTGGTTATGTGGGAATATACATTCCTCAAGTTCCTTAAACTGTAAGATAAATAAAAGCGACATTTCTTAAAAGGGGGAATGTTTCTTTGGCTTACTCTTCCCCTTTGCTTTTCAGAATAAGAAGCACCAAGTGGAGTTGCCTGGTTACTTTCAATCAAACTCCTTGAAAAGTCTGTTGATGAAGGGAGAATCACAATTAGGCCGTTAGAACTGCTTGATTTGACATCTGAATGTGGAAATTCCTACAGGAAAAAAAAGAAAATCACCGTCTGAATTATTGTCATGTGTAAGGAATGGCCTGGATGTCATGGTGGCAACGTGAAGATAAGGTTGCCTCTTCCAAGGAAGGGAGAGGACACAGGATTATGAGCTCATCATTGACAAGGATTCTGAAACTTCATGGTCATTAATACATTGTTGTTTGTGTGGTAGAGGAATTGCCAATCTGATTGGAAAGTCTTTCCTGCACTGAAGAAGTGGCACCAATGAACAATATTCATCGGCCAATTCAGCCCTGTAGGTTCAGGCTCATTTAACTTGACAAAAATAGCTCCGTTTTCCTGAGTAGGGAGTTCTGCTCTGCCTCCAGCCCTGGTTTGGGGCAGGGGTGGTAGAGGGATCCTATTCCAGCTCAGCCATTTCTCCACCTCATGCTCTTTACCAGGCCATGGCCTCACACGCTGCCATCGTTCAAGGGTACCCATTTCAAGACTTTCTTGTTTCTTTACCACCAAAGTCACTCAACGTATGGTTGTTAGCGAAAGGCCCCACTGCAGTGTGGACTGGGGGTCTTTTTTCTCTCACTCTTAATATTGCTCTCCTTCCCTTCAATTCTCTTTCTTTCTATCCCCTGTTCTTCCTTCACCGGTCCCTAGCATATTTGTTTTAAATCTTTATTTTTATGAGAGAGAGAGAGAGAGAGAGAGAAGGGAGGGACAGAGAGAGAGAGAGAGAGAGAGAGAGAGAATCGGAAGTAGGCTTCAGGCTCCGAGCTGGCAACACAGAGCCCAATGCAGGGCTTGAACTCACGGACCAAGAGATCATGACCTGAGCTGAAGTTGGTTGTTCATCTGACTGAGCCACCCAGGTGCCCGGTTCCTGGCATATTTTAAACTATATGCCCCCTTTCTGGAATGATGGTGGCCTGGACCAACCACAGCCTATCAGATTGAGGTGTTTGTGCCTTATGCCATTTCCTCACACCTGAAGCGATGCCCATCCCCAACACCTCTTCATGTTGGGTATTCTATTCCTGTCCAGAGAAAGTGACTGGCCCATTCTTCCT
This sequence comes from Hyaena hyaena, assembly GCF_003009895.1. Taxonomy (NCBI): domain Eukaryota; kingdom Metazoa; phylum Chordata; class Mammalia; order Carnivora; family Hyaenidae; genus Hyaena; species Hyaena hyaena. The sequence continues at coordinate 517,200 of NW_024081643.1, forward strand.
GGTGTCTTACTCTACTTAAATACATAGAGGCTGATTCATTTGCAGAGCCTAAGTTTTCTGCATAAGAGGAAATTTTTTCCATGATACCTATAAAAAGTGACAATCACCAATTGTATGTAAAAGAGCTGATGATAAATATACCCATCACAGCACAATGGAATTGATCTTCTAAAAAGTAAATTCTTTGCCATATAGTGGAAACAGGCAGATACACAACAATTATACTAAAAGAGTGTGAAAGACATGAGGAAAACTTTTAAGGGTGATTGACAGGTTCATTAACTTGACTGTAGTTATAGTTTTATGGGAGTTTATTATGTCCAAACTCATCAGATAGTACAATTTCAACATAGTTTGTTTATATCAATCACACCACAGCAAAGTTGTAGAGCAAGCAACCAGTCAAAAAGCATCTATGACTTAAAAATAACCAGCCAGGCCATCATTACATGGACTTTGCAGACAAGTGTACATGGAACTTCGGCGTGTTATTTACCAGTTGCAATCTTATTATATGAAAGTCTCATTTTACCTTAAAAATTTATAGTGTGAAGATATTTCTAATGAATGTTGACTGGCTCTTGGGTGCTCCCAGGCAAGCTTGTCTCATTGCCAGCTGATGAATCAGCATAAAAGCTGCATAATGCCTCCTGATCATGCCCATTTCCAGAAAGAAGATTGTTTTAACTCACTGTCCCCATATTTTGAAGGGTGCTATGAAAATATACGAAGCAGAGATGTTATCCACCCTGAATCCCAGTAACTTTATTTCTTGTCCAACATTGTCATACATATTATAGGCGCTAATGTCCTGAGGTCACCTAAGGAGGCCTTCTTGCAACTGATCGATGCTATTGACCACATTGTTTTGCAAGGAACTTTTTCCTTTACCCACTTTCAAATAGAAAAGGCTATGAGCAATCAAACATGAATGATGGAAAGATAACCTTATTCCTCAAAGTCCCTTTATTTATTTTTTCTTTTATCAATGTATTTTGCTTAAAAGTAGAACCTTTGGACAGAAATGAACATAGATTTTGTGAGTCATCTATATTGCATGTGTTAGACTCATTTACCCTGTTAACAGTCCATGGTTATGTTTTGTTCTGATTGTGGATTTCTGTGCAGCAAACCCATTGTTTGATAATATTGGAAAAGACGGCTAAATGTGTATTTGCTTTCAACAGCTTTATTGAGGTATAACCTGTATACAAAGAACTGCATGTATCTAATAGATACAATTTGATGAGTTCGGACATATGCAGATGCCCATGATTCCTTCACCACAACCAAGATAACAGATCCAACATCTCCCAAAGTTTCCTGGGTCTCTCCTATTTGGTGATAAGAATATAATCTGAGACCTACTGTCTTAAGAAATCTCGAAGCGCACAATACTCTATTGTTAACTGTAGGTACTATGTTGTACAGCAGCTCTCTAGAACTTATTTACCTCGTGTAACTGAAACCTTATCCTCCTTAAACAACACTGTGTGTTTCCTACTGCCTCCCTGGCAAGCGCTATTGTCTTTTTTGCTTCTATGAATTTGACCATTTTAGATAGCTCATATAAAATGAATCATGCAGTATTTGTCCTTCTGTGACTGGCTCATTTCACTCGGCAGAACGTCGTCCAGATTTATCCATGTTGTTGCAAATGGCAGAATTTCCTTTCTTTTTAAGACTGAGTAATATTTTATTATGTGTATATATATACACCTTGTTTTCTTTATCTATTCATCCACTGATGGACACTTTTGAAAACCTTCCCCAGAGTAACCATAAAGAATGCATGTTAATGATAATCATTATTTCTCCATGCTTGCCGTGGAAACTGGGGAGCTATGAATCAAATGTAAAACTCGGGTTTTTAGGATGTTAAAAATGTATCCTGAGTGCTACCCTTACCCTGGCAGCAACTTATTTTTCTACCATTGTTTTATCTTTATCTTCATGTCTTTTTAAAAATCTGTTGTATTATTCCAAGCTTCCACCACTCTTTTTTCAAACAAGGTGGGGTGTAAAATAGGAATCACAAATGTCCTTTAGATGTGAGAAATGTGAATCTTTTCAAGTGTTATTTTCAAGAGCCTCAAGGCAACACCAGGATAACAAGATAACATGGAAACTGTAGAGATAAATTGTGAATCTATGTGAGACCCAGGGTGGCTTTTACTTACAAATCACACTTCTCAGAGGGTTGGACAGACATAAGCCAAGGATTCAGAGACAGAGAGCTCTGAGGCCAACGCTTTTCTCTGTCTAACAATGGCATATTTGCCACCAAACAAGGATACACTGGGGAGGGTAGTGGCATGGAAGGAAGTGTATGTCAGAGAGAAATCATTGCAACATCACACTCAAAGTATAGTAATAGGTCATTACTATTAACTGATGAACCTAGAGAAAAAAATCAGTCATAAGGGATCATGTATTATAACCACAAAGGACTGATTATTGACATTTCCCAGCTGGATATGAATGCATTCTTGACACACAGTCTTAGTGGGTTTTTGTTGTTGTTGTTGGTTTTCTATTTCTGGGGATTTTCATAGAGTAGAGGCATGGACATTATAGCAGGTGTCAGCCCTATAGCATGTAGCCTTGGTTGTCTTCACGACAAGTCACTCCATCCAGTACTACTCCTTCTTGGAGGGCTCACAGTTCAGAGGGAGTCTGGAGAAACACACAGAGCAGCCTTTCCGCTAGGGCCAACCTTCCGTGCTACTTTATAACCCACGCAGAATGCACAGAAGATGAGGATTGGAGCATCTACTCTGTTATGCGGAACAAGGACGCCATTAGGTGGATGTGGCTCCAATGCCATGGTGATCAACGTAGGGAAAACCCATGTCTAAGCCTGCAAATGTCTCAGGGTGACAAAATGAAAACACTAAGGACAACCAATCACGACAACCAGCTAGATTCAGCCGTAGCCAATACAATCATTTCCTTTCTTGGCCCCTGCACCTTGAAGTCTGGCTCTTGGTTCTGGGTGGGGGGAGTGCCTCTAACCACTTCCTGTTTGGCTTGCTGGCTTCAGATTCATAAATGCTCACATAAACTCTTAAATATTTTAATGTGACTCAGTTTATCTTTTAACGACTCGATTCAGATGATTCCCAAGCAAAACCCTAATCCAGTTTTAGATAGCTGGCCTTCCCAATATGGGCATTTCCTTCTTATATTACTGAAGTCAAATAATTCTAGAGCTTAACTCATTACTTAATATTAGAAGCACTATTCATATGTAGCCTTTATAACCCTAATTTTGAAAAGGTTTTATATTAGATTAAGTGGATTAAGTGGATTGATTAATTGAATTAATCATTTCTCTATTGGTAGATAATCTGAAATATTTTGTGCATATGATTTTTTCCCATATTTTGCAATGTTTTATTAGGCTACAATTTCATAGGTTGAGGATAAACCTATATAAAAGGTTTTTATTATATAAAATTTTTTTATTGTTTTTTATTCATATTGCCTAATTTCTTTCAAAAAGGACTAGAACAATTACTAGTGCTACACTTGAAAATATCCTTCCTATGAGTGAGATCATTTAAAATAGCCTTTGTTTATTAACAGAAAAAAAATTGTACCTGTGCAATTTCAAAAGAAGCCCACACTGCCCACTGTATACTGCTATCTATTTTCTGCTTTGCAATATCTAGAAAACCAGTACTAATCTCCAGTGGACTAGAAACATTTCCTAAAGACACATTCCCGAGACCACAGTTGTTAATTTCTGACTTGTGAATGCAAGCTGCTCTAAATATTGGGATTCGACCATATACTTTCTAATTAAACTCAGATCCTCATTTGGATCATCTTGTGTTTGGAGAGGTTAAGAGAATCATCAGTGGAGATAGTGTGGAGGCAATGGAAACACTGTGCAATTAATGTTCTTATCTTTTTTTTTTTTATTTTAGGTAATGGCACTTCTGTTTTTCAGAATAACATCTTCAGGGAAAGCATATTGAATTCAATCTGTTGTGTGAATATTTTCAGTTAGAGAAGGTACAGTATGTATGTATAAATGAATGTACAGACTGCTTATGATTTATTTTTGTTCTATAGCAGCCTTGGAAATAGAACTGAGTTTTTTATATAGCATCTTCCAGAATCAGGGTAGCCCTAAGCTCTTTATGGAGCAGTCATTTGGGCTATGTCTAAATTTGGCTCATCCTTGTAGTCAAAGATAAAAAGTTCAGATGATCAACTACATCATTTTTCTAAATGACATCATGTAAATGGTTTTATTTGGGGCTTCCACAATTGCATGGCTATTTTTGCCTTTGTGGATGCATCTTCTGCAAGTCCCAGTGTCCTGTAAAAGTAGTAGGCTGTCAAGGATGTCCCAGATGAATCTATGGGTAGGGGCTGGGAATGCCCTTCTTGGAAAACAATCATGGAAACAGTCATGAGATCTGCACAGAACTGGTGACTTTAAGACAGTGCCCAAGTATGCAAGGACGGACCTATCTCAGAAGGAGCAGCTCTAACTTGTCCATAGTGGGGGAATTATAGAGGGAAATAATTGGAGTAGTAATTACCATTGATAATTTTTTGCCCTTTCTGCTGAAAGTACCCTTTGGAATTCTTCAGTTGCCTGGGGGGTAAATGTATATATGCAATACTTTCTTCTTTATGCTCAGGAATGAATTTAGCAACGATGTTTACCAAGAGTAGCCTTTTATAGCCTGAACCACACATTTTGGTCTGTGTTGTCATATTAATAGTAATGCTTTGCATTTGTTCATTCAGATTTTTGAAAACCTACTTTTGGATTACCCATACAATAACATCTCAGTCATTAGCTGCTACCTCTTAACGATCTCTGAATTTCCACTTCTTTCCACTACACTTCTGTTTGAAACTTTTATAATTCTTGCATACGCAACTATAGTTGCCACCAAACTGGTCTTCCTACTTATTACACTTTTGGTGCTGTTGTGACCAATCTCCATAGAAGAGCTTGAGTAAGCTTTCAACACCATCACTCATGATATGTCTCTGCCCTCCTTAACATCTTTTATTGTTTTCCACAGTGCTTATAAAAACCCTAACAGCACAAAGGTCCTACGTGATCTGGCCTCTCCCAACACTTCCAACCCATACCTCTCCCTCCTGTCTGTCTCATAGCCACACCAGCTTTGTAAGTTCTCAAGCACAACCCCAAGCTGCCTTTCCCTTGCACCTGATGCACCTTCTTGAAAACCTCTTCCTGTGGCTGAATTCTTATCCTTTGGGATATAGCTAGAGCAGTTTATCTCCAAGAATCCTGCCCCCTAAAAATGAGGATTTATGGAGAATGTGAAACCCAGATCAGGTTCCATAGCTCTGGAAGCATGGAACCCAGAATGAACCTAGCTTTCACCACTTTGTCCACTGCTCCTGCCATAATTTAAGCCAACCTGTGATTTATTTACAGTTCTCTGTCACTAACTAAGGAGATCCTAAATTATAAGGACCTTTCTTCTATTTTTGTTTCCTTGCATTATTTTAGCTACAATGTTTAGGAAAAGAGGGAGGATGCTGCTGATGTCGAGTAATTTCCTACTGGTTGAGACTGATTCTGGTGGGATGGGATTTGACGACTTGAGAACTGACAAAGATGCATACTTATCAGCCTTCGGGAACCATGCACCATTGGGTTCTTTGGGGAGAGGTCCCTTTTAAGGGTGGGGGCTCCCCTTGCTATGTATTTGCCTGTTTTTGTATTTAAAAATGATCATAAAATGACTCATCATGAGTTCTTTGATTTAAAATGGAAACATATTTTAGGTCCAGTTTCTCCCCTTAAGTAAAATTTCCTCTGCATTAGGGTATTACAGAGTAAACAGATCATTTTTCCCCTGGGATATATATTTTTTCATCCAAACACTGTGTTGCAAATATAATTTTTACATCCATTTGTGACTCATTCTCACTCTCTTAACCTAGGCTGGTCTCCTCTGAGCTATTCATCCAGGTCTAGAGCAGACTGTGTACATATGGCATGTGTCACCTTGGACAAAATCTAAAGGGTGATAAAAAAAAAAAAAAAAAAGCAAACACGACTTTCCCTAACTGCTAATAAGTGGCAAGCATTTGCATCTCAGGTGTTTTCATGGACCTTCATTTTAGAATACCTGAATCACAGAATGGAAAGAGTTCTTAAAGATATTTAGGCCCCTAGCCTCACAGATGCATTACATGTTGCCTGTATTGCCACCATGCTTCTTGCAGCTCTACTCTACCACACCAATAGTGGGAGCTTACTCTCTCCTGGGGTGGGGGTGGTGGGCAACATCTTTGCACAGAATTGTTAGAAAGTTAAGGTAAGCCTCAATTTTTGGCTATTACCTTGGTCAACAAGTAACATATGGTTTCATACAGGTCCTTGAGTAAACACTAAAGAACCAAGAACAGAGGATAGTGGATGACTTGTAGAGAACTCTAGAGCCATCAATCAACATGGGCTGTATCCTATAAACTGGTTGCAACGTTTGATGTGGAGACCCTGGAAGTCTTTGGCAATTAAGGTACACTGTATATCCCATCCTATTAACATTCCTGGGTGAACCTCCCTAGTCTGGGAAACTTTGGTGACCTCATGTTGCCCTCTGACATCCTGGTAGTCCGCAATGTTATTGAGTAAGCTAAGCCCAAGGTAGGGATTTGACAAAGATTTATACAGATTAACACCTCTTCTCTCATTGCAGATTTTCCAAAACCCCCTCAAAGTTCCTCACCTCTTTGCCTCCATAACAACACATGCTATGATGATCCGTAGGTGAGCCTGATAATTTGATTTCATCACAAACTGAGAGATGCTCATCTCTGTATGTGTCTCCTGGTAATGGTATCTTCCTCCCTTCCTGGGGCTCTTGACATTTGGGGATGCATAGAACATGCCCAACCACACTAGAAAAGTTACCAGCTGAATCTAAAGCTCCCCATGTCTTCCTGCACTAAAGGTATTATGGTTATTTGTCTTCCCCACGATATTTAGCATTCACGAGAACCCAAGTTCTACAAGTATATATGAATCCTGGATTTCCAAGGTGGAAGAGGTAAAGGATCCCAAGTGTATACTGGTTATAAAAGAAGGAATGTAGATTTTTGCTGGTTGGTGCCAGTGAGGGGAAATGGAAGATTACTGAGTTCAGAAAAAAGCATAGGCCAGGAAAATAGGAAAGGAAGAATATAGACCAAGCTAGGTTGGCGATAGCCCGAAGCTGGGTAAATAGAGCTCATCTTACTTCTGCTAGAGTACACCCCCCTCAGCCCTGCCCCATTTAGCTTACTATGATAATGTATACATTTGTTTGCAACTGCATCAATAAAGAAACGAGGTTAGGCTGGCATGACTTAACTTGTTCTAACTGAACCCATGCTGGCTGCTAATGATTGCTTTCTTTTTTAAATGCTCCCAAGCCATCTGTTTAATAATCAATTCTAGAATTTTGTCTGAGAAGAATCTCAATGCTAGTGAGCTGGAAAGATTCCCCAGGCAAAGATCAAGAGACCCACGTTCTAGGGCCAGGCTCTGTCACTAATTAGTTGAATGTTGCTAGCCCATTACTTTGTCTTACCCATTTCATCTCTAAAATGAGTAGGACAGAGTAAATGATTTCTATGGTTCCTTCCGGCTATGAAACTATGATTTCCCTGCTGCATTAGTCTATAGTTCTTGGAATCTGCTCTTTCCTCTGTTGCAAACCAGTACTTTAAGCATTTAGAGTCATTGAGCATTTCTGCTCTGTGGGTTCTAGATTCTACTCTTTCACTAACTCTAATAGACCAGGAAAGCTGTTAAAATTCTATAGGTGTCAGGTATTTTAAAAAAATGAAGGTGTGTAAAACAGAGCACTTCAGTAGCTCAGTCAGCTGAGCATCCGACTTTGGCTCAGGTCATAATCTTATGGTTCGTGAATTTGAGCCCCACATTGGGTTCACTGCTGTCAGCACAGAACCTGCTTCCGATCCTCTGTCATCCTCTCTCTCTCTGCCCCTCTCCCCTCTCAAAAATAAATAAACCTAAAAAAAATGATATCTAAATTTCAGAGTGTGAGGCCATAATGCCTAGACAATATTGAATATTATTTTTTTGTGCTCACATCCTGCACATTCTTTTTTTTTTTAATGTTTATTTATTTTTGAGAAACAGTGCAAGCCAGGGAGGGCAGAGAGAGAGGGAGATACAAAATCTGAAGCAGGCTCCAGGTTCTGTGCTGTTCTCACAAAGCCTGAAGTGGGGCTGAAGCCCACCAACCATGTGATCATGTTCCGCCCTGAAGTCAGACGCTTAACTGACTGAGCCACCCAGGCGCCCCATACCCAGCATATTTTTGAAGTAACCAAGTATTGTGTGTTTGACCCTGGAAAAGAGAAACAGACTTGCAGGTTGGGCAGCCAGTGTAAACATTATCAAACAATTTATTGAATAATATTTAGAGTGACCAGTTGCTTTCTTCCTTGCCTTAGATGGAAATAATCTTGAATTTCTAATTCATACTGAATTTCTAATTTAATTTTCCTTTTTCCCATTGAACATGAAATTCTGCTGCTTAGTCTGTTTGCACTGACTGAAGGCAACATTTTTATCTCAGAGACTGTTAAAGAAGCTCAAAGGTAAGGGGGAGAGGCATCTCTAAAGCTGCTTCTGGTTTCTTCTCTCATAGGTGATGAATGCTTTGGGTTATAGAACTATTTTATTCTGGCCTGATGGTGTTGCATGACTCAGTGTAGATGATTCCCACAGGAAGGTCTGATTTTTATCCTTTGACTAAAAACTAAAAATAGAGCCTTCAACCCATCCTGGACTCTCAGCTGTCATATGCCGTAGAACCTGGACACTTGGCATGGTTTCTTGAAGCTTTAAAAAAAAAATCACTGCATTTGTTAGGTTAAAATAGAGAACAAACAAATATAAGTGTGTGACTCTGGGATGTTGTTTTATTTCTTATTGTCTTTATTCTCAGTGAATTATGCAGCTGAAGACAATTTTCTTTTCAAATTTATTTAAATGTAATTTTTTCCCCAAAGGTGATTATAAGCAGGTATGGCCAGGAAAAGAGATATTCTGATTAATCACAGAGCCCTGTTAAGTGTGCCTTCTCAAGAATAATAAATGCCGGTGGAATTTCACTGTTTACATAGTCCCATTGTGGGTGGGCAACTCATCTGTTAGCCCTTCAGGAATAGGCAGAACGAGGTTGAGTACTTTGCCTCAAGTCACAGATCTAGTGAGTAGATGAGCTACAAGTGGGACCTAGGATTTATATCATTAGCCACTTCAATCTGTCCACTCTTAGCCTCCCCACAAGTGCCACTCTGCCACAACAAAGTGTCAGCTAAAGCCAGTGCGATCTTCACGAGCCCTGCCCAGGGGCATTCACACACACACAGATCGTCTCCGTCTCTGGGTACCTCTTGGAGTTAATGTTTGTGCCACACAGCTGAGGCCCCTTCTTAGTTCTTTGTAGCCTTCTCATAGGTTTATGTCCTGGCTAGACTGCCTATTTCTTCTGTAGAAACCTCCCACAACACTGAGCGCCAAGCTGAGTCCGCTGTAGGTTGACTACTAGTTCAGTTTCGGAAAAACGAGCTTATAGGCCAGAAAAGAAAATTGTGTCAGCCCTGGAGGTAACAAATTGGAGCTCTCAAGCACTGAGCCTACTTCAAGTCTTGTTCTGGTCATATGGCAGGATTGCTGTGTGCAACCCAATTAGTCATAGACTCGCCACATTTCAGCAGAAGAAAGAGAAAATAGAGAGATTAAACCTAACAAAATTAAGTCCTCTGAGACCCTGGTTGATAAAATCCTGTTCTTAAAAATTTCCCTGGAAAAGACTTTCTGGTGTCTCTCAGTGAATCTAGTACATGATTCCATGGTTAGGAAATTACCTGACCTGCCGTAGCAACCAGTTTGACTCTGGTTACTATAATTCATAGTAACAATTAAATTTTAAGATATTCAAATCGGGTTTATATGCTTCTGTAGCAAAAGCTTATTCCAAATCTCCCTTTGTTCAGTTCCAGCTGATGCTGTGGGAAGTAGTAATGGGCACGAAGCCCTAACACAGAGCTTGCTGCAGACATCCATCTCATTAGGTCTTCGACCAACCTGCTGAGAGAAAAGGGGAACCAGCCTATTACATCTCTTTCAAGAACTGGGTTAGGGAGGGCAGACTTAGAGAGCCTGCAATTACACAGTTAGGAGCAGATTAATTGCAAAAGCCATAATGTCCATTAATTAGTCCCGGTGTCTTCCTGTTGGGGATCAAGAACATGACATTGGAAATCACGTTGGTAGGCTGAGGACATTCTCTAAACCTATACTTCCATTTTGCTACTTTGAAGCTATGCCAGTTATTAATGTTTCAGTTCCCAACCACTCTTTTTTGCTCTGCTTTGTGCTACAGGAGACAGACCCTAGAACATTTCTCCTTCATCAGCAGGTGTGGTGTTAGGACTTGACATTAGAGAACATGGGAGAGACATTGCAAGAGGAAGGCACTTTTCTTTATATTTATGGTGCTGTTTTTTTTTTTTCCTCTTGCTTTTAGAGCATGACAATGGTACTCTCGCCAAGGAGGTATGGGAGACCCAGGGGTGCACACCTTCCAGTGATTTCCATCACCACCCAGCAGGACATTCCACGAGCACAGCCTCCACTCTATGGGCTGCTCACCCCCACCGGTCGTAGCCTGTGGCATCTCAACAAACTTCACCATGCGGTGGGTACACATGCGCAGAAACATCCTGTCCGAAGAGGTGAGTCTCAGCTGTGGAGTGAAGACTTTTCCAAGTTTGTTACCACTTGGGCACTTCTCTCAGCCCTAGAGGTAGTGGCCATGCTCTGTGCCTGTTATTTCTGTATTATTAATAGTTTTTTGCCCTTCTTAGAACTTGATCTCTTGTTACTAGTTGATACTTTTCCCAGTTAAAATTACTAGTGTGGTTTCTGTTTTTTGACTGGACCCTGACAGATATAGAACCTTTTCAAGAACAGATCATCTTCAGTCTCTGATCCATCTGGATTCAACTGTTAATTCTCTCCTCCATTGTGGCGCTGGTTATGGGTTGGTATGGACTTGGCTCCTTGGGACTGACACAGAAAACTCATCATGAAGATCATGTAGCAGAAGTGGGAACCACGGGCATCTGGGCTAGTCCCTTATGTAACTTCCTTATGCCTTCAGGGCCTGCTTGAGCCTGATCTCACATAAACCACTTCTGTTGATAATGGAGTCTGCTAATCACACTCGCTCTGGCTTGGCAGGTCAGATAACACTCAGTTCATGATGAGCCGCTCAGGTCCTGTGGCAACTTGATGGCTCATGGTTAAGTATTCAGTCCCTGCTAAGACCCAACAACAAGCCAAAAGCTGATTTTCAAATGGAAAGTAATTATCTGTGGAGGATGGTTGCTCTAAGATCCTGAGAGTCTGAACTATGATTGGCCTATAGAGCCTGCCAAAGGCTCTGAACAGTATCTTTATCTGCCACGGACAACTCAAGCATCAGTGGGTCTACTGGACCCATTCCCTCAAGTGGCAGAGCAGCTTTCAAAGAGTGTAGACTTGTCACAGAATCTTCTCTTCTTCTGGGCTCTGCTCAAAGCTAGCAGCTTTTCTAGTTATTCAGTGAATGGACAAAAGTAGCACACCCAAATGAGGAACATGTTGCCTCGAAATTCCAGAGTCCCACTAGGCATTGTGCTTCTGGTTATAGCAGGGATTAGATGTAACAATTTATCCTTAAAAGTGGTGTCTCGAAATGTCTCTCATCCCTGGACCCCCAGAAATGTCACTGAGGTGGAAGGCCTCTGAAGTTTTGTCAGATTTATCTCTGACTTTGTGACACGCAAATGTCTTACAGATAAGTCTTAGAATTCTTGCTCAGTAGTTCCAATCAGCATAATATCATCACTGTAATGGACCATTGTGAGATTTTGTAGAAAAAAGAGGCAATCAAGGTCCTTGCAGAGTAAATGATGACACATCGCTGGAGAATTGATAACCCCTTGAAGTAAGACAGTGAAGGTGTGTTTCTGGTTTTGCCAGCAAGAAGCAAACTGCTTCCAGTGGTCTTTACTAATAGGTAGGGAGAAAAGCTTTTTCCAGATCAATGGCTACACACCAGGTACCAGGGGATGTGTTAATTTGCTCCAAATGAGTAAACCACATTTGGAATAGCAGCTGCAGTTGAAATTGCCACCTGGTAAAGTTTATGATAATCCGTTGATATTCTCTAAGAACTCTCTGTTTTCTTCACAGACTAAATAAGTGAGTTGACTGGGGATGTGGCAGAAATCATTGATTCTGCATTCTTCAAGTCTTTGATGCTGCTGTGAATCCCTGCAATGCTTCCAGAAATGCAGTATTGATTTTGGGTTACTATATTCCAATGTAGACACAATTCTAGTGGCTTCCACTCAGCCTTGGCCTTTGGTACCATGTCCTAGGTCATAGAAACAATACAGAGATTCCACCTGTTACTGAATACTTATATCCTAATAATGCATTTTGGAATAGCAGAGATATCTATAGGTTAAACTTAGAGACGCACCCTGAGATAGACCTGAGCTAAAACTCCATTGATCACTTAACTTCCATAGGCCTCTACTCTTTTAGACTGCAACAACATTTTGTATTTCCTGGAATTTGTGTCTAGTATCCAGTCATCCTTGAAAGTCTGATTATTTCCTTTCCCCCATCGCATAGTCACCCTTGTGAAAGGCTATAGATCTCTTTGCAGAAGGCTGGGAGAAAGATTAATAGTAACAATTTTTGGCCATACAGGGGGGCCCTTCTCCAAGGACCTGGTCTTCTCTTCATTCTAGGGCTTCTGGGTATGTGAGCTGGCTCAAGTCTGGGAACTGACTCAGGGGCCATGACTCTATTTTGATGATTCATGACTTCTATTACTTGACCTAAAACTTCCCCACATATGCAAATCAAGGAAGAATTTAGTAGACTGCCCACCTATTTCTCTCTTAGGGAAACTATGATCAAGTAGCCTGTGAGTCAGGCTGTTCTGATTGCTGCTTCATCTCTGATGTTCAATGTCATAACCACTGCCAAGTTGTTTTGGTGATTAAGTGCCAGCAGTGCCTCTTGCCACCTGGAATCCAATGATCCCCCTGACATTTAAGGATCCTAGATCAGTGACAGCAGTTCACCTTATAGTTTTGCCCTATAGAAAAAAGTGAACACAGAGTTCTACGATGCTGAGGCTCTCCTCACAAATGGATTTTTCATAGTCATAGTGAAAGTTATGTCCTCTGAACCTTTGGCCAGCGGGGTTGAGCTGATCAATCAACTTCAACATTCCAATCTCCCTAAGTCTTTAGATATATTTTTCTCTAGTATATCAAGGAAGTTCCAGCATTTCAACTTCATTTAGTGTAGGCCACCTTCGGTCCACGTTTCAGCCAATCAAAAAGACAGAGTCCTCAAGTTACAATAGTGAATCCAGAATCATTGTTTAGAAGGCCTAATAAATTCACCCTGATCCAACTTTATATTTCTTTCACCATTATCTCACACTTTAATATTAATTACCACACATATTCCCCATATTCTTATCTGTATAAATTAGAAAAATTGTGTCATCTTTTGGAATGTAACACATTTCATAAGTCACCCCTTTTGGGGAGCTGCTGGAACTTGAGTCTAAGTATGGGTCTAGAAGCAAAGAGGAATGGTACCGGCATGTTTTGAGGTGAACCAGTTATGTCTTTTGAGGCAATTCTTTCAGAGGAGGCCATTACAATTTCATCAGGCAAAGCTGGATTAATATCCTGAGGTGAGGGTGGAAGGGCTGTTTCTAGAAGTCAAGAAGACTCACTGTCCCCAACTTTATCAGGATCTACTCACATGCCCCATTTCAATTTCCAAGACCCCATTCCTTCCTTTTTTTTTTTTTTTTTTTTTTTTTAATTTCTAGGAGAGAGAGAGAGAGAGACAGTGTGAGAAGGGGAAGGTCAGAGAGAGAGGGAGTCACAGACTGAAACAGGCTCCAGGCTCTGAGCTGGCAGTCAGCACAGAGCCCGACGCGGGGCCTGAACCCACGAACCGCGAGATCATGACCTAAGCGAAAGTCGGACGCTTAACCGACTAAGCCACCCAGGCGCCCCGACCCCATTGCTTCCTAATCAATGCCCTTACTCCAATACCTTGTAAAGTTGGGAATTCAATTTGGATTGTAGTTCAACTACTTACTCACTACATGAGATTCTGGGTTAGGTTTTCATAAATTTAAATTCTATGGCTACAAGAAGTTAAGATTTCTTTCAGGGCAGATGTAGAAACTTTCAGGTCATTATGTGGTGCCAGAGGTGGGAATCTGAATCCCTAAACTCATCTTTTTCTTTCTCCATGCTGTCCAGAGCATTTAGGAACACATAGCCAATCTTATTACACTTGTCAATTTGGCAACATATCAAACATATGGCCATCCAGAAACTTCCTTTCGTAAGTATTTGATTAGGAATGTCCAGGGGTGAGATTTTACACATATTTTATGGAAAAAATAGTATAGTCTTGAATGCGTCAGAAAGCAAGCATCATCCCACCAAAGAAATAGTCCAGGGATTCTGTGTTAGGGGGACAAGAGGAGGCTAGAGGACCCAGAGAACATGACATGGGAGGAGCCTGTAATTAAGTGCAGTGGATTGATCCTCCAGAATGTTTTCAAGCTCTCCCACTCAGGAAGCCTTTCCACTTTGGTACTACCCAAACACTATTGCTAATTCCTCGCTCTGAAACAGAACTCAAAACTTCTTTAGTTATGTTTAACTTTCGTTTCTGTAGTATAGTACTACCATATTTAATATTTAGGTAACTTTCCCCCCCAAATGAATGTATTTTTCTCTTCTGTATTTCTCTGAAAATTAGCATCTCCCTTACAAGTCTGGTAGAGTGATCTGCCTAAAATGGGGATCTGCATGAGGATTACTCACAGGAATCTAAAAAGAAATAGTTAATATTAAACTTCTGCTATTTTAAATAGGATTTTGCAACAAAACAATAGGCTTGCATGCCTGGTTTGATGTAGGAAAAGAGGATTTTCTAAACTACTCTAGGCCTGGATGACTTGGATCATAGAGTTACTCCTTGAAGGTAGAGAAGATACCCTTTCACTAACAAGGGAATGGGAAAAAATATGATGGAGGGAAAACTAGAACCCTACCCCTTCTGGTATGGTGGGATTGTGGGACAGAGAAAGGAGAGAGAGGGAGAGCAAAAAGGATAGATACCAAGTTGTCATCCCTCCACCAAATGCAACTTCTGATTCAAGTATCTGGGGTGGAGGAGTGGCTTCATGAAACATGGAGAGGCATGGGACAGTCCAAGTTCATGGCATACTTGTCCCAGGGGCCAAGGGGAGGTTGAAAACCCTCAAAAGAAACTCTATATGGGTGGTTCTGGCACATGGTAGGTGATGGAATGAAGGCAGATTACAGAAGGTTGAGTACAGAGGCTATTCTGAGCCTCCTGGCCCATACTTGGTGTGCAAGGAAGTTGGATGACTGTGTGCCCCAGGGATGAGATGTGGAGGTGCTAATACCTACCAGTGGACTGCAGTGTCCTGGGGTAAAAAAAAAATTTTCCAATGGCTGAAGAGACAGGGATTTCTAAACCTGGGCCAAGTCTCTGGGTGTGCAGGCTCCAGGATGGCAGCGGTAAAGATTGCAAAAGACTGGACAGAAGTGGCTCCCCCATCACCTGCTCAGTGAACAAACCAATCAGAACCAAGCACCATATCTCCCTCTCACCATGAGAACCTAGAGAGATGCTTCTCATACCCAGATGCACTGGAGAGAAGAAGGGGAGGGACAGAGTATGACAATGTTTACACAGAAGTTCATCATAGCAAAGATGGACATTATGCTAAGTGAAATAAGCCAGTCTCAGAAGGACAAATCCTGCATGATTTCACTTCTATGAGGTATCTAAAACAGTAAAACTCACAGATACAAAGAATAAAATGGTGGTTGCCACGGGCTGGGGGAGAGGGAGATGAGGAGTTGCTAATCAATGGGTATAAAAGATCAGTCAGTCATGCAAGATGAATAAATACTAGAGATCTGCTGTACGACATAGTGCCCACAGATAACGATACTGTGTTATACACACTTAAAAATCTGTTAAGAGGGTAGATCTCATGTTAAATGTCCTTACCACAACAATAAAAAAAAGAAAAAATGCTTACAAACCAAAAGGAAAGTACTGAGATTAGAAGGAACTGAAATACTTATCATTTGCAAATCACAGTTGTCCCTGTTTCCAAGACCAACTGGTGGAGGCTGGGAAGAAGAGCAGAGCATTGCTGGGGAAGGGGAATTGCATTTTCTTTCTTTCTTTCTCTTTCTTTCTTTCTTTCTTTCTTTCTTTCTTTCTTTCTTTCTTTCTTTCTTTCTCTTTCTTTCTTTCTTTCTTCTTTTTTTTAATTTCTAGGAGAGCGAGAGAGAGAGACAGCGTGAGCAGGGGAGGGTCAGAGAGAGAGGGAGTCACAGACTGAAACAGGCTCCAGGCTCTGAGCTGGCAGGCAGCACAGAGCCCGATGCGGGGCTCGAACCCACGAACCGCAAGATCATGACCTAAGCGAAAGTCGGACGCTTAACCGACTAAGCCACCCAGGAGCCCTGGGAATTGCATTTTCTTTATGTATCTAAGTATAGGCTAATTCTGCTCCAGTTTGTACAGTAGTTCCTTCTTGATTATATGGCAGTCTGAAAGCCCCTGAAGCAAACCAAACATTCTAAATGAAAATTATAAAAATTTAAATTGATATTAAGGGTAATAACTGGATTTTTCATCTAAAAAAGGTTATTTTCTAGAAAACTGCTTTAATTAGTTCTTCACAATGACTTCTTATGGGTTTGATTCACAAAAATTAAAACATTTAAAACACATTGCTTTACGAACGATATATCTGTTAGGTTTCTCTCATATTTCCTGGCTTGTGAATTTTTGAAGGGAGGGGACTAAGTTTCCTTCCAGTGAGCATGACACATTTTACAGTGGTCACAGTGTAAATGTGGTGATTGGAGGCCCCTTTTCTTCACTGGGGATACAACATGTATATGTTTTATAGAAAAGTATAAAGCAAAGCAAAGCAATTATGTTGAGTACTTGGTTATATACATGTGTGCAGTAGCATTGTGATTTTCAGTTTGTTCAAATTTCTGTTTTGTTTATTTGTTTTGTCTCTACATTTCAGGATCCCACACTCCCCTTTTTATTGAGGGTGCTTGTGCTACAGCCCTTCTGTTTGCACTTTGCTGACTCCATTACTATTCATCTCTGTTATTATTTGTGCCATCCACGGTTTCATCTTGCCCTATTGTTTTTATTTCTTCCTTGCTGCCTCTTATTTCTCCCTTTCCCCCTCCTTTTCTGATACCTCTCAGTTTGATGCTCCTGGCACTAGGCTTTTTTTTTTTTTTTTTTTTTAATATTTTTATTTCTTTCTAGGAGAGAGAGAGAGAGAGACAGCGTGAGCAGGGGAGGGTCAGAGAGAGAGGGAGTCAAAGACAAACAGGCTCCAGGCTCTGAGCTGGCAGTCAGCACAGAGCCCGACGCGGGGCTCGAACCCACGAACCGCGAGCTCGAACCCACGAACCGCGAGATCATGACCTAAGCGAAAGTCGGACGCTTAACCGACTAAGCCACCCAGGCGCCTCTCCTGGCACTAGGCTTTAACAACCTCACCTATCTGCACTGGGCTCTTCTTTCCCACTGGACCTTCTGGTTTTTGTTCTTGGAGCATTTCTTGGCTATTTTGGCTACCAGTCATGGTCAACCACTAATTCACATCCAAGTTTGGGGCTGTTCCTGAACCCTGAGGCTGTTAGACTTCCCACATAGGGAAAACATAGGTATTATAATTCAAATAAAACAAAAACAGAAACAAAAAGTCAAGATGATGGAAACAAAACATCTGTTAGATGAAGCTGACAAGGAGAATTTTAAAAATCAAGAGAGCATGGATGCTAAATGGTACATAGATCTTGAATAATTTACTTCTATGTAACTTATGTTTGAGATGCAAATGAAGCAAATGGAATACTAGAATTGTATTATTTTATTTTTATTTTTTAATTTTATTTTTTTTTTTGAGAGAGAGAGCATGTGTGGGAGCCGGGGAGAGGGGCAGAGGGAGAGAGAGAATCTCAAGCTGGCTCCATGCTCAGTGTGGATCATGGGATTGACCCTGGGATCATGACCTAAGCTGAAATCAAGAGCCGACACTTAGCTGACTGAGACACCCAGGTGCCCCAGAGTTGTGTTATTTAATGAGGGTGGAAACAAGCATCTAATTACTTTCTTGATAAACTAAAAAGATGGGAATAAATATGATTGGGTCATAGAATGGGCTGTGCCTTTTGGAGGACCCGCAGATGAGTAAAACACCTGTGGGAATTCCTAGAACAATGAGCTCCTTGAGTCAGGGAAAGAGCTATGTAAATGCCAGGTTATTTTTATATCTTTGTTATTTAAGATGCTCCAGGAAGGTCAAATATTCACCAAAGAGAACAGAATCTTAGGACACACATGTTTTCCAGCTTTTAATAGACTAGATCCGTTCATCTGGAAGAAGTTTACCAGAGAGGTCTCACAGACAAGGTAGAAAAACAAGGCTACAGATTTTTCGAAATACTAATATCTTAACTAGGTTTTAATCCTTATAAATTGTTCTCAAAAGGATTTGAATCCTAATTCATAAACAACTTTCTGTTCATTTGGTAGACCTGGGGGATTGAAAAGATTCAGAAAGAATATCGAATATCTTAAAGATAGGGAACATATTCTTCAAAGTTCAGTTCTCAGTTCGTATAAGGTGTTCAATAAAAACTCATTGATTTGATTCAGTTGGAAGGAATGTCAGCCCATTGTGGAGAAGTGGGCCAAACCAACAACCAGAGAAGTAGATTGTCATTTCACTACCTTCTTTCTTGAAATTAATATTAGAAGGAATCTCTCTCAAACAGTCTGGAGTTGCCTAATTCAAATATCATTTTTAAATGATAATTTCTATGAAAGAGGAGCATTATATCCTCATGATGATCTTATGCTCAGTTTCCTTTGGATTTTATTTTAGAGTCTTGATTGTAAACCTTATAAAAGGAATATTCTTGAGAAACTCTCTCAGTGTTCACAAATTGCTCTGTTAAAACTTAGACTACCACTTAGACCCACCAGCTACCACGAGGCAGCAGAAATGTTGCTTTATCATCTCTCTCTAGCTGCCCAGGGTCAAGTGTATATTGTGAACATCAAACAGGTAAATTATATTAATTTTATATAATAGGAAAGCCTAAAAAATGCAGTGACCATCTTGGGATAAAACATATAGAAAATGGAACTTTCACTCATTTGTCACCTCACATAGCAGGTGGAATGAATTATTGTATAGATCCTTCAAAGAATGGATTCCTCATCAACAGTAAGGCTTCCTATTCTATCAAAGACCATTTATCTCCTTAATAATTACTCTATTTGTGGCATTGCCTCCTCCTCACATACCTCCATGGTTGACAGGTCCAAAGTATGGGCTATAATGATGGCTACAATTTAGGCTAGAGTTTGGTCAGTCAATTGAACAGACTTTCAATATCAGTCAGCTTTCACTGGGTAAAGCTGTGGTAACAAACAACCCTAAATTCTCAGCAGCTCAAATAACAAGGTTTCATATTTTGCTCATATTATGTGCTGGCTGTGGAACTGTTATGATTTTGCAGAGTTCTGTGTGGCTCTGCTCCACATGTCTCTTTTATTCTGAAATCTAGGCCAGAGGAGAAGTGCCAATGTGGGACATGCTGTTCTTGAAATAGAGAGAAAACAACCCAGAACCACATGAACATTCTTAAACCTCTGCTTGAATGTGTCTAAGCCTGAAGTCAGTGGGGGAAGGGAGTCCCCTCCTCCCCAGGAAGGCCCTGCAAGTCAGTCATGTGCCTGTGGGTAAGGATGTATATATAATAGTCTCACAGGGAAAGCTGTATATAAGTGGGAACAATCTCACATTTTAAAATAGTCCATATTCTTGTTCTCTTCCTTCATGAAGCAATATACTCATTCACCCCTTTTCCAAGGAAAACACAATTTCTATTTTGTCAGATAAAGCTGTCCTTGATCTAGAGTTCTGTGGACTAAAAAGATAAGTTACTGCCCCTCCCATCTCGTATACAACAAGAAACAATAGTTTCCTATTGATTTATGAAGAAAATAGTGCAGAAACCTATGACTTTTATGTGCACTATTGAAATTAAGGCAGAAATCCTCTTCAGTCATATAGAAGGCATTGAGAGCCAACAAGGCTTACATTATCTATGCTAACATTCAAGCCACTGTCTGAGATAAACTAAATACTGGCTTCCTGGACCGTAGCACAGAGGTTTAAGCTGGGTCCATTCATATTTTTATCAGCATCTATGTTTGATTACTGTTAGCCCTGCCCTTCCTTTATTCTTGCTATTAGGTATACTTTTACTGTCTGTTCATCTTTTTAAAAAATGGCAAGCCACCTGGACAGAAATCCTGCCCCTTCAAATTACACCCTGGAAGGCTTCATCAGGACCAACCTCAGATACCTCAGAATCTCTGTAACATTTGTAATGATGCTATGGCTGTTGTTTTGTGTGTTCTGGGCCCAGGCCAAATGGTCCAGAAGCTTGAGTTGCTGGAAACTAGGAAGGGATTTCAAGAAAAAAGTAAAACTTTTATTCTAAATTTAACTTTCTCATATCAGTTGCCTGCTACTAATATTTTCTTGTCCTTTATAGAGACACAAACTCCTTGCTTACACAATACAGGCATTCCCAGTATTTCACCTACCCCTTGGGATCAAAGATAATAAGAATTTCTTAAGTTAAACACAGCTTTATGAAACAACAGGGAATAATTACCAGAGAAATAAGATGTAAAGTGCCCGTGATGCATTTGTGCAATATTTGGACTTGGGAGATTTGCTGTCTCAATGTATAGAGAAGTAATGGGATGTAATGCATATATATATATATATATATATATATATATATATATACACATATATATAATGAGTCAAATTTCAGGAAAACTGAATCAATTTTAAACTGATGTTATGCTTTTTATTTTATATAAAGGGAGAAAGTTGTAAACATTAATGTGGAGAAAGGTATAGTACATAATTTGTGTTACTCATGTTATTTCTTCTCTGACTAGCAGTAATTGTCTACTCTCCAAACTGACATTGAGTTGAGCATCAAGGAAGAATATGGCGTGTTGTACTCTGGGGGTCATTGTGGAAGGGGAGGCATTTGTCATACAAAATTGACTCTCTCTGGATTAATTGTGCACAAATCTTACTACATAGTTGAGTTTTGTACTTATTATGTTTGATTCCATTAGTCTTTAGGATTATAAAATTTATTTAAAACTTCATCCCCCAAAAATATTTTGACCAGGATTACAATGATACATGGTCATTAATAGCTACTTCTTTTGTTTTCCTTTCAGTTTATTGTCAAGTTGGTTTCCATATAACACCCAGTGCTCATCCCAAGAAGTGCCCTCCTCCATGCCCATCACCCCCATTTTCCCCTTCCCCCCTTATCAGCCCTCCGTTTGTTCTCAGTATTCAAGAGTCTCTCGTAGTTTGCCTCTCTCCCTCTCTTAAAGAATCAGAGCTACTCATTCCCAGCAAGGACTAATAGTGAGAAACTGAGCCAGCCCCATGATTCAGAAAGCAAACTGCTTTCCAGCTTCTCATTCAGGACATAACCGTAGCTTCATTTTGCTTTAAAAAACATTTTTTAAATGTTTTTATTTATTAGAGAGAGAGAACAAGCAGGGGAAGGGCAGAGAGAAGAGAGAGACACAGAATCTGAAGCAGGCCTCCCCCCTCCAGAACTTGAGAACTCTATAATTTTATATTAGTACAAAATATATTGAAAATCAAGGGGATGGGAATTAGTCACACTACTGTTCCCTTTCATTTGTGTGTCTTCTTTTTCTAGATAATTTTAAATTTGTCAAATGTTTGACTAGATGTTAAGAAGTTTGTTTAATTATATACATTCTAGCAAAACAACTTAGCACATTCAAATCCAAAGTGAAATTTTACACACACACACACACACACCTTAGTCATAGAACTGGGGGTCCTGCAATACCATCTCCCCTAAAACCTATCATTGTTTAGGTTAAGAAATGTAAACACAGAAAGTTGAAGAGACTTTCCCAAACTAAACATACCTGTGGCAGAACCAGGTTTCAGAAACAGTCTTGAGCTCCCAGTTTTTTTCTTCATTCATTTACATTTCAGCAATATTTACCACTATTTGTACATGTTATAAAATATCTGTAAAATAACTCCCAACCAGAAGATATTTGCAAATGACATATCAGATAAAGGGTTAATATCTAAAATGTATAAAGAACTTACCAAATTCAACACCTGAAAAGCAATCCAGTGAAGAAATGGGCAGAAGACATGAACAGACACTTTTCCAAAGAGGACATCCAGATGGCCAACAGACACATGAAATGATGCTCAGCATCACTCATCCTCAGGGAAATACAAATCAAAACCACATTGAGATACCACCTCACATCAGTCAGAGTGGCTAAGATTAACAACTTAGGAAACAACAGATGTTGGCAAGGATGTGTAGAAACAGGAACCCTCTTAACTGTTGGTGGGAATGCAAACTGGTGCAGCCTCTCTGAAAAACAGTGTGCTCCTTAAAAAATTAAAAATAACATTACCCTATGACCCAGCAATTGGACTACTAGGAATTTATCCAAAGGATATAGGAGTGTTGTTCATAAGGGTACATGTACCTCAATTTATAGCAGTGCTTTCAACAGTGGCCAAATTATGTAAAGAGCCCAAATGTCCATCAACTGATGAATGGATCAAGAAGATGTGGGTTATCTATACAATGGAATACTACATGGCAATGAGAAAGAATGAAATCCTGCCGTTCGCAACAATGTGGATGGAACTGGTGGGTAAGTGAAATAAATCAGAGAAGGACAGATATCATATGTGGAACTTGAGAAACTTAACAGAAGACCATGGGGGAAAGGAAGGGAGATAAATAGTTTCAAACGGAAACTGCTGACAATAAATTATATTAAAATAAATAAATATGTAAAGAATAAATAATAAAACAAATAAATAAAATAAAAATAGTTTCAAACAGAAACTTGACAATAAATTTTATTAAAATATAAATAAGTAAATAATAAATATCTCCCACTTACACATGTTCTTAATGGGTCTCTAGAAAATGTTTTTATATGTTTTTAAATTTAATTTGGAAAATGTTTTTAAAGACATAGAAATATAATTAAAGCGAGAAGGTCCACAGAGCACAAGGAGAGGTGTGCTTTGCTTTTATGGCCTCTGGGTCCCTAACCACTGAGGAGGGTACAGGGCTCTGTGTGGTGCCTCTCTCTGAAAATAGGTGAATGGGATTAAGAGGTACAGAGCCTTATAAAAATGTGTGGTGCCTCCCTCTGGGCAGGTCAGATACTGTCAGAATTGAACAAATAGATGATTCTTCTACATCTTTGCTGGAAGACGTATAAAGGGACAGTGCCTATGTGTACTTGAATAACAGCCTTTCCAGCTTTCCAGCAAGTGGTTCCAGCAGAGTCAATCTGCTGACTTTTTTATCAAGTGGTTATGAAATCAATTTTGTGCTTGAGTATTCTTTTTTTTTTTAATTCTTTTTTTTAAATTTTATTTCTAGGAGAGAGAGAGAGAGAGAGAGACAGCGTGAGCAGGGGAGGGTCAGAGAGAGAGGGAGTCACAGACTGAAACAGGCTCCAGGCTCTGAGCAGGCAGTCAGCACAGAGCCCGACGCGGGGCTCGAACCCACGAACCGCGAGATCATGACCTAAGCGAAAGTCGGACGCTTAACCGACTAAGCCACCCAGGCGCCCCTGTGCTTGAGTATTCTTAAACAAGCCTTCTTACGGTTTTCTTATGCACCAGAAAGTAATTCCTGTACAAGGCACCCTTTTATTCTGGTTTAATACTGATTTATTTGCATGGCCCAAGAACTACACTAATAAATCCAAGTTTCTCATTTACTGTATGTACAGAGTATTGTAAGAAGTGGAGGGAAAAATTCCCAAGCCACATTAGTCACCATTTGTGTTCACAGTTACTTGTCCTTAAGATATAAGAGAGGGAGAAATATTTCATAATCTTTAACATGTTCACTATTTGGCAAATTTAGGTAACTTTTACAATATTCCAAGTTACAAAAAAAGTTGTATGTGTGCACACATTTCTTTCACATAGAGCACCTTTATGGTTATTATACGTGTATAATGACTACTTCTATATAACATGAAATATATGGATATGAAATCCTACAGTCATGGGGCCGTGGGTGGCTCAGTCAGTTAACCGTCTGACTTCAGGTCAGGTTCTGATCTCACGGTTCAAGCCCTGCATCAGGCTTTCTGCTGTCTGCACAGAGTGTGCTTCAGATCCTCTGTCCCCCTTTCTTTCTGCTCCTCCTCTGCTCACGTGCTCTCTCACTCTCAAAAATAAATAAACATTAAAAAAAATCTTAAAGTCAGTCAAATATCCAAATAGTTTGTTCACACTATCTCATTTCTCAGAAACATCTGAAAGTTTAACATCAGGATCTATTTTTATGCGGATGTCTTGTATAGATCCTGACATGCTTTATTTTTCAGAAAGTCTTCAGAAAGAGTAGCAAGTACAGCCAATATTTACTTTTTATGAAATATGGAGATACCTTTTATAGCTCTAACAAACTGGGCCATGTCCCAAAGCCTTAAGTCTCTCCCTCTTTATGATGACAAATCAATACTTACCTTATAACACTGGAGAGTAGAGTTACTGTGGTTCAGTCATAATCTGTGACTTTCCCAGGAACCACCAGGATATAGATGGAAGAGCAATTAGTATTCAAAATTTGAGAATTTTTGCAGCAAGTTGCCATCCAACTCCTGAATTTTTCTTTCTCTCCAAGTGTATTTTAGACAATGATTAGTAATCAAAATTTGAATTGGGCAAATATTTATTGAACTCTGAGAAAGGCACACTGCTAGAAATTGGGGATACACAAATGAATAAAAATATTCCTTGCCCTGAAGGAGCCTTTAATTTATCAGATTATTCAGAGAAGTATGTAAATAAATTGTGAGTCAATGCAATCACATCTTAAGCAAATCCCTAAGGTAAGCATGGAGGAGGGAGGAATTCATTCTTATTTGGGGCATTAAGAGAGTCTCCCCACAGACGGAGTGGGGCATTGGGTGCTGCTCCTTAAATAGGTAAATGATGGAATATCTTGGGTTTTCTGGGTCAGTCCTGATTTATGTTGTCATCCAGTCACAATTATAATACTGCACTTTCACACTCAAAGGTTTTCTTTGGACAATACATTATATAATCGCAGTAGTATTGATGCATACATAACATGTTGACAGGGGAAAAAAGGGGAAAAAACTTCAGATGGACCAAAGAAGCAAGTTGGAAGTCCTTGAGGAATAAAACTGCATGGTATGTTTGGGGAAAAACTATGCATCTTTGTTTTATGTAGTCAAAAGAGGGCATCTTTCCCCTTTCCTATTACTGTTTAAACTGAAATGGGAGTACTTTCTAGAAGAGTGTGTCCTGAACTTTTCTATTTGCATATTTGACGTCTGTTTCTTTCCAGGAATGTTACTATTATGCAACACAGACCCCTTTCTACATTTATCCCTCATTTTCCATTTTCATTTGATCAGTGTTATTTCTGACAAAGTACTATGTTCACATCACAGAGAAAGAGAGAGAAGTAAAAAACCAGTTCATATATTTCATCATCTGCCTTCTAACCAGTTGATATTGAATTAGAACATACAATTGTGCTTGAACTTTGTGTACTTTCCAAGAAGCACATGTTAAATTTTTTTTTTTAATGTTTTATTTATTTCTAGGACAGAGAGAGACAGCATGAGCAGGGGAGGGTCAGAGAGAGAGGGAGTCACAGACTGAAACAGGCTCCAGGCTCTGAGCTGGCAGTCAGCACAGAGCCCGACGCGGGGCTCGAACCCACGAACCGCGAGACCATGACCTAAGTGAAAGTCGGACACTTAACCGACTAAGCCACCCAGGCGTCCCAAGAAGCACATGTTTAAAGAGAAAACAACCAAACTTAGATATTATTTCTGTTTTTATAACTATTCAGGGCAAAAAGGATGGAATATGCTGAAATAATAAAGCAAATCTTAAACAACTTGTAATGTTTTAGAACAGATTTACATTATTACTTGTTGTGTGATAAAGGCCATTTCCCAGGGAAATATTTCCCTTAGGTATTTTTTTAGCAGAAAGTCCTGAATTTAGAACAAAAAAATGATTACTAGCCCTATGTATATATATGGAAACATCAACTAAGCAATATAGCCATCAACTAAGCAATTCCAACACAGATAAGACTCTACCTTCCTTATCATATGAGAGGGAACAGTAGACTTGACTTTCCTGACTTGTTAATTGCCAACTGCTTTTGTCTTAGCCCTTTGAGGTCAAAGAGCTGAAACCACTGATTCTATGTCTAAGTACCAAGAGTATGTAGAATACAGGACACACATGGTATAAGAGATGGGGAAGAATCTTTGTGATGACTGGGTTACTGGAAAGGCACACCCCACTCCCTCTTCTGCCCTCTTATCTCATGTGCTTCTCTGCTTCAGAGAGCTGCCACTCCCACGTGGGAAATTAAGTCTATTCTACAGCTCCTTTCCCAGCCTGCTTTAATATCAAGGTTTCCCCATAGCAAGAATGTGGTATTCTTTTCCACAGCTTTTCTCATGGGCAGGTGATAGGAGGTCTATAGATTTTCAGAGAGGGCTTTTAAAATTTTTGAAAATGATCCAAAATGTCAATAAACTTAGAAGGAACACTTATACTTGATATAGTTATCTATTACTCTGATTTTCTGACCTCATGTAACATAACACCAAACCCATTTGAAGATGCTAGTTTGAGAAAATAACCCAATAAAATCTTTTCCTCTCCTCTTTAGGCCCTCCCCTTCCCTTCCTTTGACTCTTCTAATTAATGTAGTTGCCTGCTGTCTCTTCCCACTTCAGTCCATTCCTGGGCTGCTCCCCAAATGATCCTTCTACATGACATGATTAGGACCCAGTTTAATGCTTTTGATAGATCCTAGTACTATAGGGTAAGGCTGTAGTTTATCCGAAGCATGGCATGCAAGGCTGGGCACAATGACCTTTCCAGGCTTATGCCTTCTCCTGTTTATACCTGATGCCTTTGCAGAATTTCAGCCTTATGAGCTTGTATAATTAAGCCTCCCCTGACTCCATGACTTAGTCAGGCTGTCCTCTGTATTACTACAGCAGTGACTAGATACTGGATACAGGATATTGGAACTCTTGTTCATCTATAGATCATCATCATTGCTTAGCAAGTTGCCTGTGTGTGTTCAGATAATTAAAAAAAGTAACTGAATTACTTCCCATTTAGGCAGAGCTTTCTTAAATCAAAAGCACTAGTCCTAACAGGTTTTACTGTCTACTGTTTGAGGCCACATCTGGCTGATCACATATTTCTGTAGATAAGCGTATGAGGGTGTATGTGCATAAGTGCACCAAAGCCAAAGATACATGGGATTCCTTCTCAAGTTGGCTAGGTGAAATAAATTTGATTTTTTTGATAGACAAACACATAAATCACCATGAATCACTTTCATATAAATATGTTTTATTGCAGAGAAGTTATAATTATTTACATGCTGTAACACATCACGACATAAATTTACCAAATATTTCATGGTGGGATGCTGTAGGTTTCAGATAATAGTTTCAGAAGAACCACAGATTAAGTGAAGAGACTTACAGCTTTATTGACTCTACGACTCTCGGTTGCTAAATGCTAGACATCAAAAGGCAGTGTTTTCCAGTCCTACCTGTCACCACTTGCATGCAGAAACCTAGGAAGCAAATACAAGAGAACTGTCGAGTTTCAAATCCAAGTTGCCACCAAAGTTTACAATGGGCTGAGTTATATAATTCATGTCGTAAAGCATTTAATTCTTGCATAAAATATACAGTTCTATTAAGATTGGTATAAATCTACTTATTTATAAACCCTGGCTTAAAAACAAGGACAGGATGCAGCCTGCACATGCATTGAGAAGGACAACCTAGCAAATGTTTGTGACCTTAACAGTGTTTATTCACTTTCTTACTGTTATCGATTTAGGAAAATAACCTCAGGAATTATAGATTTAAACTTCTCTTGGTGATAAGCAATGGCAATGAAACTCTAGGAAAGACCCTAGGCACTCTCACTGATTTATGCTGGTGGAGAAAAATCTATGGACTGTAGACTGTCACTAAGGTATAATTTGGCAAGTCTTCTTTAAGCCACATCTCTAGCAGGATCATCCTGAAGTGCAATAAAAAGTCACTGATGCTTGACTGCTTATGTCTCAAAATGTGAATAAAGTGCTCACAGACCTTGAACATAAACGAAACAAGCAGGTGGACCTGGGAATTCCTATCCAAGTTCACAAATATACTTTAAAGTTGTATTCCAAGGTTACCGAATACATAGGCCTTGACTGAAAAGGAAGAAAAGAAGGAAAAAATGAAGGAAATGCAGAAAAATAGAATCTCTATATCTCTTCAAACCTACCCCACCAACCTGAGTAATGCACGAAGTGAGTAAATGGGTGAGGAGGATTTATGCACAGCTTTGCAAAATGGTGATGTGCTCATTGACTCCTGAATAAAAATCGTTGAAAAAATTTTGGTGATGAATAAGGAAAAGTCCTAGTTTCTACCTTCCACTGAGAATGATATTCTCTCTGAAGAGCCCCGTATCTCCCTTCTGATTCTCTTTTCTCATCTTTCATCCTCCTAGCATGTTCTCCTTACTGTTCATGATATGAAAAGTTACTTAGGCTGGAAATGTCCTGGCCAAATAAGCCGTAGATACTCCAGCGTTTAGCATAGAGAGAAAGGGAAGTCTGCATTCTATTTCTAAGTAATTCATCTTTATCTATGAGGAGACTGAGCTTCAGATCGGAATCTCTTCTCATGATCACGTCAGTAGGGCTAAGTCAGCAGCTTAGGATTTCCATGTCAAGTGGTCAGCGTGGAAGGCAGTAAGTTTTTCAAATTTTGCTCTGGGAGCTGTTTTGCTCTGCATATAAACCTGGCATTTTAAATTTTGAGCGAGGTGGCTCACAAGGGCAATTTGCAGGACTTGTAAGTTTTCCAGTGCTCGGGAGAATGAAGAGCCTGTAACCACCTTACAGGCTTTGAATAAATCAGGTTATAAACCTCTTTGGGATTTAGGCCCAGCAAGTGCTAACTCTAGCTGAAGCAATGAGTAAGAGTTTATGAGAATAAGTAGTTGGAGGTAATTTAAAATATATATTCAGTATGCATAATAAAAATATATCCCTACAATGATCTTGATGCTATCATAATTTTTCTCTTTAAAAAAATATTCCCTTGAAAGTGCTATCAGTAGCTCCCTTTCTGTCTGTGTTTTGAAAGGCAAATTCCCTGGCTCTGCAGGGAAGAGAATTACTGTTGTAATTCCCATGTCATTCCTAGAGTCTTCCCTTTCGGTGGTGATACTAATGCGCAGTATATGTTTCTCACTCTTAGCTTCTTCCTTACGAAATGCTGCTAAGTATGAAATACTGAAAAGAGTTAAAAGGGACGATAGATTGGAATGAAGGCGTTACCTGTCTCTGACTCTGAACAAACAATAGGTAAGTTGTCCTTTATTGAGACATATGACTAAAGTAGGACCTCTGGATCTCGGAGTCCTAACGAGAAGTGCAAAACAAGTAACTCAACTTGTATAAAAAACCCTGATTAAGACAGTATAACAAACCATGAGGTGAAACAATAGAGTCAAATCCAAATTCACAATATATATAAACCACAGCCAGAACGAAAAGGGTTTATCATAACAGTTACGGCTTCCCAAGCCAGAGAAAGCTCACTGTACTTCAAGAATCAACTAAAGTTGATAGATAGCAGGTATTCTGTAACTTGCGAGAACAACTGAGTAGCTGCAGATTGCATAAATGTGTTGTGTCACACAATATCAAAGTTATTTGCAAAAGTTATACAATTTGGAATGCTTGAATATGAGACACAACAATGTACTGAAACATACATTTATAAGAAAATGAGAGCAATCATTAATATAAAAGGTATTTTGGGGGATGCATTAAGTTAGCAGTGCTATCAAGGTTAAATACGTAAAGTGAGTTCAGTTAGCTACTTAGAATTTCGGTCATATACGTCTATACCTTCTTCTTCTTTGCACAATCTCATGCTTCTTCTGTGTCTTCTGGCTTGCCTTGTTTAGGATCTTCAAAGAGCCATGGGTAAATACTGATCAGGGGCAGACAGTGAGGGCCACTCCCCCTGCTTGCTGAAATGTAAGGATTCTCTCATGTCCTCAGGGGAAAGACTTCTATCGGCCAGTCTAATTCCTCCCTTGTGATGCTGCTCTGCCCTCCAGCTCTTCTTCCGCCCTTGTCTTTCCCATTTCCCTGGACTGACAAATATTCTTTGGGAATTTCTATCTTCTGTGGAATTCAGGGTTTCTTCTTTTTCCTTTTCTTTCCGGGGATGCTACACCCTAAAAATCCCAGACCTCTTATTTCCGAGGCCCTGCTATCTTATTTGCACTTAAAGTGGAAGAGGCAGCAGGTAAAGCACTTCTTTCAGCATTTGGTCCATCTGGGGTCTCAAACTCCCAAGGACACACCTCAGCTCGCGATGTTAAGGGTTGCTGAAAGTTATTACTTGAGTTATAGAAGCCAGGCACATATTCTTCAGGGGAAGATGTCTTTTGTTCCTGGTTTCCCATTTGATTGAGATTTTCATTCTCTACTTTTGATGCTACGGCTTTGGGGAGCAGTTCTTCGTATTGCCCAGCACACACATTTGTCGCGTGACACTGACCGCCGTTCTCATCTTTAGCTCTCCCTGGGGGACCCTGAGTCTTGGAAATAAAATGCTTCTCATCTTCCAAAACAGGCTGACCTTGGCTCTCCCAAGGGCATACCTCAGCCTTGTCTATGCTCTTCTGATTGGTTTGCTGACATAGTTCAGCTGCCTTAGGCTTCTGATGAGATTTCTCCTTTAAGGAGAAAGTTGGGTTCTTCTCCATTTCAGAAGCTGCAATAGATACGTGTTTCTGAACTTTTGATTCTGAAGGCACGGGACCAGGGGCCAGGTCGTAAATCTCCCAAGGGCACACTTCCCCTATGTCAAAGTTGTTCTTCATCTGGGTGGTGCCTGGGCTCATCTCAGAATTGGCAGTGGCCGGATTAATCCTTTGTTGCTTCATAATCCCAGATTTCGGAGGTTTTCTTGGCTCCTCCAAATGATTGGAGTTTTGGGGGGCAGACTCTTTAGTCTCTGCATTATCTGAATTGGAGTATTTTCTGTTTGTTTCTTTATCTTTTGGCAGAGGTTTCTGGGATTTAGCACGTTCTTCCATGCCTGCTGTTTGGGATTTTCCAGCTAATCCAAGAGTCTTCTCCTTGGCACTTGCTATGACACTGAGAGACTTTTGCAACATGGATGTTCGTGGGTGTCCCTGCTTCTTCTCTGAGCTGAGATTGTGAGCGCTTGCTGACTTACACACCAAAGGCACCGACTCTGTGGACTCAGCCTCACTGTTTTCTTTCAGTTTTTGTGTTATTTTTTTACTTGACAGAGACTCCAGTGTGGAATGCTCTGTAGCCTCCTCTTCTTGGCTTTCCCCTGGTAAGCTGTTGGACTCTTCCGTGTGCTCCCTCACGTGATCATAAGTGCTGTGGGACTTCTTCAGTGAGAAGACTCGGTTTTTCAGGGATTCTTCCTTGGGCTTCCCAGTGTTACCTGAAGACTCTTGTGGGTTCTTCCTGACCTGGGCAGTGCTTTTGGCTGTGCCATGGTCTGTGACTTCCTTGTCCTCTTTGGAGCACTGCCTGCTGACCGTCTCTGGGATCTCGGTGATACGCCTCATGATCGAACGGCCCAAGCCCTTCTTGGAGCACCGTTTTTTCTGGAGGTGGGGGTTATTTGTAATCATCTTCTTCCGTTTATATATTTCCAACTGGGCATAGAGTTTCTTCAGCTCATCCTGCCAGAACAAAAGTAAATTCACAGAGATGTGGAAGTCAGTGGTTTGGCCAGATAAAATTGCTAAATGTGATTTGACGTTTATTAATTTGTGTTCTGTTTCACATAGAGTTTGGACTTTAAGAGGACACATGCATGCTACCTTCATTTCACGGAGCAAGCCCTTTGGACTTACGAGTTGTATGTGCCAGATTCAACTGGGACCGTAATAAAGACACAGTGCATTTTCTACCGACAAAACATACCCCTAAACAATACTGGAAGCACCATGTAGC
Organism: Hyaena hyaena; assembly: GCF_003009895.1. Lineage (NCBI taxonomy): Eukaryota > Metazoa > Chordata > Mammalia > Carnivora > Hyaenidae > Hyaena > Hyaena hyaena. The sequence continues at coordinate 549,618 of NW_024081643.1, forward strand.
CATTGATAAAATTACCCGTAATGGTGGATCAGGTTTAGGGGACAACAGACCATCAGTTACTAAAAGCATCTTCTTACTCCAAATGCTGACATATTGTCACAGATTATCCTCAGTAATCCATTATCTCTGCTCACAGATTATCCTACCTTTCTATCAGCAAAATGTCATAAACTGTATTAGGGAAGCTGTATAACCAGTTCATCATTATGGCTGCTAATAAGTCACCTGAGACTATCAAGATTGGCCTATATAATTTCTACTATGATACATGTTTTATGAATGGGTCAACTCTGCATTTGGAGTCTTTGGTTCTGACACAAACACATATTTCCCTTATCTTTTTCTCTCTGATGCATACATGCACACAGATGAGTATACATATACATCAGCTCACATGTGTTTGCCTGTATAAATGGGGTTGATCTGAAATAAGAGACGAAATACTGGCATTACCCGAATGTCTTCTGGGTCTAAGCTGTGCTCGCTCCATGCTGAATTGATACTGCTGTTCAGGTAGGATCCAGACCGGCCCATATCTAGCTCATCTTCATATGCTTCTGTAGCAATGTCATCTCGTGGGTTATTGCTTGAATGTGAAAACTGCAATAGATACTCAATATGAGTTGTAGACATTAGCCCGCTGGGAGGCAGAGCATAATAATTTTCTGAAGGTTCTAACATTCATATCATTTCTTCAGCTTAGAACTCTTCATAAAAGATCTGCTGCTATATTTGTGTTTTGCTTTTCAAGTTACACCCTAAAGCTCTTAGGCAATACTGATAAGTGATTCCTTCTCCAGCTTCTATTTTCATCCTTGTCTTTTCTCCAGGCTCCCAGTGTTCACTTACACTACTCCTCTTCCATTATATTTGCATTTTGAAAATGAAAATGGGTAGAAAAACCTAAACTAGTGTTTTTCAAGAGTATCAATTTAGACTCATTGGCAGTTGGATGGAAATATTTTGGGGGCAGTGGGGTCTACCTTGTGTTTGTCATTTTGCTTCGTATAAGGGAGGCTATATTTCCTCTAAGGGCACACGGGGCTCTGATCACAGACAGCGACTTTCAGAATACTCCACATAGCTTCAAAACAGTTGCTTTCAAGACTCAGGGGACAAGAGATTTGAATTCCAACCTCAACTGTGTTGACAGTGAGATCTTAAACAAATCATGGAATCCCTCTGGAGCACAGTGCCCTCTCAGCCTAAAGTGATGATATCTAAGTTTAAAGTGATGATGAAATCTAACTTTAAAATTCAGAGAGTCACCGAACTTACAGAACTCTTTCTCATGCTCATTATTCTCAAGTTTCTCCTTCATTGAACATTCTGAGGTACTTTTATTATTTTCACGTGGATATTTTTCAGTTTCATGTACTCTTGCTAGCTCTATTCTTTTTCAAATGGAGACATGAAGAATGAATCAGGTAAATGATGGAAAGCAGGGAGACTCAAAACAATCCAGCCACTTCACACAATATATAAACGAAGTGACTATTCGGTGAAAATTGAGAGAAAGGCTTAGGGAAATGGGTTCTCTTCTCCCAGTTTGTCATCAGCTCAAATATTCCTTTAAAAAATTAACAGATCACCCTTTGATGATACAGAGCAATTTCAAAGTCAGTATCTGTTAAAATATTTAGGTGGGCAGGCGAACATCAATATAGGATAACTAATGTGAAATGGCAATTCTCTACTTAAGGGACTGTGAAGGTTTTGTAATGGGGACTGGTTGAGAAACCACAGAATTGGGTAAATCTTGCCTTCACTCTTCTACTCGTGTTTGTGATTCCCACATGTGTCAGGAACTTAAGGCCATAAAGATGAATAAAACACAGTCCCTGCCCTCCCAAATCTCACATGCTACTAGTAAACCACCCAGAGGTTATTTATATAAGTCTTAGAGATGATCATGAGTTTAAGAAACAGTTGTTGGTCAGATATTGTCCATTTTCTACTTTATTATTTTTCCTTATATCTATCTAAAATAGTATTTTAAATATTTATCTTATTTCTCTTGTCTGCTTCTCCCTTACCCAGAACATAAATACCATGAGAGCACATATTTTATCTGTTCATTACTCTTATTCCAGTATATAGACCACTGTTTAGCAAAGCCCCTCAATGATTTTTTATAGTTATCTGAAGTTGATATATAATTCATATACTATGAAATTCTCAATTTTAAATTGTACAATTCAATGTTTTTTTGTGTATTCACAGGGCTGTGCAACCGTAACCACTATCGAATTCCAGAATATTCTCATCTCCAAAAGAATCTTGAAGCCATAAGGCAGTCACTTCCATATCCCCTCATCCCCACCCAGTGGCAACCACCAACCTACTTTCTGTCTCCCTAGAGTTTGCCTGTCCAGGACATTTCATAGAAATGGAATCAGGCAATATGTAGCCTTTTGTGTCCAGCATCTTTGCACTTGGCATAATGTTTTCAAGGCCTGTGCAAGTTGTAGCACGTATCAGTGCTTTTTTCCTTCTTGTTGTTGAACAGTGTTCCATTGTATGGATATACCACATTTTGTGTATACGTTTATCAGTTGATGGACACGTGCATTGTTTCCACATTTTAGCTCTTATGAATAGTGCTGCTAGGAACATTCATGTACACATTATGTATAAACATGTGAATAAATAGCCTGAGTATACAGTATATCCATCTAATAAAAATGTAATCATATAATGGAAAGTATGAAAATGGATAAGATAAACTGCAGTAAGAGACTAGCCTACGGAAATTGTGGCTGTCTGGTATAATTCAAGTAGGGAAGAAAGTAGGCATTTGGTTCTGTTTACATTTCTTTGGCCTTTCAGTCCGGCTGAATTTCAGTGTTTTGGTTAATTGTGAGAGGAGGTAAAGCCTGGAGCAAATGACAAGAAATCACAATTCCTGTCTCAGCCGTGCTAATAATATTTTGTGTGCCACTAATACAGATATACAGTGTTCTAATATTTTGTTTTCCCATGGGCAAAAGAGGAAAATAATAATAATGCTCTAACTTTTATGTTATTCCCCCACACTCTCAGATCATATTATTCTCTTGAAAGCAGCTTTACTGCTATCATGTCCTAGATGAGGAAACTGAAACTCAGAGAGATGAAGAGTCTTGGTTAACATCATACTGTATGGCTAGTGTGGGTGGAGCACATACTCATAATCCTTGCATTGTGAGTGCTGGTCCATCTCCCCCCACTTCAGTGTGCTGTCTAGACAAATCTGTCAGCCCGTCATTATTAAGCAGAATTCTTCTACACACAATATAATTATTTATTTCTATTAACATAAAAATTTTCTGAATGTTTTGCTACACAATGCTTCCTAAATAGGAAGCCAAACAAGAGGACTCTTAGGATAGGTTAATTCTTTTTAAAAATGACTTTGATGTTATAGCTACAGTCAAAAGCCACCTTGAGCCCGTAATTAAAAGAGAGCTGCATATCAAAATATTTGAAAAAAGAACTGAACCAGATGATGGGTTTTGTATAAATTGAAGCATTTAAAAATTATATAGGATGTTTAATAAATTCCAAAAGAAAAGAGACATCTAGTCCCCGGAGGAGGGAGCTTTACAGTTAGTTTAGGGTGGCAAGCAAATGTCCATACCTCCCTTTGCCTATATGGCAGATATTTTGTAAAGGAGGAGCAACTCCATGCTTTTTAAAAAATAATTGTCTTGCAAGAGGAAAGTAATGTTAAAGGAATACCTTTGGAATCAGAAGCAACCCAATGGTGACTGTCACAGTCAAATGAGTATGTGCAAAATACAGCATTAGCATCCAATCAGACTGAAGTCTTGAGGCAAGAACGAATCTGAAATGAGAAGTCACCAAGTTAGGAATCTAACAAGGTCTCTAAAGTGCTAGGATACTTGGAAACTTTTTTCCTTAGTGTATTTTTAAAAAAGCAAGCAAGCATGAAAAAAGTTGCATTCCTGTGCCTATGGCATACATTGTCATCACAAAAGAATAAGGCTTGAAGTAACTGCAACTGAATGCATAAGATATGACCTCTTTATTATTTATTATTTTAAATTATTGGTAAGAAAGACAGCATGTAGATATATAGTGTGCTAATCCTTTCCCAGATTTATTGTTTTGTATGTAAATTGTCTTAAAAGAAAAGCAACTAACACATATGAACTCAAAAGAAAAATGGGCTTACAAACTGGTGACTTTGGGCAAATTTGGACTATGAGACACAACCAAATAACTCTTGATTCTAAGTCTCTCTATTTGAAAACATTAATCAAGAAAAAAATTAAGAAAATAAAAAGAGTAGGTAATTATCCATCTTTGTGAATGACCTCAAAGGCTTAAATGATGAGCAATGTAATGGATAAAGTGAATATACTAATGATTTGTAAAACGCCTCTTTTAAAATAAAAATTTTAGTTAATGTGAAGTATCAAACTGTTTGCACTAATTTCAAATGCAATATTTAAAATCCCATCTTGCTGGGTAATTTAAGCTGTGTTCTACGAAAGCCCTGCCAGAAACTTGTGGAGGAAAAATTCATACCGATATCTACGCTGGTAATTCCTGGAATATTTTCATAAATCAACAGGTTTAAAACTCATGTTTGAAGGACTCTTTCTTTTGCAGAAACCAGGTGTTGCTTTTATTAAGGTCATTTTGCAGTTATATTCTTTTAAGCTTTGCCCATCCACTGTTCATCCATGAGAAGCTAAATATGAGACTTTAGTGCATTTGGAATTAGACGATCAGCATGTTGATTCAGTGATATACATCATCAAACTTGAAAAGCTAGTATCTTAAGACAATGCTTATGATATAATCATAAAACATATGAATCTAGAAAAAGAAACTAATTTTATATCTGCATTATGCCATATTCACAACAAATTTACTAAGGAAATTAGTGTTATTTATACATAAAATTTCCATCAAGTGGATTTCTTCCTCATTTTTACCTCTCTCCTGTCCCCTCTGTCTTCTCACCCCCACCTCCCCTACCAAAACATCAAGTTAAAACAGAGGCTCAGGAGTTGTTCAAAATGTAGACATGGTTTCCCCTGTGTTTGAAGACATAATGCATACAATATGTGCACGGAAGTACAGAAAGCTCGTGATAGTTCAGACATAACTAAACAGGATTTTATGAATTAAGATCTTCTCTAATTCCTTTGTGAGAAAGTGGCTCGATATCTGCCTTGGATATGACTAAATGAATATTCGTTTTGTTCAGGGATGAGATATTTTTGATAGAGTTTCTGCAGGGTCAGGTGAGATTTTTTTTAAAGCAGTGAAATAGGAGCATCATCCTCATAACAAGTTACAGTATCTGAGGCATAGAAGCAATATAAAATGTGACCTGGAAAATCACCTCATCCCAAACTGCTGGGGCCATTTCCAGTACTGGGGCAGACGGTTATTTCAAAGGAGATGGATCTGAGGTCCACAAGCGTGCTCACCCACTGGGAATGCCTATCTCAAATGCCAACACGAGTGAACTTTAAATTAGCCTGACAGTATCTGGAAGGAATTATGTTTACATATATTTTAAATTTTTTTTTTTAATGTTTTATTTATTTCTAGGAGAGAGAGAGAGAGAGAGAGAGAGGCAGCATGAGCAGGGGAGGGTCAGAGAGAGAGGGAGTCACAGACTGAAACAGACTCCAGGCTCTGAGCTGGCAGTCAGCACAGAGCCCGACACGGGGCTCGAACCCACGAACCACGAGATCATGACCTAAGCAAAAGTCGGACACTTAACCGACTAAGCCACCCAGGCGCCCCTGTTTACATATATTTTAAATTAAAATGCCGAGTCTTCCAAAAAGTACTTTGAAGTACTATATACGAACATCAACTGCCCCTAAATTAATCAGCTTTTAAATACTGGGGTGTTGTTAGGTTGCAGTTCTGACTAGAATGATCTTAAGAGAAATTGGGTTTTGCAGTCATTCTAGAGATTGAGTTTGCTTTAAAAGACTATTTCAACTTCTAAAAAATAGATCTAACAGTCCAGGAGCATAGAAATATTCAAAAATTCAAGTCAGGAAGAAAAGCAAACCTTTTAAAAGTCTCGCACTTTCCCAAAGCTCTGCTTTATGATTAGTGAAGGATTATAGAACAGATTAGGCAAAATGCCTTATGCATTATGAGACTGCTGGACTTAATCCTTTTAGTTTATTTTTGTTTAATCTGGCAATTTGGTGAGAATAAAAGTAAATCTGTATATAAATATGCAGTCATAGCTTTACATATTTACATATGTACATATACATGCATATAGTTATGCATATATAATTTTATATTTTAAGCAAAGATGAAAGAACAGATGTGCCCTATTGGTAGAGAATACCTTTGCTGATGTTGGATGCCTTATTTAATATTATTTCATTCTATTGAAAAATTACAAAGATGAATCCAGTTGATTTAAATTATTATGTTATTGCTTCTTATTCTTGGACTCTTCCAACATTGGAATCAACATGTATGAATTCAGTCCACGTGTGAATAAGAAATTATATATACTTGATTCCTTTAATTATTACTGCCTATTACTGACTTCCTGCTCATCTCCCTAAAGTCAGTGTTCTATAGATTGAGTGTTAAACTATAATTCTATTCTTGGCCATTCATGACCACAAGTTAAATTTCTGAGAGAGTAGCTAATAGGTACTATGATCCTTTGAAGCCAATATGCCACAATCTAATTGAAAGGTAAGTCAAATTTGGAACTTAAGGTGTAGGGCTTCCCACTCAGGTGTTCTTAGGCTTGCCTAAGAAAATACCAAGGCCTATCCAGGATGGTCACTCTGCTGCCATTGGAAGTCCTCCCTGTTTAAAACTCACAGGGGACTACACAGTTGTCTGGAAGAAAACCGATGTGAGTATGGCATGTCTACTAACACCTAATCTATTAGCTTCAACATGAACAATTCATTCAGCGCTTGTGTCTATATGAACCCAGCTCATCATTTACATGGTTCATCTGGCTAGGCTGAGGAGTTGCAGAGGACTCTATAGGAAAGACCTAAGCAAAGTAAGAAAGCTAATTGTTTTTATTTTTATTATTATTTTTTTTACAAATAGTTTATTGTCAAATTAGTTTCCACATAACACTCGGTGCTCATCCCCACAAGTGTCCTCCTCCATGCCCATTCCCCCATCCCCCCCACATCCATCAGTCCTCAGTTTTTGTCAGCATTCAAGAGTCTCTCATGGTTTGCCTCTCTCCCTTTCCCCCACCATTTCCACCCTTCTTCTCCCCCTTGTTCCTCCGTCAAGTTCCTCCTAATCCTCCTATACGTGCAAACATATGAGAAAGCTAATTGTTTTTAAAGTAAGCTCAATGCCCAGTGTGGGGCTTGAACTCATGAGCCCTAAGATCAAGAGTCGCATGCTTCCCAACTGAGCTGGCCAGGCACCCAAGAAAACTATTCTCAATGAATATTTACCACGCGTTTCTTCACTTCGGCCCAGTATTAAAACTGAATTTTCTGAAAAGTGGCTGCTGTTCACAGACATCAATTGAGGGCTGGGGGGATACCATGATGGATGATTTGGAAAGTGCTGGTTAAGCAAAGTTAACTTGGTTTCCTGACAGCAGGACTTGTCATGTGTTACTTTGTGCTGTGACATTCCAAAAAGAGAGCTTTCGAATGCCATGTCTCATAAATAAACACATAAAAACCTCTGAAAGTGATACTCTAATATGTTAACAGTGCTTATCACCTTTGGGTAGTTGGATTAGGGAATTTATTTTTTATCATTTTATGATTTATTTATAGTAACCACCTAATGCCTTAAGATTTTTTTTTTAAATACCTTACCTGGCCTACATCTGAAAGGACTTGGACCAGTTGAGAGTTTAAAATCCATTGAAAAAAAATCCATTGAAAAAACATTTAACAATGAAAACTGAAAAGAATAAATCTTCAAGTAGAAAAGGATAAGAATCAATTTAGGCAACTGCTTTGAACAGATTTAATTTCTTGGGCAATTTGGTTCTAAGAAACACAGCAACTGATTATAGGGCAAAAGTAGGAAGCCCTTTGCACGACATGGTCACATTCTGACAACAGAAGACATTTAAACTCATCTGCAATAAGCCTCCTGGTGTGCTTAGAACTCTGTAATTGGTTCGTTAATATAACATTTAACTTATAAATGGTTCTAGAGAACCAGGTTTGTTATAACTTGAAACATATGTGTTTGATATTCTGGACACAAAAAACAAAAACGCAACTTTCCTTGGGAGATGGTTTGGGAGAAATATGAAGGCTCTGGGGCTCTGCCCATCACAGAATCCTCTCTCATGCTCACTACACAGTGCACCGAGGACACCCCGTCTCACCTCTTCCCACTCTAGTCTATTAGCAATAATCGCGCCTCGGATAAACCTCATTGGCTACGATAGTGCCACTGCGCAAAGCTTCCCCCACTCTAGTCTAAACAGAATTGAGAGAGCATTCTTTGTGCCCATTTATAATATCATAGTTTGCATCTCATCTTTCCTTCCTCTTCTCCTTGCTTTCTCTTTTCTCTCTCTCTTGAGAGGAGTCAAGACTAAGCAAAGAGGCAAATTCCCTGGATTCCTAGCCCTTTGGTGAAGTTTCTGGGGTTATCAAATCATAAATATCCCCTTTGTTACTTAAAAGATATAAAGTGTAGGTGTGTCTAAAGCTCAACTGTTCTCTGGCCTCATCTATTCCTAGAAGTGCAAGATATAATTTTGTAATTACCGACTAAAGTGAGAAATGATAAATATCTTCCAAAACTTCTATAGATCCACACCTTCCCACTCTGACTCCCACTATTATTAATGTTTTTCTATTGAGGGAAACGGCTGACTATTTAAAATTTCTCATTACATTCTTAAGTATGTCCTAACTTTTAATATAGGTCGAGCAAGTGAATGACATCTTTTTGTTACTTTTGAAATTATAGGATTTCTTTTTTTGGTCTCACTGAGGTTTTCATTTCATTTCAGATAGGCATAAAATCTCAGAAGATAAGCCACACATTTTTCATTTTGTTCACTTATCATTAGCTCCTTTCTTCTTCCTCTGTAATCACCGAGTACAGAAATACCTGGGATATCAAAAAATGGAGGTCCAGGCCATCCATGCATACAACAGAAGGTCACTGTAGGTCAATGTGATAATGACAAAACCCCATTGCACACAAAAATCCAGTCCTTGGGTTGGAATGGTGTTTTAGTTTTGAATTCAGCAAAATAAATACACATAAGTTGTCTATCTGAATATTGATTTTAAAAGTGTAATCCTGTGTATTAAATATGATCTATGATAGATAATTTATCTATATCAACTTTATAATGTGTGCATGTGTAGCTTGATATCTTTAGAACAAAAAGTATTACATATCATAACAATATTCAATGACATTCCCTTAAGTGGTTTAATAGAATACAATAGTACCGTGTAATTAAACTTCAAAATAAATAAAGATAAAGGTAATAACAAAACATCAGAAGGAACTCGTTAAAAAAGAAAACAAAACTACATTCATTTGCCATTTCTGTGACAAAGAAATTACTCAGCTTACAAACTTTAACTTTCTTCAATCTTTCCATGATTCATTTTACCCAATTTTGCTATTTAAATTAAACCGCAACACATCAGAGAAATAAAACAGTTATTTGCTAGCTCTACAGAGCACTTGCCTAATTGTATGGAATATAGCAGAGATAATGAGCTCATTGTGAACTGCGACAGCCATATAGCGTGGCTCATGAAATGCTGATGGCACTGTCCGCACTGCATAGCAGAGATAAACACCCCACAAGAGGAATAAAAATTCAGCTGTGAGAAGAACAACAACAAAGAAAAAAACAATTTTTCATTAGTTTTATAGGTGAATAAAGTAAAATTTAAGTTCTTTAGCATGCATTTTGTGTCTATTACAGAAACATAGGTTTAGCCAGAAGTAAACACATACAAAATGTCATTCACATATGAATACATATGATATATATTTAAGATTTTACTCAGTGTGTAGATTTTTCAAAGGTATTCTTTGGTTTTTGATTTCTTGCTTTTTTAAAAACGGTGCTTGGTGTCTTGGGTTTTTCTTTTGCTAATGCCTGGCTTTTTCCTGAAACAACTAAAATAATTTTCCACATCCCCAACTTGAGTTTAAGATATTCATGGAGCATCTGGGTCATAATGAAGTCATCAGGCAACAAAGGCTTGTATTGTGTTCATCTGCAGCTTCTAGAAATGTAAGGTCTTATTGCATTGAATCTGATTCAACAACATAAAAATATCCATTGCTAGAAATGTGAGAAAATAGGTTGATAAACATTCAGTGGCATATTTTATAAATGAACCATTATTTCTTCACACATGACAGAAATCCTATCTTTTGTGGGTGGAGTGCTGAAGGCTTTGTAAAATTCACAATCACCTTGCTGTGGGCTCAAGCCAGAAGAGACAAGCATAGTAAAGCAGTTAAGGATAACGGCTTCAGAATCATGTTAGACCTGACTGGAAAGTCTGGCTCTATCTCTAATAAACTTTGCATAATCTGAGGCTACTTAACCTCTCTGGCCACAGTTTTCTTATTTGGAAAATGAGAATAATAAAAAGTATATATTTCATGAGATTATTTGCTAATGAAATCAAATAATGGATATAAAGCACTTAACAGAGTTACTGACATAGTAGATATTGGATAAACAAAGGAATACATAAAAACAGACATTAAATGGATCTTATTGTTAAACATCTCATTTGACTTTTTTTTTTTTTTTTTGCCAAACTGAACATCACTATTTTAACTCTTTTTGACCAATAATTGCTACCATCCATTTTATCTGTCTTAGTGACATGACCTCATTGGAAGATAGTATCTAAAGAAGATAATATCTAATTAATAAGAGGAAAGAAGACAGCTCTAAGTTGGAGAAAACATTTCATCAAGTGCTTTACCTGGAGGTAACCTACTTACTTATCTACTGAGACACTGATTTCCATTCCCATATGCTAAAGGTGTTTTACCTGCCAACTTTTCAGCCTATTTCTGTCAGTATTTAAACAATAGGTAGTGCCCTAATTATTGAAAATCCCTTAAATAAACACAACTGTCAAGAGCTGCTCTAAAACCCTGCTGTGGTTAGAAGCCAAATAAAAAGTAAGGCACACTCCAAGATCTCCATGAGATTTATTCAGTCCCAATTATTCAGTATGTTGGCCACTGGCCATATGCTATAAATGTTCTTTCCAGCCGAGTTCTACTGAATCGGGAAAAGCAAATCAAGAAATGCTGAGGTCTTCATGTAGAACTTTCCTTCCTAACTCTTGTATATCTTTTATTTATTTATTTATTTATTTTGAGAGAGAGAGAAAGAGAGAGTGCAGGTTGGGAAGGGAGAGAAAGGGAGAGAGAGAATCCCAAGCAGGCTCCACATGGTCATTGCAGAGCCTGATGTAGGGCGTGATCTCACAAACTGTGAGATTATGACCTGAGCTATAATCAAGACACAGACACTTAACTGACTGAGTCACCTAGTCACCCCTTAACTTGTATTTCTGTTCATGGTACTGCTATTGCCTCTTTACCCAGGTTTGAAATCTCAGCTGCCTTTCTTTGGTACTTTGAGTTGTTTTTCATAGGTACCATCCCTCTCAGTGCCCACAATGACTGCCCTTTAAGTGCCTATCATATTGCTCCTTATTTGTTACAATTATTTTTCAACTGCCCCATCTACACATGGCTTCATCCTGTGTTCATTCATTCTTCATTTTCTGAAACTCCACTTTGATCACATCAGGATTTGTCCAAGGCCCTGGCACTCCACTTGGGTTAGTTGATTTACATTTCCGTTATAAGATTCACTCATACCCACTTAGAACTCTGGAAATAATTCTTGCCCCAAAAGGAAGACTATAAGGGATTCATGCCTGTGCAGACATGTCCTCACTTGTAAGCCTTTCCTGCCACCCAGGCTTCATGTTCACTGCCCACTTTGCTTGGCCGTATTCTTTTGTGCTTGTATATTTCTCAGTCCCTGACTTACCTATTGTTAACTCCTCAGGTCAGGCTTTTGTGAGGTACTGCATGCATCTTCATTCAGAAATCTCCAGTGGCTTACAATTATTTTACAAATATTTGGTCCTGACTAGCCCCCCCATGACTTCATGTTTTACATCCAACATGACCTTCCAATTCTCCCTCACATGAACTCTGAGCGGGTCACATGACTCATTGTCCTCTGAACACATCAAAGATCCTTCTTGCTTCTGAGTCTTTGTTCATGCTATTGCTCACCCCAAGAATTTCTTCTCACCCACATTTCTCAGTCTTATCCAATGTCCAATTTCAATGTCTAATTCAGGTCCCACCTCCATCACAAGGCCACCTGAATTGATTCTACGTTGCACCGAACTTTCCTTCTTCTAATCTCTTACGGGTTTTAACTATTGATATTGCACAAGGCAGAGAATAATGCCACACAACATATAATTGAGAGAAAATTACTTGTGGAGTCATGTTAATCACTCTCTTCTTTAGCCCCCACTAGTTATGACCTTCAGGGCAAGAAGCAAGTCTTATTTATTTACTTACTTTTTAAATTCAAGTATAATTAACATTCAGTGTTACATAAGTTTCCAGTGTGCAATATAATGATTCAACAAGGAATCGAAGCTTTCAATTATTTTTTCTGCCTTTGCCTGCATAGACAGCAATAGTACAGAGCATACATAGATAAGATTCAATAAATATTTGCTGAACTGAAAGAATATAAATGATATCAGTTGCACCTTATTAGAGATGTAGACTTCCTGTTACCATCTAACACTGAAGGGATTACAGATGTGTAAAGGTCATATTGGCATTATTATTAATAATGGTAACTGCTGTTTACTGATGGTCCATCACATGTATGATAATGCACTTGGCACTTAGGAATAGTGAGTGCAGAAATATTATTAAACAACACCAGCACAAAAATACGTGGGAATTGAAGGATTCCTGTGTAGTGGAAACTATCTCCTTCTGAAAACACTATCTCTTGCCACTATTGCGGTGTTTTTTACATAATGTTATCCTGAGGATTAAAAAAAGGAAAAGGAAAACAGGTTAATTAGGGTGTTACAATGTAGAATTACATTTAAAAATAAGAGATAAAATAAGATTCCTCCTAATAGCTAAACTTAACATTAAAATCATTTCATTAGCAATATCAAACAATATGCTCTGGCTGAAAAACAATTTATTATTCAAAGTACCAATTAAACTAAATGTGATCTATAAAAGTTGTGCTTGGGAAAAAAAATCAGTTTCATATAATTAACTTCAAACTAACACTGCAATTAGGAAAGAAAATATGCAGATGTTACCAAATTTTGCAGTGTTATTACGTGGGCGTTGAAATATGTGTTGTGCTTCGGCTTTAGAAAATAATTTCTGCTGTTAAATGATTTTGACGGGAGGCCTGAGCACAGTTAAGGAGGGAATTGTGATTATATTTAAAGATCCAAATAGGGCTTTCAGAAAGCTGAGGTCTTTTACCTTAAATCTGTAAGGGATAATAGTTTGAAAGTTAACTACCATAGCCTTTTAAAAGTTGATATACCATAAAGAAAGTGATTTCAAGTTACCTTTCTGAAGGGCTGGGTCACGAAACGAAATGAGAATTAGTATCGGTTCTTTGACACTGAAGCTGTCTGGGCTCTGGGATCTCAGAACACCCACGGGGGCTGAGAGAAAAACAACTTCAGCGTACAAATGTCTCTCAAGCTGTGGCACCATGCTTTGCCACCCTGCAAAGGCATTTTTTGTCTTAGTTCTTAGTAACAATTGATGCTTCTTGGTCCCTTTAAAATTATTTTTATGTGGCACAAACAAATATATAAATGACACATTTAGGTTGAGTTTTCCAAACATTTCTTTTTTTAAAAGAGTTTTTTAGAGGTTTATTTATTTTTGTGAGAGAGTGAGATAGAGAACAAACAGGGGAGGGGCAGAGAGAGATGGAGAGACAGAGTCCCAAGCAGGCTTTCCGCTGTCAGCGCAGAGCCTGATGCGGGAATCAGTCTCATGCATCGTGAGATCATGACCTGAGCCGAAATCGAGAGCAGATGCTGAATTGACTGAGCCACCCAGGTGCCCCACTAAGTATTTCTTTTAATGGCTTCCTCTATTTTTATCTAAGTCCTTCAATTTCAAAGTTTTCTGTTCTTATGTCAACAGCATGGTAGGCAGCACAGAAGTTATCTTGAAGTATGAAATCAAACAGCTTCGATAATGCTTGAGAGTAACTCAAGTTCCAGTGTTCTAGGGCTCAACTGGCATAAAACAATTTATTTCATACCTTAATTTTATACTTACAGTGCCATTTTCTCTTTTGGAAGTTAAAAAAATTAAGTTCCTTGTTCAATTTCTAGCTTATAAAATCTTTTGAGACAATTTTGTCTGTGTAAGGCTTGGCTCAGGACAGTGCTTGACCACTGAGTGGGGGATTCACGTGGTCGTTACAAATCTGTCTTTTTCTTGGCCTAAAAGTCTCTTTCTTATTTTATTTATCCCAGAGTTTCCACTACTTTGGGGAATGGGTCTCAGTGAGTTGAAACTGAAAAACCAACAAACCTTTCTACTCCTACAGATTCTAATCTTAGAGGAAAAGGTGGCGGCGGCGCCAGGCTCTTAGTGATTACTGCGGAGATCAGGATGGGCGGAACCGGGAAGCTTGCAGTCCATAAGTATTAACAGCTTGTTATTGAAACTGTGATAGTCCTTTCAATACAAGGAAAAGATCTGCCAAAAATCTTCTTGACAACTGAGTTTAATGACAACTGAGTTTAATCTATAGGATATTTCTGTTCAAGCAAGTGAAAACAGCTTTTTTTTTCCTTCTTAATGTTGCTCCTCCCTTGAAAGTTCCAGAATCCCCTGGGAGCTGAAACTCCTTAGAAGAAATTGTGACCGCCATGGATATCTTAGTTCTTACTCTTGCTCTCTGTCCTTTAGGAGCTATCCCAAAATAATCCCCAGCTCTTAATCCCAAAACTCTTTAATTTCCAAAAAGAAAAGTAGCACTGCCTGCAAGGATAAAATTAGGATACAAAATAATTTGTCCTGTTAGTCCCATAGCATCATATAAATAAATACCCCTCAAAGACGTAACATACTTTTCAGAAGAGGTGGCATATAGATAAACAAGAAAATGCCCCTCCCACTCACTCTTTCTAAAAACAGGCAAGGAAGACCTTCCAGAAACATGCGTGAGCTTCAAGCCCAAGCCAAGGCAAATGAATGGTCTATGTGGTCACGCTTTTATCCTTTGATTGAAAATTAAAAATATATTTTTAAAGTGGTAGCAAGTGAGGCAATGTGGATGAAGACATATGGTACATTGGACTAAAAGAAGATGTATGTATGTAAATGAACTACATCACATTGATCTAAGTCAGATGAAGAGGAAGTCTAATCTATTTTCTCCCACACTTATTAAAGGGTGTTTATATCACATTTCACCTGTCATAAGACAGACTACCCTTCTACGGTAATTAAGTGTTTACACCCTTAGAAACAATTGCTATTTTAGAGTTTCCCTATATACCTCAGTAAAAGAGTTACTTCTTATTCTTGGTTCCTTCTAAACATTGGCATATGACTAACTAAATTACTGAACACACTGTTTTGTGTGTTTAAAATATCATACTAGGAAGTAAGAGAACAAAGAGGAAAAGCATGTCAGTGAAGAAGAGGAGATAAAGATTATGTTTTCTGTAGTGAAAACATTCCACGTGAAATTCATGGAATGAATTAGAACTTTAGAACAGTGGAGTATTCAATATGGGGATTACTTTAGAACAACGAAATATTTAAAAATTCCCAAATGAAACAGGAACCCAAGCTTAACATACCTGTCTGATTATTGTTTAGATTTGTTTTCTATGTCTTTCTTTCAAACTTGGTGAATAAAAGATATAGCAAGCGGTGTCAAGCTCTAAGAGGTTTCCAAAGCCACAAGATACCTCATGTACTGGTGGACTTCTCACAACTATGAAGACATGGACAAAGATCTTAATTTATAAAAGAATCCTTATCAGGGAATAGTTATTAAATCATATAAATGTGGCTGAGAAGAGTTAGGCCACAACAGTGATATAGAAAGATATAGAGAATAACAGAAAGTAAACAAAAACCCGGGTAGAATTTTTTATATATATTCTTGTGCTTGATTAAGGAAGGCAGCAAAATAGCTTTATTCGCAATGACATTCTCTTTTAAATCACATTAGATTATCATCACCTAACTTCTAGAAGAAACCAAGGAAACATTTCATTGCTTGGCTAGATCTGAACTAAAGTTTGATGCTGAGATTTAGCCATGGAATAGAAGTTCTGCAAGTCCTTGTCATTTCCATCTATCAGTCACACTTTGCAGCCTTGTTTCTTATAGGTAACGTAAACATCTGCTCACCTATTCTCATTCGTCCTGGTCATTGGTACTGTTTATCTTCAGTCTATGTTTTGAATGTGTAGTCAGGTACTGACTGCTAACCAATGAAAGAATGAACTTAACTGTGTCACCACCTCTATTAAGTTTATGTAGTCCATGCAGCGCCTGGGTGGCTAGTCAGGTGGGTGTCCAACTTCAGCTCAGGTCATGATCTCAAGGCTCGTGAGTTCAAGACCTGAGTCAGGTTCTGTGCTGACAGCTCAGAGCCTGGAGCTGCTTCAGATTCTGTGTCTCCCTCTCTTTCTGCTGCTTCCCTGCTTGTACTCTCTCTCTCTCTCAAAAATAAATAAACATTAAAAAAATTAAAAATAAAAAAAATTAAAATATATGTATTCCAAGCGTGGAAGCCTCGTGTTGGAGGACTTAGCCTGACGGCACAAATCCAGGTGGAAAGCAATGGTCTTCCTTACTCTAGGGATGACCTTCTGAAGGTAATTCAGACATGAGACATTAATTCTACTCATGTGTTAGTGTGTACCAACAAATCAGGAAACACCTGGGGTAAAGAGTTTTAACTTTTTAGCCATGAAAAATTTTGTTGCTATTGTG
Source organism: Hyaena hyaena (assembly GCF_003009895.1). NCBI lineage: Eukaryota > Metazoa > Chordata > Mammalia > Carnivora > Hyaenidae > Hyaena > Hyaena hyaena. The sequence goes on from NW_024081643.1 coordinate 566,640, forward strand.
CAAAAGCCTGAAGAGGCACAACTGATTAACAACTTATTAAATAGGGCAAGTAGATTTAGAAAAAAATCTGAGACTCCTACTATCAACATTTTTAGGATGTTTATTTGGTTTCTCCATTAATTTAGAAGAATGTAGCTCAGTCCCAACTCCCTTATCCTTTACATAGCTCTGAAAGATAGTGAAGTAATAAAAATTTTTATCAATAGCATATCAGTCTTATTCTACTTCAGTATTTGTAAGGGAATTATGTGATATTTTAAAAAATTAAAATTTTGATTTGCCATGCCAAATTTGTACAAATTTCTTATTTTGACTGTTGGACAAGTCACAGGTAGAATTTTATAAAAGGGCTCAGGGCTGGCAATTTAATTTGTATAACTTGTTCAAAAATACCTCCCCAAATTTGAACACACACCTTACTATTAAATGAATGTGGGGGCAATCATGTAACTTCTGGATTTTTAGCTTTATCATGTTTCCTCACACTGGTCTAATCCTTACTATAGAAAATATTACCAGATAAAGGGAGCTGAGCTCATTCTTTATTCTTTCGGCAAATATTTATCAAGAGCTGACAGATACTTTGTTAGGTGTCAGGGATATAGTGAGAACAATCTAGTTGACGGTGTTGGGGAATATTATAGCTACCAGGCTGGGAGAGAAAGGAGGGAGAGGCAGATGTAAGAATATGAGCTGTAGATAATGTATTTAAACATACTCAGAAAATTCAAAGTGGTGAGTCACAGGATGATGAATAGTATAAGTTTTATGGTATTATTTTTATTACAGTTATAGATGATCTCCAAAGAAATATGGAGGCTTAAGTCTTTATAGGAATTCTAGTCTGATCCAGAAGTATTCTGGAACATTCACATTTTGAAATTCATTTTCCACCAGATTAAAAAAAAAATTGTTAAAAAACTCCCAGACTACTGGGCCTGGAAAACACCCTCACGTTGCCCCATGGTTCATCTGTCTTTTATAGTTGCAGTGTTTACACTTCTGTTTGTTTGTTTTTTTAAATTAATTTATCTTCAGTAATCTCTTCACCCAAGGTGGGACTCGAATTCCTTACTCTGAAATCAAGAGTCACATGCTTTACCTACTGAGCCAGCCAGGTGCCCCACACTTTATTTGTTCTTCATGAAAACTGACCTTACAATTTTTTTATATAGGGCAAACATGATTATTAAGGATTATAAAGGAGCACCTGGGTGGCTCAGTCGGTTGAGCGTCGACTTCAGCTCAGGTCACGATCTCATGGTTCATGGGTTCGAGCCCCGCGTCAGGCTCTGTGCTGACAGCTCAGAGCTTGGAGCCTGCTTCAGATTCTATGTCTCCCTCTCTCTGCCCCTCCCCTGCTTGTGTGCTGTCTCTCTCTCTCTCTCAAAAATAAATAAACATTAAAAAAATTAAAAAAGAACTATAAATATATATAAATAAGGATGGGATTCTGAAAATCATAGTTTTCCCCTTTCTGTGTTTTCAAACAAGAAACTCAAAGAAGAAACTGAGTCTCATAGAGGTTTGGAGATTTTCCCAAGCAGTTTCTTTTTTTTTTTTTTTTTTAATTTTTTTTTTTTTAAATTTATTATTTCTAGGAGAGAGAGAAAGAGAGAGGCAGCGTGAGCAGGGGAGGGTCAGAGAGAGAGGGAGTCACAGACTGAAACAGGCTCCAGGCTCTGAGCTGGCAGTCAGCACAGAGCCCGACGCGGGGCTCGAACCCACGAACGTGAGATCATGACCTAAGCGAAAGTCGGACGCTTAACCGACTAAGCCACCCAGGCGCCCCATTCCCAAGCAGTTTCTATACTTGTTTCTTCTGAAACACCTGTGGCAGGGAAATCACGTGTCTGAACAGTACTGGAGATGCCCTGTGTAGTGAGCAAATTCTTTAAACTTAACGACCCACATTTCTACCTAGAGCTCTACTTCAGTGGGAAGACTAGCACTGCACTCTTTCAAATGGTTCCTTATTTTGTATTTTTAAAAACTAAATCCTTTTTGACAGGGAAAGTCCAGAATGCATGTTTATAAACATATTAACTGTTCCTTTCTCTTTTTTTTTCTAAATTGACTCCTAACACTGATGTAAGCGTACAGAGCTTCTTGACAAAGATTTTCCACAACCTCCAGGTAAAACCTATCTACTGTTTCTCCATATATAGCCTGTCCCTATATAGAAACATTTCCATTTGGGAAATGGAATGATTCAGCTTTTAGTTGAGGTTTCCTCTTTGGCTGACTGAAGATATAAGAATTTACTCCTGAATAACAGTCTGAGTACCAAAAAAAAATCTAAGGGCAAACATGCTACTTACAGAAATATATAGAGAGAACTGCAAAGAAGCATCTGCTGCACATTAGAAAAAACTAAATTAAAGGAAGTTAAATACAGAATATCTGGTGCTACGTGCACTAGAAAGAAAAATGAAAGATGCGTGAAAGATAAATAAATGGAACTGCTATAGATCGTGTGAAAAAAAAAATCACAGCAACCACATGTCTCTGATTATTTAAGACAGTCCTAATTTCAAATATTTGTTCCTGTTGCTAAACCATGTGTCTTGACTTCCTTTAGAGAAACGTGTCGCTGGAGGAAAAGGGTGTTATTGAAACTAAGGTGTTCCAGTAGTTCGTAGGACCAAACCAATGCCCGGAGATAACAAAATGCCACCACCACCATTTGACTTCGTCTCCTCTCCTGGTCTCTGCGCCTATCACTAGTATTTTATTTTCTGAGACCCTAATGCTATCATTTTAACATCCATGGGAGTGTTAGTTTAATGTTTGCTTCTCAAGTCTCACTACTTTTGTCTCACTCCTAAAGCCATGCTCTAGATCTTCCCATCATAATTTCTCATCTTAGCTTCTCTTCTCACCTTAACTAAGACCTGCTTACTGTCCAAGAAAAAGTATTACTTGTAGCCCTCTCAAGCAGTGGGTCTTTATTCTCTCTTGTACCTTCTACCCCCACAGTCATCAGGAAAGTCAGCATTGGGTCCTCCTTGTTCTCTGTGTATCCCTTCTCTGGTATTATCCAGAATTACTGTATTAAAAAAAATGTCTACTTTTTTCATAGATTCATCCTTGCTAGTGGAAAAATTTGCTACCAGGTAAGTTGTCTCTCTGGAGAGAAGCAGAGTCTAGTGGCAGTAAAGTACAATAAAAATAGCCCATGAATCTAAAGAGCTATCACAGAGGGAGTAGTTAAATAATCTGAGAGAATGTTGTGGTCAGAATAGAATTCTTTTTTTTTTTTTTAAGTTTATTTATTTTGAGAAAGAGAGAGTATGTGTGTACATGAGTGAGGGAGGGGCAGAGAGAGATGGAGAGAGAACACCAAGCAGGGTTCATGCTCAGCACGGAGCCTGATGCCGAGCTATTAGCTCATGACCTGAGCTGAAATCAAGAGTTGGATGCTTAACCGACTGATCCACCCAGACACCCCAGAATGGAATCCTTCAATGAATGATTTCAGAAGACAGGAAAGTCATATGAAGTGAGAGAGGTCACTGGAGATAAGGGGGTTAATGTTGGATGAGGGGTTAATTTAGGTAATAGGAAGGAGAAGAAATAATGGATAGAAATATAGGAAGACCTATATATGTAGACAAGATTTGGAAGACAATTGATGTTTAACTGCTCCAACTTACTTTTTCAAGGAGGAGGTATCTAAGAGAAAAGAGGATTATGGGAAGTTTGAAGGTATGAAGAGGGAGTACAATACAAGACTTGAAATAATCATTGTGAATAACATTCTAGTGATTGCTCAGGGAAACAGGATTATATACAGAGCACAGCTGGAGAAATGATATATGTTTTAGTAAGTTCATCTGATTACTTCCTTCGAGTCAGTAGTTCTACACTTTAGAATAGCATCCAAATTACCTAGAGGGCTTGTGAAACACAGACTGCTGGGCCCCACTATTCCAGGGTCTGACCAAGGAAGTCTCTAGATGGGCCCAAGAATGTGCTTGTCTAACAGGTTCTCAGGCACTGTTGCTGCCACTGGTTCTGAGACCACACTTCTGAGAGCCACTGCTCTTTCTCCATTCTAATGGTTAGGTAGAATCAAAACCCCTGAATTTGGTACATCTATATATCTGTATATCTATATCTATATGTACCTTTAGGAGATATATCTATATCTAATCTATATATATATATCTATATATGCCTTTAGGAGAGAGTTAAGCATATCTCTCTCCTAAAGGCAATCTAGATTGACCTTACGGATTCATCATCACATCACATTCCTGGTTCTCCAAATTCCTATAACAGGTTTTCAAGACTCACAATCAACTTACCTATCTAGCATTATTCACAATGTATTCCAATATAACCTTCTTTTCTAGTTGGGCATTTCCTTCACGTTTCATACAATTTCCATCCACCTTCACCACTATTCCTATGAAAGGGAATGTTCTCTGCACCACTTTACAATACCCTAAATGTTACCCATGGCTCAAAGAATTTCTCTTTTATAAAGATTCCTGGGTTCTGGGCCAGACTGTTATCTTCCTTTATTGAACTGCTATTGTAACAAGAGTCGTTACCACATAATTTTGTTTTTAATAATTTTTAACAATTTCCATTTATTTATATAAACTAGTAGTAAGCTATTTGGTTAGCAAATACAGATTTTATACATTTTGTATCTCCTGCAAAGTGTTCAACACAGTATTAGAGAAATTATAGATACCCAGTGGGTTTTGTTTATTGTATGAAAGTTTTCCTTATATATAAACAAGGTTTATATAAAATAAATTACAGATTACTGTCAGCTATATATTCTTATTCATTCTACATAGACATCAGAGATCATAAATATGATTTTCTTATTTTCTTAGAGTATGAAAGAAATTTTTAAAAGGCCTTGAATATATCTCAAAACCAAGGTGTACAAAATACAAAAAAAGGCTAGGTAAATAGGCCATGCTTTCTGCTTGTTTATTCCATATCCAATGATGTATTTTGAGTATTATAAAACAGAAAAGAAATATAGTGGGCTTTTCTTGACAGTAATACGGGGAAATGATTTTTCCTATTTTGGCTAACTTGGATTGAACAATGTAAAGTAATGTTAGAGATTTATATTGAGTGGAAACCTTATATCTATATAATTTGTTTAATTTTCATATCCACTTGAGGGTCAGAATCATATTAGTTCTATGCTTCATCTTCTGATATTGATATCTACTGATATGGATCTAATGATAATTTCAGATATCTTCTTTGATATTAATCAAAATAATGATGATTGGCTTTACATATTAACAATATAACCATTCCTTTTATATACCCACATTACTTTATCCTTATAGATATCAGGCCCATAAAATTTCTGAATGTCTTGCTCAGAAAAATATTATTACATTTAAATTATAAACTAAATACACATTTTATTAACTTCTGGCAAAATATTAAATGTGAATATTCAACCAACAATTGCCAAGTATGGGGGAGATAGAAAATAGTAATTAAACTCATGTGTTTATTTTTGACATCTGCCAAATAAAATTAAGATTTGTCCTGTGGTTTACTGAGGGGAATGACAACAAAGTAATAAAAATTGGTTTTCATTATTTTTTTGTATCTTTAGAGGCCTAGCTTAAAATAGCCTAATGTTAACAATAGGAAAAATTCCTATTGATTTCTCTTCCTCATTTCTCCCAAGTTCTCTAGTTTCTAAGTCATCAAACTCTCACTAACTCCCAAAGAGCATGGCTTCATTTTTGTGTCATACTGGACCTCCAGAGAATTCCTAATAAATGATCTTCAGAAGAAAGATAGATTAAACATTTTGCAAGCAAAATCTCTACACAGGGAGTGCTCCAGATCCTAAGTTTGATCCCCAGGACCAAGCCCATATAAAAAGTTCCAGCATGTTTCCTTTTTTCTTCCAACTAAAGAAATAAATCAAGAGAATAGCTACTTGTTAATCACATGCAAATACATTGAGAAGATGGAAAGCAGAAAGTCTCTTTGTGCAAAGAAGTTGCATTTGTTGCATTTCTCCTTCCTAATTTCCTTGATCACATTTTCTCAACAAAGCTACGAAGCTACATACCTTGAAAAAAAGAATGAAAACTCAGAAAAAAGTTTGCATTCCACATGTCATTATTGTCTTTTCATAATATTGTTTTACCAAAACCATATCAGGTGAAATTCCTTTCAGTTTTATAAAGGGGCGTGGTAAGGCTTCTACAGAAGTCTATTTTAATGCCACTGGGAAAAGGACAAGGCAAGTGCACAAAACAAGTGACCACATACCAACTGCTGTCATGTAATCCCAGCGCTCAATGAGGCACATATTGAAGATGAGGTGATCAGATGTTTGCCCTTGGCCAATAAGTGAAATCTGCCTCTCCAAATTCTGGCAAACAGACGAAGTCCAGCCAACAAGAAACCAAAATACTACCAGGAGCATTACTGCGAGCATCCTCATGACCCGTCCACCAGTCATATATGGAATCCGTTGGGCTGTTCGTGAAAGAAACACTTTCAAAACCCTGGAAAAGCAAACATCAAAATATGAAGGCAAGCTTAATACTCAGAAAGTAAAACTCCACAATATTTTCTTTTTCTAGGTGAAATTTAAACCCACCAAAACTCTACTTATGCAGAGTTTAACATGAAAAAAATCCAGAAACAGTATTGGTTTGTATTGTTTGTATACAAACAAATATTGCTTGTATTTTCACTTCATTTCACTCTAGTTTTTATCTTCCAATAGCAAAACAGATATCCTACATTAGATGCCAGTGAGTCAAAAGATTTGCAAAGGATGGAATTCTTTTCACTATGTCTTAATATTTCAAGGAAAATAATCAAGATCTAAAAAAAAAAAAAAAAAAAAAAGATCCATAGGGAAGCATTGCTCAGATAGGGTTTCTGAGGGATCAAAAATAGTCCTGAAAGTGAGTAGTTGGGTTTTACAATATTATGCTAAGTGAACAATTTCCTCAAGCCAGTTCTTTTTTACAGTAGAAGGTTATAAAAGCTATTTTCTGAAAATTATTCTAAATGACCTCTCTCTGTAATTATTTCATCACATTACCAAAGACAACAATGAAATATATATGAAAACAATGAAAGAGATATTTAAACAGGGTAACTGAATTAAGATCACCATCTTAAAGAAGAGGATTAGGATGACCTATAAGAAATGTAGTGATTAAAGAAAAATCTTTTTTCTGTGTATGTAATTCAAATGAATAGCCAGAGTTGAGAACTACTGGGTTAAGTTATATCTAAGAATGAACTATTCCATCTCTAGTTATTGTGTGAAGACAAAATCCAAACTTACTGTAGAGGTCCTTCTGCTTACCCATTTCTTTAATTTTATCTCCAGAATATTCTTAGCTAATTTTAACTCCCCACTCTCATTCTGATATTTTATGTCACAAAATTGTGACTTGAAATAAATTGCCATGAGTGGTTTATGATACTATGGAATCAATTTCCAAAAGGCCAAAATAAATTTATTTTCCCAACTTTTCTCCTTCATTCCTTCAGCTGTTTCTTCAACTTTTCTCCTCCTTCAACTATTCCCTTCTTCATCTCATTCTTTCCAAAAAGTTTTATGAAGTATTCCTATGAATTCTTCACAAAAATAATTTTAAGTCCAGAAATGAAACATACACACTTAAAATAGCCTAGATGTATTATACTATTTTTTCTCTCTCTATAGACCTTCGGTAGCTCTTCCAGAATAAACACAATACACCCAGTAAAGAAAGTTATTTTTTAGCATATTTTTATTTATCCTTCTTTCCCCTATATCTTTAACTCCATTGTCCTTCAGCTAACACGTAGGATGAAGTTATTTAATATTGAATAAAATACCCTCAACTTTGCTGTGGAACAATGTCAGAAAAATATGTATAAAAAAAGAGTATAGCAGAAGATCTCTTTAACCATTCTCCACTTAACTAGTTTATCATATTACTGGTTATTCTCCATTCTCTATGTAAAACACACTGAGTACTATGCATGCATGCTAAATGCTAGCAGAAGCAGTTAGCTTGCTACCTCTGTCTGGTATGCCTCAAACACCTCTACTCTAACTACTTGGATTGCTCCTTGTTAAGAATCGGTTGTATGTGACCCCCAAATCATGCCCATTGTTATCATCTTATATAATTTAACTAGATTATAAATAAAATAATTACACATGATTGTGAACCAAAAGGAGACCTATTTGTATAAAATCTATCTTGAAAGCTTTGGAAAGACTCCATGTGGGTGAATCATTATATAAGCTGTTAACTTAGGGGAAAGTGAGGAAACTGTAATACACTGGGATAGTAAACAAACTTAAACTAGAAAGAGTCTATACTCAGAATGCTTTAAAAAGTCTTTAGATTTGTGGTCTTATTTAAAGAACCAACAGTGTGAACAGTAGATAATGCACTACAATATTTTATGTTAGAAAGAGAAGAATCCACTCCAAACATTAGACCCATAGTCAAACAAGGGGCCTTATTTAAAACATATTTGTAAATGATTATTTGTGTGTTTTAAATTATATTCTCTTATACATTTTACTTTAATGCCTTTCTGCTTATCAAGTTTATTAGTTTATTGACCAGTGACTAATCCCATAAAGAAAGCCTTTTCCTGTACTTAGTAGATCAAAATATTCAGAGAACTCTTAGAAATAAGAGAATTTTTTTTAAATTAATGTTTTTGCCATGCCAATCTTATTTTCTGTAGGAGAAACTTGTAGCCACTAGGTACACATAATTGTTTCTGGTCATACATGGATGAATTCTACATTTTGAATGACTAGGAACTCAAAAGAGGAAATCTGGTCCATTTTTATGGTCTTTTATATTTTGGCTGGCAGGAAGAAAAAAGATAATTGTTCTAATTCTAGACATAATTTAAATTGAAATAGAATTATAATGAACAAATATTTATAAAGTGGCAATCATATACTGGGTATCATGCTAGGCAACCTGGGAAGAATAAGATATAGTTATAGAAGCTTACAATCTAACTAGAAATAAGTGTACAAATAACTACCATATAAAATAGCATATAATCTACATTCTATGTAGCTAATAAGTCTAATACCCTAAGAGAATAGGTCATACTTGATCTGGACTTCGATGGATACCAATAGAAATGGAGGAAAGTGGAGAAGATATAAGGAGATATTCTAGGTGGAGAATAACATAACATAACAAAGTACAAAGCAGGAAATGTAAGTTGCATTTTGCAGAGGACGTAACCCAGTTTGGTAATCCTTTAATCAATAAATCTGAATTCTATATTATAAGACATTTTTATGTTTTCCAGGTGACCTCTTGGGTATTTATTGTATAGTCTGAGAATTCAAGATTGTCATAGATCCCATAGTCTCATTTCCAGAGAGGAAAAACCAAAGCCAAAGACTTCATGAGTCTCCTGTTAGTTATTAGTTTTAATGGCTTTTGAATACTAGGAAACACACTAACACAACTCTGCACTTCAGTCTGAGCCTTTCAGGATATTGGGTTTTGTAAAATGGAAGAAGATGAATTTTTCTAGCATTGCCTTCAAATAAAATGAGAAAATTGTGCCATATCTTTAAAAAACAAACTCTTGTTAGTTTATATGGGTGCATTCCCTAGATACCAACTTCTAAAAATGAAAGCCTTAGATATGTATTTATATGAAATACTGCTGTAGGAAAAAATACAATAATCAAATTTCTTAGATTACTTTCTCTACTATTTTTTTCATAGATAAAGTTTTAGGCTACCATCTGTTCAGAAGATTTCACTATTTCTGAAGGAAAGCGGTAACATATACAGGAAGATGGCAAGATATTGACAGAATTTAAAAAGGCATATTTAAAGAATATATTCAGTTCCCATTATTACTAGTAGATAAATTCATGGAAATGATGTTGCAACAATGAAAAGAAAAGGGCAACCCAGGAACTGGCTGTCACTGGAGTATCTGCCTCTACTTTTTCACTTCCCACACATTTCTGGTTTGAGCTCATAAAACTTAGGACTTATACTCCTGCAATATCTAACTGATATTGGTAGTCTTCTTTTATTTGCTCTCTCTCCAGCTCTCAGCACAGCTAAAGCACTTGGCTTCCATTATGTCACATCCTCTTGATTTTCTTCTTATTCCTCTGTTAGCATCTTGTTAGCCTCTGATGCAGATTCTGCTTCCCCAGTGTTTTAAGTGGTAGTATTTCCCAAGGACCTCCTAAATGTAGCCATTTAGATCTATTTTTTTTATTTAAATACTGTACCCAGGGAATGCCATAGACACCCCTGTTTCAGTTATCTGCATGCTGGTGAGACCCAAATCTGTATCTTCTATTTAGATCTCTCTGAACTCAAGATCTTTCTACTCAGCGACCTACTAGACATCAACGAGTCCTAAAATAGTCATCGCTCTCTCTACTCCTTCCTCCTGTAGCCTACTTTTCTCCTGTGTTACCTTTCTCAATGACTAGCATCACTTATTTGATCAAAGCAGAAACCTAGGAATAAACTTTAATTTTTCTTTCTCACTTACATTTCAAACATGAAATGAATGATCAAGAATTTAATTTCTACCTCTTAAATATCTTTCAAATCCTTCTCTTTTTCTCCATCTTCACTGCTATGCTAGCTCCTGGTCATCAACCTATAGTAGTTTCCTAAATAGTCTACTTACTGGTCTTGCCTACCTTCAATCCAGACTCCACTCTGAAGCCACAATGGTCACTTCTGATCATGTCACTCCCTGTTTATAGTGCTCCAGTGGCTCCCCATCAAAATCCTAGCTCCTTAGTATGGTAAAAGGCCTTCAAATGCTTTTAAATATTGGTTGCCCCTTGCGTCAGCATGCTTATCTCTCACCACTCTCCCTTTCCTAAAGATCTGCACATTCCTGTGGACTGTATGCAGGTGTCCTCTGTCTGAACCTTTGCCCTCAGCTTTCCTTACTGCCCCTCCCCCCCCAATACCAACACCTAATTTAGCTAATTTCTACCTATTCTTTCAAGGTTCAGTTTTGATGTTGCTTGCTCTAGGCCAGTGGTTCCCAAACAAGTATCATCAACATCATCTGGAAACTTGCTAAAAATGCAAATGCTGTTATCTACCTGCTTCCAGGCTCATTAAAATTTAGTAAACATAAATCAATAGGCAATGAATATATGATGGTTTAGGGGAATAGTATTAGCAAAAATGGTGGAATAAAGAACCCCACTAGTCCATCCACCCATAAAAGCAATGAATAAAGTGGCAAAAACTATTAGCATCAACTTTTTTGGAACCCTTGAAAACAATCAAAAGCTTATAGCAACCACGGGGATGTCTAACCAAAAGAAAAACAGCTGAATCTGAGTAAAAGAGTTTTGTGACATTTTAACATACTGTTCTACCCAGTGTCCTACCTCCCACTCACCAGATCAGTAGTGGACTTGAAGACACATCTGAAATTCTCATTATAGGTAACTAGTGCTCAGCAAACACAATACACCTTATTGTTAAAAAATTGTGGTTGTTCATTTTGACCTTTCTGGTGGCTATCTGGAGGACTAGTTCAAAAGGCCTGCCTTTATTTTTTTTTTTAATTCCAGTATAGTTAACATACAGTGTTATATTAGTTTCAAGTGTGCAATATAGTGCTTCAACAAGTCCATACATTACTCAGTACTCAACATGACAAGTGCACTCCTTAACCCCCATTACTATTTCACCCATCCTCCCACCCACATCCCTCTGGTAACCATCAGTTTTTTTCTCTATAGTGAAGAGTCTGTTTCTTGGTTTATCTCTCCCTCTCTCTTAATTTCTTTGCTCATTTATTTTGTTTCTTAAATTCCACATATACGTGAAATCATATGGTAGTTGTCTGTAACTGACTTATTTTGTTTAGCACTATAATCTTTAGTTCTATCCATGTCATTATAATTGGCAAGATTTTATTCTCTTTAATGCTGAATAATATTCCATTGTATATATGTACCACATCTTCTATTTCCATTCATCTATCAGTGAACTGATAACTGCTTCCATAATTTCCCTTTGTAAATAATGTTGTGATAAAAATAGGATATATATATATCCTTTCAATTTTTATTTTTCCTTTTTTTGGGTAAATATCCAGTAGTGTGGTTACTAGACTGCAGGGCAGCTCTACTTTTAAGTTTTTGAGGAACTGCCATACTATTTTCCACAGTGGCTGCCACCAGTTTGTAGTCCGATCAACAGTGAAGAGGGTTACTTTTTCTCCACAGCCTCCCCAACATTTGTTGCTTCTTATGTTTTTATTTTTAGCTATTCTGACAGGTGTAAGGTGATATATCGCACTGTAGTTTTGACTTGCATTTCAAAGAGTATGCTTCATTTCACCCAACTGGGAATCCTCCCAAGGCTGACGTAGCTACCTGAGGGTCATTTCACTAAAACGTTTAAAGGCAGACAGATTGGCTGATGTCACTTGGGGCAAGAAATAATGGTTAGGACAGACGATAGACTAAACAAAAAGGAATAAAGGCTGGGGAAAGAGATCTGCTAGGCAAAAAGGGCTTTGGAAGCTCCCATGTATTTCCAGGCATCTAGAAAGCTGAAAAATGCTCAGAAAAGATCTAAGAAGCCCTACGCTCTCATATCCTGTTGACCTGAGGATATGAGTGATAAAGCAGAGTGATAAAGTGGTTAAGGCAAAGTGGTAAAGTGCTTGAGACATGTTCCAATATGCACATACACACACAGTCCATGTGCAAAAAATAAGAAATTTTAAAAAGTTTTTATTTATTCCAGGCTTTAAGGAAATCTCTGTTAAACCACTAGCTCATCAGGAAGTCAACAGAACCGAGACTTCAGTGGCTATACATAACAAAGGATACAGATATTACAGAGTTAGCTCAGAAAAACCAGTAAACAAACAAAGAAAAGCAACTACAATAAGAAACAACAATAAATGTTGGGGAAGATGAAGAATATGATTCCAGATTTACTGCATTATAATATTCAAAATGTCCGGTTTTCAAAAAAAATGAGACATGCAAAGAAACCAGAGTTTATGGCCCATATGAAAAAAAAAAAAAAGAAATTAATAGAAACTGCCTCTGAGGAAGCTCAGGCATTGTATTTATCAGACAAAGATGTTAACTGTATTAAATACGGTCAAAAGCCAAAGAAACCCTGCACAAAGAACGAAAGTAAAGAAAGAATGATGTTTCACCAAGTAGAGAATATCAATAAATAGAAATTATAAAAAGGAACAAAGAAGAAATTGAAAAGTACAATAACTTAGATGAAAAATTTGCTAAAAGGATTTAACTACAGATTTGACCATGTAGAAGAAAGAATCAGTAATTCTGAATATAGGTCAATTGAGATTATACAGTATGAGGAGCAGAAATGAAAATAAAATGAAGAATAATGAACAGAGCCTAAGAGACCTGTGGTACACTATTAAGAATACTAGGATTTGCATAATGGGAGTTCCCAAAAGAGAGGAGAGGAAAAAGCCAGAAAGAACATTTGAAGAAATAATGACTGAAACTTCTCAAATTTGACAACAGACTTAAATCTACATATTCAAGAAGCTCAAGTAATCAAAGTAGGATAAATTCAAAGAGACTCACATTAAGTCACATTATAATCAAACTTTTGAAAGCTAAGATGAAGAGAAAAATCTTAAAAGTAGCCCAAGAAAAGTTACCCATTAGATATCAGGGATTCTTAGCAAGATTTAGATCTAATCTCTTATTAGAAACTATGGAGGCCACAGGGCAGTGGGATAACATATTAAAAATCCTAAAAGAAAAAAACAAACCTGTCAACAAAGAATTCTATTATTGGGCAAAACTGTCTTTCAAAAACGAAGGAAAAATTAAGATATTCCCAGATAAATAAAATGGAAAGAGTTCATCATTAGTAGATCTGCTCTATAAGAAATACTAAAGGAAGGGGCACCTGCATGACTCAGTCATGCATCTGAGTTAAGCATCTGACTCTTGATTTTGGCTCAGGTCATGACCTCATGGTTCATGAGTTCCAGCTCTGCATTGGCTCTGTGCAGACAGAGAGGAGCCTGCTCAGGATTCTCTCCCTCCCCTTCTCTCTCTGCCCTTCTCCCACTTGTGCATGCTCTCTCTCTCTCAATAAATAGATAAACATTAAAAAAAGGAAGTAATAAAGTAAGGCCTTTAGGCTAAAATGAAAGGCACTAGACAGTGACTAAAATGCACAAGAAATAATGAAGAATATTGGTAAAGGTAACTATAGAAATAAATCTAAAAGTAAGTATTAATGTATTTTTGGTTTAAAACTATTCTTTTTTTCTTATATAATTTAAAATGCAACTGTATAGAGTTATAAGTATAAGTCTATGTTGATGGTCACACAATGTTGAAAGATTATAATTTGTGACACTTAACAATGTCACACATTGTTTTTCTTTTTTTAATGTTTTTATTTATTTCTAGGAGAGAGAGAGAGAGACAGCGTGAGCAGGGGAGGGTCAGAGAGAGAGGGAATCACAGACTCTGAAACAGGCTCCAGGCTCTGAGCTGGCAGTCAGCACAGAGCCCGACGCGGGGCTCGAACCCACTACTGCGAGATCATGACTTAAGCGAAAGTCGGACGCTTAACCGACTAAGCCACCCAGGCGCCCCATAATGTCATACGTTGTTAAGGGAAGCAGAGTGATATATGGCAAAATTTTTGTATACTATTGAAACTAAACTGGTATAAATTGAAACTACGTTTTTATATATTTAAAATATTAATTTTTAAAAAAACATTTCTTTTAAGACAGAGTATGAATCAGGGAGGAGCAGAGGGAGAGGGAGACACAGAATCTGAAGCAGGCTCCAGGCTCTGAGCTATCAGCACAGAGCCTGATGCAGGGCTCAAACCCACAAACCACGAGATCATGACCTGAGCCCAAGTGGAATGTTTAACTGACTGAACCACTCAGGTGCTCCTATGTATTTAGAATATTAATTGTAGGGGTGCCTGGGTGGCACAGTTGGTTAAGCGTCCAACTTCAGGTCAGGTCATGATGTCACGGTTTGTGAGTTCGAGCCCATATTGGGTTCTGTGCTGACAGCTCAGAGCCTGGAGCCTGCTTCAGATGCTGTCTCTCTCTCTCTCTCTCTGCTCCTTCCCTACTCACTCTCTGTCTCTCTCTCTCTCAAAAACAAACATTAAAAAAAAAAACTTTAGAATATTAATTGTGGAATGTGAATTGTAATCCTCAGGGCAACCATGAACAAAACAACCACATATAGTAAAAAATGAAAAGTGAATAAAAATGTAGAAGTGCTTTTACCATAAGAGCAGATAGCAATGGAGGAACTGAGGAATAAAAAAATATACATAAAAATAAATACCAAAATGATAGAAGTATGTCATTCCTTATGAGTAATTGCATTTAAAGTAAATTGATTAAATTCTCCAACTATAAGTCAGAGATGGCAGAATAGATTTTTTTAAATGATTCAACTGTATGTTGTCTACAAGAGTTCACTTTGGATCCAAAGAGAAAAATGGGTTGAAACTTAAACAGTGGAAAAAGATAGCCCACGTTAATAGTGACCAAAAGAGAGCTGGGATGGCTACATTAACATGAGATAAAAAATACTTTAAGACCAAGTTTGTTAAAAGAGACAAAAACACTATAAATTATAAAAGCATCAATCTATCAAAATAGTAATAATTATAAATACATATGCACCAAATATCAAAGCCTCAAAACATATGAAGCAAATTCTTACAGAATTAAAGAGAGAAACAGAGAGTTCTACATTAATAGTTGAAGACTTCAATATCCTGATTTTAATAATGGATAAACTGTATTGACAGACAATAAGGAAGTCAAGGGCTTCAACAACATTGGGAATCACCTAGTTCTAACAGACATATATATAAAACTCCACCAACAATAGCAGATTAAACATTCTTCTCAAGTGCAGAGAGAACATTCTCGAGGATAGACACAAATTAGGCCATAAAATAAGTCATAATATGCTGCAAAAGATTAAAATCTTACAAAGTATTTTCTCTGGCCACATGGGTTGACATGAGAAATTAACAACAGAAGGAACTCTAAAAAACTCACAAATATGTGGAAAATAAATGGCACACTCTTAAACAACCAATGAGTTAAAGAAGAAATCACAGAAGACATGAGAAAATAGTCTGACATAAACAGGCTTTTTAATTTAATTAAACATTAAAATGTTCTGAAAACAGAACATTTCAAAGCTTATGAGTGTTGAAAAATTTAGTGTTTAGAGGGAAATTTATAACTGCTAATGCCTCTATTCAAAAGAGAAGAAATATATCAAATCAAACTTTCCACCTTAAGAAACTAGAAGACAAAGAGCAAACTAAATCGAAAGTAAGCTGAAGGAAGGAAATAATAAATATTTGAATGAAATAAGATGAAATGAATAACTGAAAAATAATAGAGACAACCAAAAAACCACAGCTAGTTCTCTGAAGAGATAAACAAAATTGACAAACTTTTAGTTATTCTGAGAAGGAAAACAGAAAACTTATATTACTAGAATCAGGAATGCAAGGAGGCATTACTAGCAACTTCACAGAATAAAAAGGACTAAGGAGAATACAAAGACCAAGTGTATACCAAAAAAACTAGGTGACCTAAGTGAAATGGACTAATTACTAGAAACACACAAATTACCTAAAGTGACTCAAAAAGAAGTAGAATATCTCAAAAGACCCATAATAAGCAAAGAGATTGAATCAGTTATTAAAAACTGCCCCCCCACCCCCCAAAATCAGGATCAGATGGCTTTACCAGTGAATTCTACCAAACATTTAAAGACTTACACACATTATTTTCAAACTCTTCTAAAAGAGGGAAAAACACATTCTGTATTGTTTTATAGGCTAGCATTACTTTGATCCCAAAGCCAGATAAAGATAATACAAAAAGACAATTACAGACCAATATCCCTTATGAATATACATGTAAAATTCCTAAGCAGAATACTAGCAAACCAAATTCAAAAGCATATTAAAATGATTATATACCATGACCAAGTAGGATTTATCCTGGGTACACAAGGTGGTTTAACACACAAAAATCAATCAATATAATACACTGTATTAATAGAATGAAAATAATCCCACATGATCATCTTAATTTATGCAAGGAAAAGCATTTGACAAAAATCTAAAACTCCTTCATGATATGAACACCAATAACTAGCTATAAGGATAAATTCTTCAATTTGATCCATATTTGGCCTCTATGAAAAACTCCCAGCTAATATATTCCATGGTGAAAGATGTATATTTCCTAATATCACAAACAAGGCAAAAAAAAAAGTTGTTTTCACCACTTCTACACATCACTGCACCAAAATTTGTAGCCATGGAAATTAGTTAAGGAAAAAAAAAATAACAGGCATTCATATTGGAACAGAAGTAGAGCTATCTCTATAAGTAGATGACATGATCTTATATATAAAAAACCCTAAAGAATACACACACACATACACACACACACACACACACACACACACACACTTACATACACAAACACATACACATAATTTGAGCTAAAAACCCAATTTACTAAGTTGTAAAATACAAGTTTAACATACAAAAAAATGAGTTTTATTTCTGTATACTAGCAATCCAAAAGTGAAACTGAGAAAAAATTCCATTTACTATAGCATCGAAATGAGTAAAATACTTAGGGGTAAATTTAACCAAGGAGGTAAAAGATGAAAGCTATGGGACGCCTAGGTGGCTCAGTCGGTTAAGTGTTCAGCTTCGGCTCGGGTCATGATCTCACGGTTTGTGGGTTCGAGCCCTGCTTCGGGCTCTGTGCTGACTGCCAGAGCCTGGAGCCTGTTTCAGATTCTGTGTCTCCCTCTTTCTCTGACCCTCCCTGCTCATGCTGTCTCTCTCTCTCTCTATCAGAAATAAATAAAACATTAAAAAAATAAAAAAAAAACCCACAACACCACCAAAAGAAATTAAAGAAGACCTAAAGAAATGGAGAGGCAATCTGTGTTCACGGATCAGAAGACTCAATAATGCTAAGACGGCAATATTTCCTAAACTGATCTATAGATTCAAGTCAATCTAGAGATTGTAATGCATTCCCTACTAAAATTTCAACTGACTTATCTTCAAAAATGGACAAACTGATACTAAAATTCATATAAAATTGCAAAGCACTTCAAATAGCCAAACAATCTAGGAAAAAACAAAGTGGTCTTGGAAGACTCATACTTTCTGATTTCAAATGTCGCTACAGAGCCACAGCAAGCAAACCCGTATGGCATTAGTATACGATAGATATATAGATCAACAGAATAAAACTGATCATCCATAAATAAACCTTTACATTGATGTTCAACTGTTTTTGACAATGGTGTCAAGAGCATTCAATAAAAATAGTTTTTTTTTTAAACAAATGGTGCTGGGACAAGTGGTTATCCACATGCAAAAGAATACATTTGGACCTCTACCTTATGTAATATACACAAATTAATTCCAAGATATCAAAGACCCAAATATGAGAGCTAACACCACGAAATGCTTAGAAGAAAACAGAGGTAAAATTTTTGATCTGGGATTAGGTAATGCTTTCTTAAATATGATACCAAAAGCACATGTAACAAAAGAAAAAATAAACTGAACTTCATAAAAATAAAAAAAATCTATTAAGGCACACTATCAAGAAAGTGAAAAAGAAAACCCCCAGAGTTGAAAAAAAAAAATTTCAAACAATGTATCTAATAAAGGTCCATATCCAGAATATATAAAGAACTCCTAAAATGCAACAACAAAAAGGCAAACAACCTAATTAAAAAATAGGCAAAGGACTTGAATAGATACTTTCTAAAGAAATTTAAGCGACCAGTAAACACGTGAACATCTCAGCATCATTAATCACTGAAGAAATGTATATCAACAATGCAGTGAAATAACACTTCACACAGAGTAGGACAGTTATAATAAAACTAATTGGAAAATAACTGTTGAAGATGTGGAGAGGCTGGAAACCTTATACATTGCTGGTTGAAAGAGAAAATGATACAGCTCTCGAGGAGAACAATTTGGTGGTTCCTCAAAATCCTAAACATAGATTTATTATTTATTATGTGACCCAACAATTCCACTAGTTCTTATATACCTATGAGAATTGAAACATAGATTCACACAAAAAACCTGTATGTAAGTGTTCAGTAACATTCATAATAGTCAAGAGTGGAAACAAATGAGTGAATAAACCAAGTGTCGTATATACATACAATGGAACATTACTTGTTAATAAGAAGGCATGAAGTACTGATACATATTACAACTTATCACATACTACATATTACCAACACATCACAAACTGCCTGAGCCGAAATCAAGAGGCCGAAGCTTACATGACTAAGCCAACCAGGCACTCTTAGTCTTTCAGTCTTTTTACCATATAGTTATAGTTAAAAAATAGTATCAGGCCATAGGGGACCACAAAAAAGATGACAAAATTCTTTGGCAATATAAAATTACTCTTTTGTATGTGTGATTATAAAAACAAGAAAACAAAATTCTAAGTGGATAGTTGCACATTAATATATTTGACCTATTTTAGGTTTCTCATATAAAAGAAATGCTAAACAATATAAATATGAAAAATTAAATATGTAAAACTCAAAAATTACCATTGCATTCACCTTCACCTTAACCCACAGTAAAATACACAAAACATATTAGCTAGTCAGTAGAAGGTACAACTACAGAGGAAATTCAGATTTGCTATGTGAGTATGTAACAACTCTTCAGTTTGTCTGACCTAACTATTTTTAACTTTTTAGATGGTATTACTTATCCTTAAAGTAGAAGAACTTTCAGTTATTGTCAATGAAACGTTTGGAAATTAATTATAACTATTACTGTGATTGCTCTTTGGTTCTCGTACTATCTAGCTATTTACACTTTGTTTTACCATTAGATTTAGAACTCTGATTAAACTTCCTTGCAGGCCCCGAAGTTCCTACTTACATTGCCTCACCTATTACAGATCATAAGTGTTATACAATATGATAGACTTATCTATTGTTACATGCAAATTGATTCCTCCATTAAAACTATAATATATGGCCAAGGTAAAAAATAGAAAACTATAAACAAATAAAAAAGAGAAGAATGAATACCCAAAGTAGCACTAGCTGTACATAAACACTTAGCATTTTGATGAATTTTATTCTCTAGTATTTTTTCTATATGTACATGCTTTTTATATTAGGATTATAATATATAATTTATATGGACTGAGCATTTTTATGTCATACAACATTCTTTATTTATAAATAGCATGATATATGATGGCACATAATTTTTTTTTATTCTAAAAAACACATCATTATTTTTTTATTCTAAACTACACTCCAATGAACATTTTTTTCTCACTCCTTCAAAGCCCCTAAAAGTCTAAGAATGGAAAATAGAAATCTATTGCATTAACTTCCATACATATCAGCTCTTACTATATATTGGGAAACATTGTTTCATCTCTTTTATCAGGTTTAGAATGGATTGAAAACTAACTGAAAAAGTAACTTAGAAGAAAGGTGGTATACAAGGTCAAGCAGATTTTTAAAGATTTAAAGTTTCATATTTTTATACTGGAATAGATGCCAATTAAGGAAAAATTTTCTAGTGACATAGGGAAAATTTTATCTATGTAAAACCTGGCTATAATATGAAAAAATTCATATTTAAATTCTGCATATTCTTTTTAAAAAATATTTTTAATGTTTATCTATTTTTGAGAGAGAGAGAGAGAGACAGAGCACAAGAAGAGGAGGGGCAGAGAGAGAAGGAGACACAGAACCTTGAAGCAGGCTCCAGGCTCTGACCTGTCAGCATGGAGCCTGACAAGGGCCTCAAACTCGCAAACCATGAGATCTTGACCTGAGCCGAAGTCAGATGCTTAACTGATTGAGCCACCCAGCACCCTGAGCAGATGTACTACTCTTAGCAAGTTAAGAAGTATTTGTGATTATAGCCTTCAAAGCCCGCTTTTACATGAGCTTGACCTATTTTTTTTTAAGTGCCCTTCATAACATTCTCTGCTGATACACTAAGACCTGCTGTATTCTTGTGTTTTTCTCTCTGCCATGTTCTACCTCCCCAACTGCTGGCAAACCTTTCTCTTTCAGGTCTTCCTAAGGCTGCCTGACTGGATATTATATTTTCCTGCTGGCACCAAGAATATAATCTATATTTATGCATGTGTCTGTTCTACCTATCCACCAATTAAGATTTATGAATATTTTTGCAGATCAATTTTTGTGTACACCTTAATTTTATCTTTAGATTCAAAAAAACAACTCACTTTTTAAAAAGCTCTTGATACATGTTAGCAAATATTTTCAGTGGATTGTACCATTTATACTCTCTCCTGCAGAGTATGAGGGTATCCTACCCCTTGGATACTTAATATTATGAACAATTATAATAAAAATAACCCTTTCTCCTGAAACAAATGAAATACTGATCCATAATTTCTCATTGTTTTATTCATTTTTTTTGCATTCAGTTTTATAATTTGTTGCCGTTCTTATAAATTGAGATGAAACTGTGAAGTAATTTTTTCTAGACAAAGAGCTAATTTTCAAATTCTTATTTGTTGAATTGGCCATTCTCATTCTATGGTTTTGGAAAGCTTTCTCTAAAAGTTTTGTAGTACTTTCATCTCAGTAAAACGTAGCAACCCTTAAGATCGTTCCTAGGTATTTTAGGTTTACATTTAAGATTGGGAGCAGGACATTCCTATCATTATCTTCTCCAATTTAAAGATAAATAGAAAGCTATAGTTTCTTGTACAAGCCTATACACCTTGTTTACATTTTCTTGATTGATCTTTCATGATTATATGAATAATTCCTTTTCAGAGACATAATTCACATACCATAAAATTCTTCATCTTATGGTAAATTTATAAAATTCAGTTGTTTCAGTGTATTCATAAAATGTGCATCATAACCCTTATATAGTTTCAGAACAATTTCATCACCCCCAAAAGAAACCTTATACCCAACTGTTACTTCTCATTCTTTTTTTTTCACTTTAAAATTTCATTATTTTATTTATTTTTTGAAATTTTATTTATTTATTTATTTAATTTATTTATCTTAAATAGTTTATTGTCAAGTTGGTTTCCATATAACACCTTGTGCTCATCCCAACAAGTGCCGTCCCTCATGCCCATCACCCCCATTCCCCTCTCCCCCCACCTCTGTCAGCCCTCAGCTTATTCTCAGCATTCAAGAGTCTCTCATAGTTTGCCTCCCTCCCTTTCCCCAACTATTTTCCCCCCTCTAGGTCCTCCATTAGCTTCCTCCTAGTCCACCTATACGTGCAAACATACGGTATCTGTCCTCTGCCTGACTTATTTCGCTCAGCATAACACCCTCCAGTTCCAGCGATGTTGCTACAAATGGCCAGATTTTATTTTCTCATTGCCATGTAGTATTTCATTATATAAATATACCACATATTCTTGATCCATTCATCTGTTGATGGACACTTAGGTTTTTTCCATGTTTTGACTACTTTTGAGAGTGCTGCTATGGAAAACAGTATGGAAGTTCCTCAAAAAAATTAACAATAGAACTTCCCTAAGACCCAGCAGTAGCACTGCTAGGAATTTGCCCAAGGGATACAGGAGTGCTGATGCATAGGGGCACATGTAACCCAAAGTTCATAGCAGCACTCTCAACAATAGCCAAAACATGGACAGAACCTAAGTGCCAATCAACTCGTCATTCTTATTTTTCCCCTAGACCCTGGTAACCACTAATCTACTTTATGTCTCTATAAATTTGTCTATTATGAATATTTCATGTAAATGAAATCATCAAGTATGTAGAATGAATCAATATACTTCATTAGTTTGTCCACTGAATGATATTCCATTGTACAGATAAACCATAGATTGCTTACCCATTCATCATTTGATAAACATTTGGGTTCTTTCTATTCTTTGACTTTTATGAATAATACTATTGTAAAAATTTGTGAACATTTTTTTGTTTGGACATATATTTTCAATTCTCATGGATACACACCTAGGAATGGAACTGTTGGGTGATATGGTAACTTTATGTTTAATATTTATAGGAACAAAATTGTTTCAGAAAATGGCCGTACCATTTTACAATCCCACCAGCATATATGAGATTTTAAACTTCTCCTCATCCTCACCAACACTTATTTTAAGACTTTTTGACGATTAAAATAAAAAAGACTTTTTGACTATAGCCATCTTTGTGGATTGGAAGTGCTATCTCACTGTGGTTTGATAGCCATTTCTCTAATGACTAATGAAAAGTTAAGCATCTTTTCATGTATATACAGGCCATTTGTATATCTTTGGAAAATTATCTATTCTATTCAATTCAATTCCCATGTTTAATGTTGGACTCTTTGTCCTTTAGTTGTTAAGTTGTATTACTTTTTTACATGTACTGGATATCAGACTCTTATCAGATTTGCAAATATTTTCTCCTATTCTGTCGGTTTTCTTTTCACTTTTTTTAGTATATAGATTTTTTTTTAATTTGAGAGAGCGAGCGAGAGAGCAAGAGAGAGAGCAAGCACATGAAAGGTAGGAAGAGGGGAAGAGAGAGAAAGAGAATCTTAAGCAGAGTCCATGTTCAACACAGAGCTGGACACAGGGCTTGATCCCATGACCTTGGGATCAGAACATGAGCTGAAATCAAGAGTTGGATGCTCAACCAACTGAACCTCCAGTTCTTTTATTAAAGTTAAATTTATTTACACAGAACAAAACACACAAATCAGTGCACAAAACAATGACTTTTGATGAGTGCAACATCTTATATAACCCACACTTCCATCACGTCAGGAACAACGTGCTTATACATTTTTCTGTTGCTGGACGTGGGTTGGTTCAAGTTTGGGGCTACTATAAAATAAAATCTCAAGCAGGCAGTACAGAGTCCCCATAGGGGGCTCAAAACCATGAACTGTGAGATCATGACCTAAGCCAAAACCAAGAATCAGATGCTCAACTGACTGAGACACTTAGATACCCCCATTATTGAGTTTTATGAGTTCTTTATATATTTTGGATTATTAACCCTTTATCAGGTAAATGAATTGCAAATATTTTCTCCCATTCAGTAGGTGGCCTTTTCATTTTGTTGATGGTTTTCTTTGCTGAGCAGAAGCTTTTTATTTTGATGTAGTCCCACTTGTTTATTTTTGCTTTATAAAAGCTGTTGCATTTGAAATCAAATTCAAAATCATTGCAAAGACTGATATCAAGGAGTTTACTCCCTATGTTTTCTTCTAGAGTTTCATGGTTTCAGGTCTTTAATCCACTTTGAGTTAATTTTTGTGAATAGTGTAAGATAATGGTTCAGTTTCAATCTTATGCATGTGGCTGTCCAGTTGTCCCTGCACCATTTACTGAAGAGACTATTCTTTCCCCTTTCTTGCTTCCTTTGTTGTAATTTAATTCACCATATATGAATGGGTTTATTAATGAATGGTGTTCTGTTCCATCCCTAATGCCATACTGTCTGGTTGCCATAACTTTGTGATATCTTTTGAAGTTAGGGAGCATGGTGCCTCCAGCTTCGTTCTTTCCAATGTCTTCAGTTTCTTTCATCAATGTGTCATAGTTTTCAGTGTACAGGTCTCTTGTATTTATCCCTAGTATTTTACTTTTTTTGGTGCAATTTTAAATGGAATTGTTTTTTAAATTTCTCTTTATGATAGTTTGTTATTCATGTAGAGGAACACAACAAATTTGTGAATATTGATTTTAGATCCTGCAACTTTACTGAATTCATTTATTAGTTCTATTAAATTTTTGGTGGTGTCTTCAGGATTTTCTGTATAGATCATGTCAACTGCAAGTTGTGACAACTTTACTTCTTCCTTTCTAATTTTGATGCCTTTTATTTCTTTTCCTTGCCTAATTGTTCTGGCTAGGCCTTCCAATACTATGTTGAATAAAAGTGGGAAAAGTGGGCATCCTGTCTTGTTTCTGATCTTAGAGAAAATGCTTCTAGCTTTTCACAACTGAGTACGATGTTAGCTGTGGTCTTGTGATCATATATGGCCTTTAGTATGTTTAGGTACATTCCCTCTATACTTGCTTTGTTGAGAGCATTTATCATAAATAGATATTGAATTTGTCAATGCTATTTCTGCACCTATTGAGATTATATGATTTTTACCTTCATTCTTCACTTTTTTATTGAAGTATAGTTGATATACAATGTTACATTAGTTTCAGGTGTACAGTATAGTAATTTGACAAGTTCATGATTATGCTCTAATCCCTGCAAGTGTAGCTAACATCTGTCACCATATTATGCTATTATAATATCATTGATATATTCCCTGTGCTGTACCTTTTATTCCTGTGACTTATTCTTTGCATAACTGGAAGCCTGTATCTCCCATTACCTTCACCCATTTTGCCTATCCTTGCACCCATGTTATTTTCTTTCTTGATCATATCCTTTGATGTACAATCTTTTTCATTTTGGTAAAGTCCAATTTATCTACTTTTTTTCTTGTTTTGCTTGTACTTTAGGTTTCTCTCCAAGACTATGAATATTTATGTTTCCTTCTAAGAGGTCTATAGACCTCTTAACTTTAGCTCTTACATTTAGGTCCTTGATCCATTTGGAATTCATTTTTGTAAATGGTGTAGAGTAGAGGTCTGACCTCGTTCTTTGGCCTGGAGAAACCTGGCATTAATCTGGGTGCCTCTTCCTCTTGCTGTAGCTTTTGAAGTAAGTTTTAAAATCAGGAAGTATGAGTCTTCCAACTTTCTTCTTTTTTAAGATTGTTTTGGCTATTCTAGTCCCCTTGCATTTCCATACAAATTTTAGAACCAGCTTGTCAATTTCTACAAAAAAAGTTAGCTGGGATTTTAATAGGAATTAGGCTGATTCAATTTAGGAAAGATAGCAATCTGAAATACTAAGGTTTCCAAACCATGAACAAGGGATAAGGGAGGTCTTTCCATTAATCTAGGTCTCCTTTAATTTAATTCCACAGTGTTTTGTATTCTTCAGGGTACCTTTCTAGCAGTTCTGTTGTTAAACTCATTCCTACATATTTTATTTTTATGCTATTGTAAATGAAAATTTCCTCCTAATTTCAGTTTTTGCTTGTTGCTAGGGTGTAAAATACAACTGATTTTGCATTTCAATCTTGTACACTGCAACACTGCTAAACCTGTTTATTAGTTCTAATAGTTTTCGGTGAATTCCTTAGGATTTTCTCTACAGAAGATCATGTCACCTGCAAATAGTTTTACTTCTTTCTTTGATCTGGATATCTTTTATTTCTTTTTGGAGCTTAGCTGCTCAGGTGAGAACTTCTAGGACAATGTTGAATAGAAGTAGCAAGAGCAAACATTCTTGTCTTGGTCTTAATCTTAGGGGTAAAGGCTTCAGTCCTTCATCATTAAGCATGACGTCAGCTGTGGGTTTTTCATAGATAACTTTTATCAGGATAAGGAAGTTCCCTTCCATTCCAAGTATGCTGAGTGTTTTATCATGAGAGTGTGTTGGATTTTTGTCAAATGCTTTTTCTGAATTTGTTGGGATGATCATGTGGTTTTGTCCTTTATTATGTTAATATACTCTATTATACAAATTACATTGATTGATTTTTGTATTCATGGTCTAAATCCCACCTGGTTGTGATGTATGATTCTTTTTGGAGGTTACTGGATTCTGTCTGGGTTGAGATGTTTATGTCTCTATGCATAAGAGATATTGGTCTGTAGTTTTGTTTTCTTGTGATGTATTCATCTATTTTTGGCATCAAGGTAACACTGGCCTCTTATAATGAATAGGAAGTGTTGCCTTATCTATTTTTCAGAATGGTTTGCAAAGAATTAGTGTTAATTCTTCTTTAAATCATTGATATAATTCATCAGTGAAGTCTTCCAGTACTGGGTTGTGTGTTGGGGGGGGGGGGCAGGTGGGTGGTGGTGTGATTACTAATTGAATGTCTTTACTTGTTTCAGATCTTTTTAGATTTTCTATTTCTCCTTGAGTCAGTTTTGGTACTTTGCATCGTCCAGGAATTTCTAGAATAGCTGCGCTTCTAGTTTTAAATTCCTTGTTAGTTCAAATCCAGTCTTTTGGGCTGGACACATGTGAATTCTGTGTGATGGATATTAGGGTAACCAGAGGCCAAGCAAGGCAATGACATGTTAGAAGGTATTACACAGGCAATACTATCTAAAATCACAAGCTTAACATTAGTCATGTTTAAAGAAAAGTAGTCTAAATACAAATTAAAAGACAGAGGTTGTCAGATTAGACTTAAAGAGGCAAGGCCCAACTATAAGCTTTCTACAAGAAATACACACTACATATAAAACAAAAGGTTTAAAGTTAAAATAATGGGGGGAAAAGATATAACATGCTAATACTGATCAAAATAAATAAGGGGTGGTTATATTAATATCAGACAAAGCAAATTTTAGAGCAAAGAATGTTATTGGGGACAATGAAGGTCATTTCATAATGAAGTCAATCTTTTATCATTATGATTAGGACATGAATTCATGTCCTATGAATAGGACCTAACAACTCTACGTGTTTATACATTTAAGAACAGAACTTCAAAATATCTGAAAGAACTGTGAGGAGAAACAGGCAAATATGAAATTTCCAACTATTCTCTCAATAGAACAAGTAGAGAGAAAATTAATCAGGATATAAAAGATGAACAAAATTATTAAACCACAAAACCACAGAAGACACATTCTTCCAAGTGCCCATGGAACATTCACCAAGATAGATTATATTCTGGGCCATAAAATGAGTCTCAATAAATTTAAGAGGATTCAAGTCTTACAAGGTATGTGTGGTAACCAGAACAGAATCAAATTAGAAATAAAAAAAAAAGATTTATGGAAAATCTCTCAAATATTTGCAAACTAAATAACCCATAACCTGTGGGTTAAAGAATAATTCAAACTAGAAATGATTTTGAACTGAAGGAAAATGTAAACACGACTCAGGTATTTGGGACCGGACACATGTAAATGCTGGGTGAGGGGCTGCAGGGTAACCAGAGGCCAGGTGAGCAGATGATGCGTCAGGAAGGACATGGGTGTGTCCACGTAATAAGGGCAGCCGAGCCCCTGCCTCTGGGCCCAGACAACAGCAGGCAGATGGCAGCAAACAAAATAAGCCTTTATTGCTTATTTATATTTTTAAGAAATTCTAAAATTTTTTAATGTTTAGTTAATATTTCTTACAGCACACCGTTAGTCAAAAATGGAGCGCTTCACGAATTTGCATGTCATCCTTGCTCGGGGGCCATGCTAATCTCTGCATCCTTCCAATTTTAGTATATATCCTATTGCTGTGAGCACTCACTGTGGCCTTTAAAGCTTGGCTGTCCTTCTTTTTGCTACATGAATGAGTTAATCTCATTTCTCACTTATTCTTTTACATCTACTTCACATGAGGAAAGGCAATATTTCCACTTGAGGGCATACAGTCTCTAACAAAGAACATTAAGATGAAGTATTTATCGACTATAGTCCAAGAAGTACTAATTCGGAATTACCAGATGGGTTTTCATTTGTAATTTTAATGTTAATTAACACACACAGAGAATTGCACACACACATAAACAAGGTGAAACCATACAATCCAAGAAGTAAAAAAAACACAAAAAAACAGAAAAAAAAAAAAACCCATGTTTCCAATGTGGCACATAGCCTCAAAACTATATATTCTAATTCAAACCAATTTCCAGAAATCTTGACATAAAATGCTAATGCTGTGATTAGAATTAGAGCACACACATATATATATAATCTCAAAAACAAGAAGAGAAGTTTAATATTGAAAAGCTTTGAATGTAGATGTTATAAAATAAAGGGGATTTAAAAATTGCGCATCACAAAAAATCAAGTAGGACATCTGAAGTCAGACAAAGTAAGTAACACTGAAAATCTCTTTAGTTTTCTGAGACATGTCCCCATTTTATTTATGTCTAATATTTAACACATTCTGAAAAATAGAAAAATTAAAAAATGAACTTTGTTTTTATTTCTCATTATACTGAAAAGTCACTCATTGATGTTAAAGGTTCTGTATGAATATAGACCTCTAGTTAATAAAAGACATCTTTTATGAATATGCTTATATATTCCAAATCTTTTACATCCTATAAATAGATTAAATTGAGCATATTAATTCATAAATGAAACTATTCAGGCCCGCAAGCCTTAATTAGCTTCTGAAAGTGACCAGAATATACCAACATAATTAACAATATTTAGCACCATTCAGCTGGGCCAAACTTTTGGGTCCTACAGGAAGCTAGACAGGGCAGTGTGGTCATTAGAAGGGACTGGATGGAAAGGAATGTGCAGAGGGAATTGTCTTATCCTTCAGTTAGAGATTTTATACTGAAAGAGTAACTCCTTGGAGCTTAGGGGACTCTATTTTCAGGGCTTCTGCAGAATCATTCATAAGGACTAGCTGTGTGCAAAGTCCACAGGACTCAGTCTCAGACCGCTCTGGACGGATCACACGTATGCCAAGAAAGGGCAGATGAGTATAGGAAGGACCAGGGAGATGGCATAATATGTTTATTTCTCAGGTTTTCAAGGCCTCACTTTTTCTAGGTCCTTCCAAGCATATGAGTGATCAGAATGACAGAAATGCAGGGCCTGCAAAGCTAAGGTATGTAACTACACACTTTCTGAAAGTTAATTAGAATTAGGATGGCACACAAATAGTTCAGTGCATTAGCATGAGTCTACACGGTGCATTCCATGCCACTGCTTCTTAAATTAATGAAATTATGAGGTAAATCTATATTGTTAAGAGCCAAACATCTTTTGATATTTCCTGTTTCACTGCAAATCATTTAAAATGGTAAAACTATCTCTAGGGAAACTGTTTCAATCTTAATCTCCCAAAGCTTCAGTTGGCACTCAATGAACTGAGAAACAGGTAAAGAAAAAGTCAACTTATTTACAAACCTAATTTTCTTTCCAAAGCTCTTAAAATGCCAGTATTAGACATAGTACTGAAACATGAATTTGAAACTTTTATTTTCTAAATTTTCATCCTAAGCATGTCATTTTTTTATAGGACACCTAGTTATTTTCTAGTAAGCACAATGTGTGGGTATATGAGGTAAAGGCTCAGTATTTTGCAGTTTGCCTCTGAAGCTATGTAACTTTCTTTGAAGTTGGAACTTACTTAGTTTTCTATTGACAAAGATTCTCTCCGTAATCAAACTTTAGCCAGGCTCTTCTGAATCATCTCCTTGACTGGGACCCAATCTTTGGACTTCCCTTATCTTTACACTGTCCCACTGTAGCAAGATTCTTATTAAGTCAGTTTTGTAAGAATCTCCCACCCTTGGTATCTGAGACCACCTTGGCAAGACTCCTATCAAAATGGTTTAGCAAGAAATTCTTCTTTGCCTCTGATATTTTCTCTTAGTAGTTTCCCATCCACTGCTCCTTAACTATAAACCGCCACTCTTTCTTGTTGTCTTCAGATTTGAGCCCAGTGTCTCTCCTCTGCTATAAACTCCAATGTTGTTGACCCCTGAATGAAGTCTGTTTTACCATTCTTAATGAGTGTCAGAATGAGGTTTTTTTTTTTTCCTTTAACAATGTCCAAATACCACTCTGACGGGAAAGAGACCTTCCTCAGAAGTTTATGAGCCTTTTTCTCTGAAACAATATGGTCCTTAAGAAATGTTACTATGAGTAACTCTCCATGTGAAGGTTATCTACATCCAGAGTCAGCAGCCAGAACAGATGATAAAACACAGCAGAACTCAGCAGAAAGGAGGACCTGTAGTCACCATCATTACCATGATCCATATGGCAAACTCTTCCCATTTCCTAGTCAAAATGTAATGGCCATGGTTAACATGTTCAGAGGATGTTTAATTAATACATTATTTTGGTTGAGGTGGGCAACCGGCTAAATCCATTTTGAAACCATTTCATATTCAAACTCCTGTGGGTCATGATTTGGGACCTTAAATATCATTTATTTGTGTGATGGAGTAACTGCAAGATTTTTAGAAAAAACTTGTGTATGTCCAGAGGCAATTGTTCAACCACCAAAGAACAAAAGTTGTTATTCTTTTGGCTTTCATAAATGAGAGCTAACCAACACCTTACTCAGTGGTCTGTTAAGGCAGATGGTTCTGCAGCTAATAGACAGTCTAATTTGCCTAAGTTCCTATCTCAAATTCCTGCCAGCCAGTGGTTATCATAACTTAAGCTAAAGAAGGCAACCTTCATCTCATTACAAGCTCTTTGCTTCTTTATATAGTCCCACACTTGCTTCTCTTTCTTTTGTTCTTTCAAAAATTTAAGATAGCTTACTATATTTTATGTATCCTTCTAAAGAATACAAAAGATAAATAAATATAAATATCTTCCAATCACTTTTCAAAATTTACTTAAAATAAAATAAAACCCTTCCCACAAAGTGTAAATATTTGGTGCTAATGAGCGCAGTAGAGAAAACGGCTATGTATTGTATTGTAGCTAGAGCAAGGAATACTGAATAATGTATGAAGTGAAAATCCCTAGTCCAGACCCACAAGAAGTCTTTCTCACAGCTTGCTTAAATATTCATTTTAAATATAGTACAACAAAGTCTTTTGTTTTTTCCTTGATTAGCCTTGGAAAAAAGGAAAATGGCAATTTGCCTCCAGAAACCGTATTACAAGGAATAGAAAAATGTTCCTGTAGTACTGTTTCTTAATCTTTCTACCTCCTTTCCTTTAAAACATTTCCTCATTTTGCCTCCTGAAATTACACTTGGCCTTTCTGAACCTAGAGATATTGCCTTCCCAATTTTCTTAAAACAAATCAACTTAACTTAGCAAGTAATCTGTGAACACATTACATCCATAGGGGTGCTAGATGTTCTTTCAGATCTGTCCTATATCATCCATGTCCCAAGTCAAACATCTGTATGGTTTCTGAAGGAAACTCCTTTGTATCAATGAACCTCCTTCAGTTTTCCCTACTTGGGGTCTATTTTCCCTTTTGATCCATATTAAGCAAGCTAAAACTGCATCATTTGTCCTTCTTTCTTTCTCCAAAGAGGAACAAACAGTTTCAGGTTCAAATTGCCTGAATGAGGTGGGGCAGTAGCACTGGTCGGCCCTAGGGTGTAGGTAACAAAGGGACTCATTTGCCTATAGAGAATTTAAGGCAATAATAAAGACAACTAAAAAGGTTGGTCTGTTTTTTATCTCTATCATGTGATAGTGATCCTACGTGTCATTTATAAATGTTTGCCTCTGCGAAGGGGCAAACCACTTTCACCTGGCTGCCCCCAATTTGTTACACCCTATATCACACTGTTAGTGAACAAAAGACTCTTGGAGTTTGCCTTTGTTTGGCATTGTAGTCTTTGACTGTATGACTCTCATATATAAGGAGACACCACTAAATTAAAAAGTAGAAGATTTAGTAAAAGTGCATGGAATCTTTAAGTCCCCATCGCAGGCTAATAGTATCATTTCTGTGACAGAGTGAGATCCTGTCCTTTTTCACATTTACTTCAAGTTTTCTGAGCTACTGGAATTCTGTAAACACTGCAGTCAATCAGAGAGAAACCAGGAGATGGGGAAAGAAATATTCTATAGTTTTACTAAGCCTTGAGGGAAGTGACTGAAATAAAACAAAAATTCAGGTCTTTTTTTTGCCTGTCCTGTTCTCAAGTGACTATAACAGTCATTTTACATGTCTGTACTGAAAATTTCGTTAGAATTTTCTGCCTATAGAGGTAGGATTTACCTTTAAAAAGTCTGGAAGTGAAAAATGAAGTTTCTGTGAAAATGATATGTGGCGTTTGCTATGCTGTCTTAATCCCTCAATCTAAAGGTTCTCTAAAGCCTACTTCTGTGACTCTCCATATCCTTCCAATGAGTTTCCTTTTTTC
This sequence comes from Hyaena hyaena, assembly GCF_003009895.1. Taxonomy (NCBI): domain Eukaryota; kingdom Metazoa; phylum Chordata; class Mammalia; order Carnivora; family Hyaenidae; genus Hyaena; species Hyaena hyaena. The sequence continues at coordinate 599,593 of NW_024081643.1, forward strand.
TTCATTTAGCCATAGTAATCCCTCCCCTTCATATATTTACATATATTCCAATCATGTTTAATCTTTACAACAACTTTACAAGTGAGGTGAGAAAAACGATTTTCAGATATTAAAATAATTTACTCCTGGTTGTATAAATAGTTAATGGAAGAAGTGAAAATCAAATTTGGGTTTGTTAGGATTTATGTCTTTCCTATTTATCATGTTACTACAAAATCTTAGAAGTCCTTTCTTCAGGGCCACATGTTGCTTCAATGTAAAAGACACCAACCAAAGACACCCCTAGCAGCTCCATTCACTATAATCATGCACCCATCCATTCACTTAAGAAATATCTAAATATATGAATATGGGCAAGATGCACAACTAAGGATGGAGAATACAAAGCTGATTCAGCCATCACTTTCAGTGGGTTGCTCACATTCCTCTGGGATACTAACTGTTCAGTTTTATAGACTTAAACAATATAGGACTCAGTTACATTTGAATATGGAAAAAAACAGTATAATATAAAGCCATATGTTTCAGACAGGATAAGAATAATTCAGCTCATTAAGTTAGAAACAGTTTGTATTCAATTTAAGCCTTTGATGGGGGTAACTCATCACCACTATGACTTCCAGAGATACATAGTCCAAGAGAGCCTTTAATTCCAGTCTTTAAAATAAACAGAATGATGAACTAATCTAGTTCCTCAAATTCTAATCATTTGCAGACCACACTCAAGATTTCTGCCTCGGTCTGTGTACTAGCTATAAATTCTTTAGATCAATTTCTATTTATTGCTTTAAAATATTTTAAAGGAAACTTTATATTGTTATTTTCAATGAAGAACTGATAACCCAGAAATAGAAAGTAGGTATAGAAATACAATGAGAGAGCTGATAGTTATATCTAGATAACACTGTAGTGCACAGCTCTGAGCCTAAAGCTTGATCTGTTCTTTGTTGCAAAGGAGGATTAGAAACTGTTTGGCAGGTGTTTGAGGCCTACTCGTTCCATACTAATTTTTCTCTTGGATATAATCAGAAGGATGGAGAGACAATCTAAATGGAAGTAATCTTCTCATTACATGATTCAGTGCTATTTAATACTATGTTTGCATCCCACCAAACAGCGTCTTACGGACCACAGAGTCATATGTTCTAGACACTTGGGGACATACAGTGAGTCAGGGGCCTATGAACGTGTTATGTGTGAAGAGATTTGTTAGGAGCAGCTTCCAAGATTGCATCTGACATTTTTATTCATTCAATCATCGACTAATGTATATTAAACATCTCCAGTGTATCAGTCATTGTGCTAATTCAATGGTAAGACTTCCACTTCAAAGAGAACGTAAATTAGGTAAAAATGAAGAAGATAATTAAACAAACTGTATTATATAATAAAGGACCCAAGAGATGCTAAGTGTTAGACTCATAGGGAGAAAGATAATTTTTAAATCTCAAGAGGTCATCCTTTCCTCTCAGGATTTCTAGAAGGCTTATTGTCTGTTACAGGCAATAACAATGATTACTCATTTCCTTTGGTGAACACTAGCTGAAAAATAGCTATCATATAAGGAATGGAAACTGGAAGACACTTGAAGACTACAAGAACATAATAGCAAAGTGTGCAGTGATGCGGAAAGAATACAATGAATTGTCAGAAAGAACATTAGAGATTGGTCCAAGCCTTTCCATTTACAAGAAATAGAAGGCTGTGCTTTCCTAGAGTTAGAAGCTGAACTGAGATTTAAGCTGGATTTCCTAAAGCCAAGTCCAATGTTCTGTGTACATATATAAAAGAAAGGAATCTTGAGAGTTAACGATATTTACATTTATTACAAAAAGATAGTCTGGAGCATTCCCAGTAAGTAAGTACCAATGAAACAAGACAAGCAAAACAAAACAGAACAAAAAAACAACAACCAGGAAAAGAAATGGAGCTTCTTGTGCAATAGACAGCATAATGACCACATTTTAAGAAAGACTGAAAGGGGAACATTTAAAGAAAAATATACACATATTATGGCTCTAAGATAAACTGTTTTCTGAGCCATATTAAAATACTTTTATTGAGAAACACTTAACGATCAAATTAGCATGGAAATATGAATGGCTTACTATGGTTATAAAAACAGCTTTAAAGCTAATCAGCGTAAAGGTTTTACTCTACAGAGCTGCAGATATATTGTGCAGGAGAAATTATGTTCTCTCTCTGATGGTCTTTGGTGCACTGCATTGAGAGAGCTTGGAAAGAGGAGGCAAGGGATACCCTTTTGTGCAGAGGTAATGATATATATTGCCTCTTCCTTCTTCATATTTATCATATACATTAACAAAAGTGGGTGGTTTTGAAACTAAGTATAAAATAATTTATACTATTATCTAATTTACAAGGTTGATAATCAGTAGAGCACACTGGTTAAGGAGATAAGTCAAGAACACTTTTATTTATTTATTTATTTTGAAATTCAGCCATAGAATCAGCAGATCACCTTGGGGCATGTGATTTATGAATGAAGAGAACAGTAGTTTCTGTCCAGTTGCTTAGTTCTACTATGTAAGGATTCTTTGGTAGCTCTGAACCTGGACTATTATTTCAGCTGTACTGTCTTTATCTTCTTTCCTGTTCTTAGCTGGTAAATACTGTCTTGCCTTCACTCTATTTTTTATTCAGAATTAAAACTTTCATACCCAATGGCATATTTTATTAAAGCTTCTTGTTCAAATTCAGTTGTGTTAAGGATTTCCTTAGAGAATCTTAATGATATTGCCCTGAAAATGAAAAATATATATCGTATTGCTATCTAAATTCTTGAAATTAAATCATGTATGTGGCTGACCCAGCTTGCAATGACATGCTAAGCCACTTTGATCCTCCCCTGGGAATGAAAACTCGGGAAATATACCTGTGAAGCTTGAGAGTGACAGTTCCATAAACAGTAGCAAAACCGAGAAGACGGACCCATCTTAGGAGAATACAGCGAAATGTGCTTGGCTCAAAGTACAAAATAACAACCTGTGGGATGAGAAGAGAAAGAAAAAAGACCTTCAGGATCAACTGATGACCCATAGACTAAAATCAGTATTTCATAATCTGATGTTGAACACATATGAATTTTGACATAAGCACACATCTTTTTGCATAAAACTTTATAAAATACTGTTTTGATCTTTCATTGTCCAAATCAAAGGACAGTAGAGTCTCCCTATTGCTTTCCAACCAAATATAAGTTCCTTAACTTCTAACTTTCAGGAGTTTCTATCAATCGTCTCTAAGCCTTTGGTGCATTCAAACTTAACTCTCTTTATTTCTCCAGCTGGGCCAGCCAGGCTGGCCTCTATTTTCATACTCCACTGAAGACTTGCTGATTCCCATCTCCACACTCTGGCAGTACCTTTGTCCTGTCTGAACTAGCCCTGTGAGGACTAGCCTGTACTGTACTCCCCAATCAATCTACCACTCCGTACCAATTCCTTCACTTAATACTCGGCTCAATTGTTTCACTAATTCCTCTCTTCTCACTCCAGAGTTTTCACTGAGCAAATATTAATGAAGATTTACCATAAGCCAGATAGTATCCTAGAAGCTGTAGATCCAAAGGCTAATAAAAAAAGAGAGACGTGGAGGTGAGGAGTTGTATTAATGTAGCACAGGTGGTGTATAAACAGCTGTGCAAGTTCAGTGGGATACAGAGAACACGTGGCCACTTCCAGGGGGTGGTCAAAAGGCATGTGCAAGACACTGTATGTGCTACCTTTCATATGCTACTGGTGGTTTTCAACAAGCCCTCATAGAATAGGAATAGGCCCTGTTTAAGCAATCTAAATAATAAATGCTGTTGAGAAAAATGTAGACTTTTATGTTGGAGCAGATGGCCTGAACTGATTTTGCTGAAAACAAGGTCATCATAGCAGAAAAATATACTCACTCCTAAAACTTTGAGCATTATTTTAGGCTTTTTATTCCAAAGATGTAAATATTGGGAAACATAAAGCATGGCTGGGGGACATGGGGTGGGTGTTGATATCTTCTCGCTCCAGCAGGGCCAAAAATGACATTACCTATAACTCTCTGCTGGTATTTCTCAAGTAGTTCTACCGTATGAAGTTATTAAACTAAGTACTTCTAATACCATTAGAATTAAATTCTCAAGGTGTGGAAAAAAGGCTGGCAGTATGCAGAAATCAAAGGAAGGTGAAAATAGGTGTGGCCTTGAGATAATGTTGCTTTGTGTATATGTGGTATTTGCCCTTAATATTCTAATTTACTAGGTCTATGCTGAAGACAGAGATAAAGATTTGATTTCAAAATTCAATATACCAGGAAAGTGTTTGGAGTCGTCCAAAAATTGATATAAAAAACAGTTCTTGTATGGACTATTTTCACAAAACAAGTTAAAATTCTGCAAATGCATATTCTAAGTTTTAGCTCACATATTTAGAAATAGTTCCTTTACATGGGGTCTGATAGTAATTAAAAGTTCTGCAAAAGAGGCTGTATTGTTTAATAAGGAATCTGAGCTAAAGGAAGAAGGGAAAATTTAGGAGGAAAAAAACAAATAGAGAAAACCTGATAGAAGATTCAGGGATTACGGGATCACATGGTATTCATGGCAGAGAGAAATGACAGAGTGGAAATTAGAAAGAGAGAGACCTAAAGTCTAGAACATACAAAATCTCAAATGTTTCCACTAGAAATGCCTCTAAAGATTATTCTAGCCCAGTGGATTCTTGGAAGCTGTAAAATCCTGTGACTTATTGCAAAGTTTTCCATTGCACACTGAACATGAATAAGGGAATGAAGAAGCAAAGGGTGAACAATGTAATATAAAAGTCTGCGTATTTTTTTACTTTGAAAGAAAAAATTGCTCTTGAATTGTTTAGGGACTACTGTTATAGCTTCAGACTTTTATTTCACAGATGAAGAATTTGCGGATTTGTTACTGTAAATGAAAGATTGAGCTGGTCAGAAATCCATGAAAGAATAATAGTCAATTTTTTCAATATCCATAGATGAGGTATAAGCTTAAAAATCACAGAAAGTGAAATTTTGTTGAACTTAATAAAATATATCATTAGAAATGGTTGGCAATAGTAGAAGTAGAACTCCTGATTTTGTAGTAGAGAAACACAGGCTCCGAATCCAGTCTCCCTGGGTTCCAGTCCTGGCTCTATTCCTTACTAGTTGTGTCTTCGACAAATTACTTAACACTGCCTTGCTATGTCTTGGTTTCCCATCTTTACAATAAACACAACACTAATATTTCCAGGTGGTACTGTTTTGAAGTTTGAATGTGATAAACATAGTGCTTGGTACATTGAGCATTCAATACATTTTGGCTAATACCATTAGGAGAGTTGATTTATGCATGCTTTGTTTTAAAAGTTACCATTCTCACTACAGTATAATTACATCTTATCTCAGTGAATTCTTTCCTGATTGTTCCACCCACTCTCTCTGAATTCCTATAATCACATTTTGACTGTATACTTTTTTTTACTTTATCTTATACTGTAGTTAACTGTATGGGGGGTGTCTCCCTGAATCGATGTAAAATCAAAGGCATGTTTTTCCAAATATTCTGTGTGCTTCACACACAGAAAATTTACATATATTAAATATTTGATCAATGATTATTTTAGCCAATTTAACAAAGAAAATGTTATATTCAAAATAAACTATTTGAAAAGTTCAATTACAATTCACTATCCACTGTGATTCTAATTCACATAATTATTTACTCTGTTTGAGGCAGTAAGTGATTTAGAAGTCATAAGAATAAATCCGATGTGCATTAGGTCATCAGGTTATAGTTTAGAAGAGTGGATGCTACATGTAAATGATAAAAGCAATGGAACAATGGCATGGTCATACCAAAGTTTATACAGCACTATTGCTAGACATGAAATTAAGCATTTTTACAGTATCTACTTATTTCATCCCCACAACACCTTATACTGTAGGAACATTATTTTACAGAGGAGGAATGACACATATACAATGTAAGAGATGTGCTCAGTGTCACCCAGCCAGGAAATGTCAGAGCTGGGATCTGAATCCAGGCAGTTGAGTTCCAGAGTTCATCTCTTGCCTCTCTAGATAGTTCTACCGAACGGGGGAGGTGACAAATGCTATTATACTGTGAATTGAATCATATAGAGGATTCAGAGAAAAGGGAAATGACTCTCAGTGGAAACAAGTAAAGTTATCCTGAGTAACAACCCGAGGAGGAGATGGTTTAAGTATGTAATCGAACAGGAAAGAGGGAGGGAGTCCAAGACAGTCATGGTTGTGGGAGAGCTTCAAGAGTGTAGAGTATATAGTTACAGCCAGGAAGACATAAAGGACAACACTAAAAATCAAGCTTTCAAACAGAGATGGGACCAGCTTTGAATAGAAGAATGAGGAATTCAGATTTTATTCTCTGGGCAGACATGTCATTAAACTTCTTTCAATTGAGATCAGAAGTGTGTTCCAGGGAGCAGCATGCGTGAGGATTGGATGCTATGGAAGGGGAAGATACTGAACGTGAGAAGGCCAGTTGGGAGAAAAACAAAACAAAACAAAATGCATTTGTCATCTCCCTCACCAAACTTTTTCCTGTTCTTATATCTTATTTCAGCACCCCCCTTTAGTCCAGTCCCCAAATGCTTCTGCTACCTTAACTCTCCTGCAAGAACATTTCAGTGGCTCCCAGGGCTCTTATAAAAAAGTTTAAATTACTTAGGATGATAGACACCAGCTTACCACTATTTAACTTCATTACTTTCACCTATGCCAACCCTCCAATTCTTGTACATGCTGTCCCTTCTGACCGGATGCTCCTTATATAATCCAACTGCCTCACCTGCACGTGGCTTATTGCTATTCACCCTGTAGGCTTCAGACTAAATCTCTCTTCTTCTGGAAAGAGGAAACCTTCCCTGTGGGCTCAGCACACTGCCCCTACTTGATTATAGCACCAGATCCACAGCGCTGTATTAGATTTGTAGGCTCTGTGACAATCATGTTTATCATGTTCAATTCTGTAATACCGTTGCTAGCAGTCCTGGCACACAAAAAGTGCTCATAAATATGTGTCGAATGAAAGAAAAAATACAGCTGTAGGAAAATGGTAAAGAAGGATATAACTACTGTCATGAGGATGGGAATTCAGGCATTCATGAGAATAGAGGAAAGAACATGCTGGATCAAGAAAATTGGGCAGCTGATTATTTGTTGAGGCAAAAGAGAATAAAGTATCAAAAATAATGTGAAGACTTTAAGCCTGGGTGACTGGGAAGATGATTGTGTTTGAAAGGAAAGAGATGACAAAGAAGATGCATCAGTCTGGGTAAAACTATGTTAACTCTGCTTAGAAACCTCACCATCCCCACTTCAGCTTTCCTGGATTGGTGATCCCCTGACTGAGTTGGATTTTCATCTTCTTTACATATTATTTACTTGTACTGAATTTTGAGCTTTTCTTCATAGTACTTACCAACTCTACTTTGATATAATTGTTTCTGTAATTCATTTGTTAAATGAGTCTACTAGCTAGTTTGTAAGTTGCATGAGGGCAGGGATTGTAACTATCTTACTCATGACTGCATACTCATTCCCTGGTATCCTATCTGGCGACAGTATGTGAGTAGTAAATGTCTGTGGAAGGAATGAGGTTTAAGAAAGGAAGGGAGGGAAGGAGAGGGGAAGTAGGGAAAGAGAAAAGATAATACATTTATTTTTTGATGCACTGAGTGTAAGTTATTTATACAACATCCACCACTTCCCCCCACCCACTCCCAGAACTGGCTTTTTAGTAGTTAATATACTCTGTAATGAGAAGGAAGGAAGGAAGGAAGGAAGGAAGGAAGGAAGGAAGGAAGGAAAGAAAGAAAGAAAGAAAGAAAGAAAGAAAGAAAGAAAGAAAGAAAGAAAGAAAGAGAGGGAGAGAAAGAGAGAGAGGGAGGGAGGAAGAAAGAAAAAGAAAGAAAAGACTAGGAAGTTTCAATGTCTTTCAAATCCCAGTATTTCACCTTTTCTTGTTAAATACAATGTATATAAATGTATAGATTTAAAAATTATTATAAGTACCCCTTCCCAAATTCCAAGTTAATGACACATTTCATAAAAACCTTCGGAAGAGAAGAAATGGAGAGAATCTAAGCCACTGAGCTAAAGACTTTATGAATGATGACGATAATACAAATAGCTGCCATTTCATGTAGCAATAATAATAGTGCCCCATGCCTCCCACACTCTGCTCAGTATGACAGACATCTTCCTTCCCAGATATGCTTTATTATTCCCATTTTAAAGATAAAGAGACTGAACTTTGATGGGGTTAACTAACTTTCCCATGGGTATCAAAATAGCATGTTTTCAAACCAGAAGCCATAAAAAGTTCCTCTACCAGAAGAATGCCCAAGGGGTATTTTCAAAGTACATATTTCAAGAGAAAACTTCCCCCATTCTCTTTCCAGTACTAGAAGCTAATGGAAGATATAAAGATGTTTAGCATATGAGAAGCAGGACATAAGTGTGCCACTTCGGTCACTGAGAAACCTAAGGACTGAAGACCATGCATAATTGCTGGATGAATGAGCACAGGGTACAAATCTGAAGTAGGTTTAGAAGGGTAGAGTGAGAGAAAAAGAGACTCTGTATATTTTAAGGACTTGGTTCTTCTATATTGGAAGTTTTTTTCAGATGCTTAGAAAATTCGATCAGCCAGTCTTAGCAATGCGATACTCTATGCTTTGTATTTTTAAAAAGCACTACTGTTGGGGCCCCTTGGTGGCTCTGTTGGTTAAGTGTCCAACTCTTGGTTTTGTCTCAGGTCATGATCTCATGGTTTGTGAGCTCGAACTCTGCATAGGGCTCTGTGCCGACAGTGTGGAACCTGCTTGGGATTCTCTCTTTCCCTCATTCCCTGCCCTTCCCCCCAGCTCTCTCTCTCAAAATAAACAAATAAACTTAAAAAAAAAAAAGCACTGCTGTTTTGGAAATGGCCTTCCGAGCCTTCCCCTCATTACAAACAAATCTATACAGATTATTCACCCATTTCATCAAATATGAATTTTTTTTAGCTAGTTTTGAAGTCAGCTTGATTGCCTATACTCTTTGGATACTGAACACAGCTAATGGGGGAGAAAAAGAGAACCACAAGAGAAAAGAAATACCAGGCTTTCCAAATAGGCACAAAATAGAAGAACATTTTTAAATAGAATAACTTTCTTTTGCAAATATAGACACAACACCAGAGACAGAAAATTAACCTCTGCTATGTCAGCTCAGTAGGAGGGAGGCCCAGTGCTTTCAGAAGAGGGCTGCTGAGAAGGTACAATGGTCAGAAGCTCACACAACCCAGGGCCCTTCCCAGAGCTCTGAGAGTAAAATGTGTGAAGTTCTGGCTTTAGGCCTGATATTTTAAGGATCTGGGCCACAGCTTCCTAATAGCATGGAGCACAGCAGTTCTACTTTCTTAATCGACTCATCCAATGTTACTTGCTTCAGTTCAGTGAAATTGGTTGTGAATGAAACTAGTCATATAGGTGAACGAGGTGCAATGTGCTTTGGTGTCTGTAAACCGTTTTATTTACAGAAGAAAAAAAAAGATGAATGAGTAATGGGAGCACAGTGACAGATGCCAGTTGCAAGAGTTTTGTAGATGAAGTTGTCCGTTGATGAGGATGTGAAGGACTTCTAAAGTCTTAAGGACTCTGCCACTTCCACAATTTTCTTCTGCTTTGTACAAGGAAAAGTTTCACTAGTCAAATATTTCCCAGGGCCACTCAACCTTTTCCATGTTATTGTCTCCCAACCCTCCTTGCCAAACAAGTAAAGAATAAAGGTAGTATCGTGATGGAGGACAGTCCACAAGGTAATGCTTGGAAATATCTAATATTAAATCCTAGTACTTAATCCAACTGGATTTGCTGTCTTCTAAAGTAGGAGGCTGGGAATGAATCATGTAGGTGGATGACATATATTAAAGTACTTTTATACAGAATTTGTTTTATAAAATAAGTAAATGCAAAGTTCCTTGAGTGTGGTCTAAAATTATTTCTTCTATATTTGGCAAGAGATATGATTCCACACACAGGAAATATTTAGGATGAAAATATATGTCTTATACATGTGTAATTATCTATAGTTCGCTCCAAATGACAAAAAAATACTTAATACAACTTTACACTTATGCAATTACCACACAAATGAAAGGGATTATGACTGTGATTATGACTTTACACAACCATGGTCTAGAACTTACTACTTTGCACTTGGCTGCTATGCCTCCAAAGCACAAAAGAAGTATAAATTAATAGGCTAAAACATAAAATATATACATAATTTTTAAACATTTAAAATGTAGAGAAGTAACATTTGGGGTTATTGTGATCGCATATGAGATACACCTGACACAGTCCCTCTAAAATCTCCACTATGATGCCCTTGAAAATATAAAAAGAAATTAGAAGGGTCACAGCTCTAAAAACTAAAGGCAAAGATGACAAGATCCCAAAGTCTCACTGGTGATTCTACTCACTGCCTGGTAGATGGTATGGAATTAACAAGCACACCTTTTAAATAAAACATCACATGCTTCATCCTCGAGATCTGAAAGCCCAAAAATAACAGGGGAAGATTTTCATCCCTACTCCATTTCAGAGTCTAATTCTGAGACCTCAGAGGCTTTTACTAAATGAAACAGACAAATTGAGAAATTCTTGGTTGTGTCCTCACTGTGCAGGGACTATTTCTACCTCAGCCAGTCTTGGAGCTTTCTAGTCCATGACCACTTGTCCCCCATCGGCTCCCCTCTTCTCCATCCATTCATGGACTAGAACTGCCAGGATGTGGTGTTCAGAAATGTGATGCTTACCTGCCTAAGGGGAAGCACAGCGAGGTGGAGGGGAGAGTGCTGAGAGAGGTTGAGGGTGCTGCGAGAGGGAACAGAGAGCCTCCCTAGTCTGTGCTCCTCTCTCTCCACAAGAAAAGGCACTTTGTGGAAATACCCCATCCCAACAAACACAATAAACACAGAAACGGATGACTGTCTTCATCTTACACTTTTACAACCTCAGTTTATGTGTTCAAAAGAAATACTTTTCAGGGCAAAAATAAATTAAGGTGCATGACTTATGATAGAGGATTATACTATCCTTAATAAGCATGTTCTCAAAAATATTAATGAATACAATAAAGTTCTTGGGATTTATGTTAAGCAAAAAAACAAGCAGCACATAAAATACAGAGAGAGTATAAGTATGATACTGATTTTACTTAATATTTATTTTTATAAGTGAATATATAACATGAGATAGCTGAATCCATGAAGATAATGGGAGCATAAAGTTAAGCCTTCTGGATTCTCTCTTAAAATTTAAAAATAAGAAAGGTATCGTTTATCTGTGAGCTAATAAAATGGCAGAGAGGTAAAAATATATCTCCTGAGATTGAAAAGTTTCAGGAACAAATGAGCTCTAAATATGATCAATGATTTTTGGATTCAGTTTTTTTTAAAAATAATGGACAAAGAACAGTATAAGAGTTGGTAAACAGAATGGTAACAAGAGATCACTGGACACTGGGGGACTCTACTTAATTCAGAATATAAAATATATGTAACATGTATCTTAGAAATTTTACTGTGATTGCTGGAAGAATAATATACTTCATTTAGAGCTAAATAAAAATGGACACATACACACACACACACACATGAGAAGGGTTAATTAGCTTAAGGAAAATATATATGAGGCAAGAGATTAGATCTAATAAGACAAAAACATTTAAACATGAAAATTTTATTTGTTAAATAGTGTAAATATATGAGTTGCCAAGCAGTCAGGTGGAGGGGGTTCTGCAGCCTAGTGCAGTGGACAAAAAGAAGGAATTTGGAGTCAGCTGCCATAAATGCCAGTCTGGGCTCTCCCACTAATCAGACATATAACCTGGAACAAATCCCTTAAGTTCTGTGGAATTCAGTTTCCTCAACAGTTTAATAAAGATAATGTAAAATCACTTATATAAACCACAGATAAAAGGCAAATGCCAGTTTTATTATTAATGGAAGAATTAGCTTTGATATTTGCCAAATTTCAATAAAAAGTGTGTTTAGTTTTCTTGTACATATATCTTCAAATGTTAACAGAAAAGAAGCTTCTGAATACTGTGGAGCTGAGAATGCAGTATATGCAGAACAGTAAAGAAACAGATAAAGCAAACTATGTCCTTAAAGCAGTAGCAGAGCTATTAGCATGATTGGTAAAGGCAAGGCAAGCCAGGTGAACTTGTTACCTGTTGACATAACACATTCTATAAACTCAGCACCTTAAAACAACACATAACTACTATCTCATATTCTGTGGGTTAGCAATCTAAACACTGCTGGTTTTAGGGTCTCTCATAAGAATACAATTAAAGTATTAATCAGGGCTGGGATCTCATCTGACAGCTCAGCTGGGAAAGCTCATGTGGTTGTTAACAAAATGTGGTTCCTTGTGAGCTGAAGAAAGTGGGGCCCTGAGCTGGCTGTTGGTGAGAGGCCACTCCCAGTTCCTTTGCATGTGGACCTCTCCAACATAGTAACTTGCTTCACTGAAGCCAGCAAGAAAGAGTCTGTTTGCAAGATAGAAGTCATAATCGTTTGTAGCCTCATCATGGAAGTGACATTCTTTGTTTCACATTGATATGTTTAATATTGATTAAACACAGGTTAGTCAAACAGAGGGAAATGCACAGGCTGTCAATACCAGGAAGCAAGAATCATTGAGGCCATCTTAGAAGCCATCTACCACAAAAGGCAACCCTATTTTCAGTCATCAGAAATGCTATTATATTCAAAGTGAATGATGTAAAAAGAGTATAGAATAAAAAGCCATTACATAACTAGAGCATGCATTTAGAGAAATAATTCTATGAAAAATAATTTTAAAGGAGAACTCTTTAAAAGATGAGAAGGAATCTACCAAGGCTGCCTCTCCATGGAGTCCAATTCATCGTTAAGTTCATAATTCTGGGATTGTTGCACATAGCTCATGACTAGAAGCTGCTGAGAAGCAACTGTTTTGTTTGGATGATGAGAAAACTATGATATGGTCAGGGTGGTTTGGGAGAAATATTTGAATCGTTTCAAGTATTTATGTCTATGTTTAAGTTGTGACTAAGAAAGAATGCAAACTTCAAGTTAAACCTGGCAGATTGAACATGTGTATTTCTGCTACTTCTGGAAACTCTAGCTGATGATGGTACAACACTCAAGACCAAAGAGAGTATGAGTAGAAATGCCAACAGATGACAGATATCAACAAAATTCTGCAAGATGGAAAGCAGATGGCAACATATAACCAGATGAAGAAATCAAAGAAAGCAGAAACCTGCATCTAAAAAGAGAGAAGCCTCTTAGAGGTCTGTCTAATAATCTTTTCGGAGGGAGATGGATAATAACAATAATAACATCGAATGAATGCTTTCTATTTTCCAATTACTTTCAAGGTGCTCTACATGAACTTACTTGTTCCTTATACAAATCCTTTACAATAGGCATTATTAATATTCCCACTTTACATATGGGGAAACTGATGGACAGAAAAGTTGAGGACTTTGGCCAAGGTCACACAGCTAGTAAGTGGCAGAGCTGGGGTTTAAACCTCACCTGAGTCTACAGCACAAGCTCATTATCATGATGTCTCACTGCCTGCCGTTACGCAGGAAAGAGTAATAGGGTAAAAATAGGGTTCTTTGATAGAGGCTGGATATTGTAGAATGCCTGGTCACCTAGAACTTCGATCAGCTTATTTAGTGTAGCAAACACGGAGGGGTTAAACTGAATAATGTTTACAGGGTAAAAATAATTTTCAAGTAAAAAGAAATGAAAACTATAACTAAAGATCAGAATGCAATTGACAAATGGGAAAATGGGCACCTGAGTGGCTCAGTTGGTTAAGCATCTGACTTCAGCTCAGGTTATGATGTCATGGTTTGTGGGTTCAAGCCCCCCATCAGGCTCTGTGCTGACAGCTCAGAGCCTGGAGCCTGCTTTGGATTCTGTGTCTCCCTTTCTCTCTCCCCTTGCCTTGCTCTCTCTCTCTCTCTTAAAAAATGAACATTTAAAAAAAAAAACAAAAAGCAAACAAGCAAACAAAATAACAAATGGGAAAATGAATGCTAAAAAGCAAAACCAGAATGATTCAGTAAGACAATTGTGAAAGAAAAGAGCAACATCACAGACACTGAACTACTGAGTCAGAGAAAAGAGATGGACATAATCATGGGAAAATATAGAAGCCAGGAACCAATTCAATGGTCTTCAACTCTGACTCAACAGTAGAATCACCTATGGTGTAAAAACATGTGAAAACCCAGGGCTCCCTTTGAAAACTTTGAGTCAGGAGTGCCAGGGCACAGTCTGAATAATTTGCCTTTAAAAAAAAATGGTCTTAGGTAGTTTTAACTTAACAAGGGTTAAGAGCTGCTGATAGTTCATAGCCCAGAAGCAAGGCAACATGAAGCTGGTGTAGCCACAGTTCAGAACAAGACTAGGGAGGGGTGAAGAAAGATTTCAAAAACTATTAAAATACAGTAAGAATTTTATTTCTAAAAAAAGTCTTACATATACATGTATACAAAATATGCAAATATTTATGTCCAATATTCGCTAAAGCATTATTTGCAACAGCAAAAGCATTGAAAATATTGTCTACCCAGAGGGGATGGCTTAAATTTATAATTCATGTTACATCCATACAAAATGGAAAACAAAGAAATTAAAATAACTAAGTGAATCTGACTCTGTTGCTGCAAAAAAATCCTTAAGAGAAACTGCTTAAAAGAAAGTTGCAGAATAATAATGAAAATATGCTTCTGTTTGTATACATGTAAAAAGGAATGTCTGGTGGCACACAATTATGACTACCTCTGGGTTGGGTGGATTGGAAGAGGCAGGGAGAGAGGGATTTTTACTATTTAACTTACATGCTTTGGTACTAGTTGATTTTTTTGTTTTTTTCCAATGAAGATATATTACTTTTATAATACAGGAATGAAAAAATGCATGAAAGGATTTCTGACATTTACTATAATCACTTTAAATCTTTATTTTAACATTTAAAGCAATGAATCTCATGTTTGTCCTGACAGCTTTATCAGGTTTTACCACCCAGTTCATCTCACACACACACACACACACACACACACACACACAGGTTCTTGGAAGGACATGGCACACTGCACAGCTTTTTCACTGCTGGAGTCAGTGCAAAGTGACTCTCCCTGCAGTTGAACCCTGAGTTTGCCTTCTACAAGGATGCCTTACTTGAAACAGGCTGGGGGAGAGGATGCAGGTGAGTCTTGCTTCTGGGGTGTGGGAGGCTGTTTCTAAGTATCAGGATGAAAGAGCGAAGTGGAGAAGGTGCCATATGTAATATCTATGCCATTAAATGGAGATGGAAAGATATAGAAAAATGACTGAAGAGAAATGGGAAGATCTTAAACCCCCCCACACACCTCAATACAGTTACAAGGTGCAAAAGAATTCACATGCATAAAAAGCCCGGGGCAAAAAACCCATTGCCAAATCTCAAAGCCCGGGGCAGAAATGAGAATATGTTTCTTGAGAAGCAGAGGCATATACTGGAAAGATTATAGTATTTGAAAACCCAAGGGACTGCTCTGATACTTACCAACTGCATGGCCTTCAGCACATCATTCTGACCATCTCCTCTCTCACCTAGAAAGTTGAGTTAGTAATTCCTTTTCTCCCACCCCCACAGGATGGGAAAAATGTATGTGAAAGCACTATGTCAACTAGAGTAGTGTAATTGTTTCTCCTTTTTTTTTTTTTTTTTTTTATTCCATAAAGACTGACGCCAGACTCTTTATTTCTCTTTAAAGTGAGCACTGGGTGATTCTACCTGATCCTTATGAATTCTCTCTCAATGGCAAAGAGTCATAAAAAAGTCTCAGATCCCTATGGTGAGGGAACTGCTTAGCCAGCCTGATTCAGTCTGAGTCATTCATTGCCTCACCCCTCTTGGAGAGGACACATTCTTATAACTCAGCTCCAAATAAAGGAGCTGAAAATAAAAATCTAAATTTAACTGTAGGATGCCATAAAGCCTCTTCAGAATTTGTCAGTGAGCAATAACAAATGGGTTTTCTCTGTATATTTTCAATCCTCCTTCTATTCACTTTCCTGTCCTGGAGTACTCTGTTTAACACAGTCATTACCAATAATAAAAATAAATCTGTACATGGGGTTTTTACTGTTTATTACATAGCTGGTTATTTCTTTCCTGAGCTGAAATTCTTAGGAGGTTAAGTGACCTGCCCACGATGACAGTAATTTAAACATGTCAAAGGTGGAATTACTCTAAATTGTTAACATTTACAAAGAATGTTCCCCCTCCTTTTTTTAAAGTTTATTTATTTATTTTGAGAGAGAGAGAGGGAGATGAAGAGAGAGAGAGAATGAGCACATGGGCAAAGAGAGAGAGAATGACAAGCAGGGTCCACACCATCAGCACAGAGCCTGATGCGGGTCTTCATCTCATGAACCATGAGATCATGACCTAAGCTGAAATCAAGAGTTGGATGCTTAATCAACTGAGACAGCCAGGCATCCCAGTTTTCTCTCCTTTTTAACTAATGGAGAGAGAAAAGAAAAGTCATTTGGTCTCCAAAACCTGCACTTTCTTATTGGTAAAAATCAAGTGACTAGTTGCCCCACAACCTAAGTATTTCAGAGTCAGTGTTCTTCAGACAAATGTTCTACATTTACACATAGATTTTCTCTCTTTGCAATTCTTGCAATAACTCCCCTCCTCCACCCTTGGCTCCACAAGAACTGAACCCCAAGTTGTTTCACACACACAGAACTTTCTTCCACAACTTCCACCTTACCCTCTGCACTTCCACACACCCAAACTTCACTGTGAAGTTCCTCTACTTCATTGTCTTTCACCTCTAGTCTTTCTCAGACTGGAGGATGTATACATGACTATGTCCTGGATCATCTGGAAGATGGTCTCACCTGGAAAAGTTATCTTTTGAACCATATGCTACAGGCTCCAGGCCATGGAAATAAAGATGTTCCTAAGAATACTACTTGCTTGCTATGTTGAGAACATCTCTACCTCAGTGAATGGAAGTTATACTCCAAATTTTGTTAGAAGTTTTCTATCCAAAATCCCAATCTGATAATATCTCACCCCTGCTTAGAAACCACTTTTGGCTTCCTGCTTTTTTATTAAAGTGTACCTGCTTGTGGTATACAAATTCTCTTACTTATTTGTCTCCACAGTTCTTTTCTCTTTTGATTTTTTTAACGTTTATTTTATTTTTGAGAGAGACGGAGACAGAGTACAAGCAGGGGAAGGGCAGAAAGAGAGAGAGACACAAAATCTGAAGCAGGCTCCTGGCTCCGAGCTGTCAGCACAGAGCCCAATGTGCAGCTCAAACTCACAAACCATGAGATCATGACCTGAGCTGAAGTTAAATGCTTAAATGACTGAGCTACCCAGATGCCCCTCTCCACAATTCTTTATTAGTCTTCTCTGTCAATACCATCTAACAACATATACATGTGCTAGCCACATGCCATTTTGCAGACCCAAGTGAGCACAGATACTTTCTTTGTCTATATTTGTGCCATCAATTCTAGAACATTGATTTCCCCTTTTTCGCCCAGCTACTTCCCTACTCTTTATTCCAGAGAACAAATATTTACTTCTTTTTATAGTCTTTCTTATATTTCATAGGTAGTAGCCTCTTTCTCTGTGCTCATATGTATATATTATGGAACATATTACATTGCATAAAAATACCATTTTTATGTCTCTTTCCACTGGGAAGTATGTTCATTTTTGCTTACTAACTGACTGAATGAGATGGATTTCATTTAGGAATCAACAGCTCTAAATTCAGCTGTCTTTTTAGGTTTAACAAACTAAATGCACTAAGATAGATTTGGAGGCCTGAGAATATGTTCAAGTCACAAAGAGGGAGGAGAAGCTCTGGGAATCACCTTTGCTAGATTTGCGACTGTGCTCTCATAAGGATGTGTGAAAAATCACCTGATTTTAAAGTTTTCAGCAAAAAGATAAATTATTTAAAAATATTTTTCTTGGGGCACCTGGGTGGCTTAGTCGGTTAAGCTTCCGACTTTAGCTTAGGTCATGATCTCCCGGTTCATGGGTTCAAGCCCCGCATCGGGCTCTGTGCTGACTGCCAGCTCAGAGCCTGGAGCCTATTTCAGAGTCTATATCTCCCTCTCTCTCTGACCGTCCCCTGCTCATGCTGTCTCTGTCTCTCTCCTAGAAATAAATAAAAATATTAAAAAAAAATATTTTTCTTGTAAGTGGTCACAATGCTCAAGATACCTACCATTAGAATCATTTTCTATATCTTCAAAAGATCCCGATCAAAACTTAGGATAGAGTGATGACTAGTAACTGAAAGCCACTTCAGAGAGAACAATTCTTTTTTCTTTTCCTGTTTTAAAAAAGTTTATTTGTTTTGAGAGAGAGAGAAAGAGAGCACACACGAGCTGTGGAGGGGAAGAGAGAGAGAGGAGAGAGAGAATCCCAAGCAGACTCTGTGCTGTCAACCCAGAGTCCGACACAGGGCCCGATCTCAAGAACCATGAGACCATGACCTGACTTGAAGTTGGACTCTTTAGTTATTGAGACACCCAGGCACAGGATGGGGAAGTTTGGATGGAAAGTAGAAGGGAAGAAACTATCAGGACATAGTCTACTGCTTGGATGGGAAGAGCCCAGTGAGGCAGGCTAGGATGCCAGAGCGAGCCGGCATGGAGAAGAGTTTGGCACTGATGCAGGAGGAGGTACTGAAAGGAGAGGCAGAGAGAGACTGAGGAGAGAAGCAGATCCTGGGTCTGCTTCTGACTGCTTCATGTGAAGACGTCTTATCTCTCCAGGGGTATTGTCACATCCAAATTGCTGAATTTAAGCATGACCTTAAACCGAATTTTAGTACGCATATTTTTCTCTGCATATGTGCTGATTTATCTGGATAGCTGAGGAGCACTGTTTATGTATTTTTAACCTTTCCTGCTTGCTGCTGACTCAATAGCAATAAAGTGCTCTTGCAACATGCTGTCTGTGGGGATGGGGAGGGTGAGGGAGTGAAGGTCTCAGAGGGGGGAGGAAACTTAGCCACAAAAGCTTCAAAGGGCTCTTGGATGGGCCTCCTACCTCTCCAGTGTCTAGTCAGTTGCTAAGTTCTGTGGATTCTGCATATGTAATAACATTTCATGACTAGAGGTCAGTTTGGGCTGTTCTTGAACTTTACAGAAATGGAATCATTAAGCATGTATTTTTTGAGACCGAATGACTATCATATTTTTGGTGCAGTAAGTGGCTTCCCGCTGGCATGACAATGCTTCCGTAGACTGGCAAAGGCTTCAGAATCTTAAGAAACGTTTTCATAGGTCTTATCTCATTTTAGAAGCTACACAGCTACAGTTCCACTCCAGCTCATCACAGAGGTCCAAGGAGAGACCGTGTCCACAGATCCCGGTTGGCCCCTAATCTCCTGACTCTCCAGCTACAACCGAAAAGGACTAGGTTGGAGGGACAAGAGGCACTGAGCACGGGTGAGTGGGATCACACAAGACTCTTTGTGGTGTCATCCTAACACCGCCCGGTAAGAAGGGCCAGCAGGGTTTCTTTTGTTGTTTTTTGCTTATTTGATTTTGTTTATTTGGCTTAACTCAAACTGATGGGAAAGGAAGACAAAAGTGTATGAAAACTACTTTTGGTCACTTGCCAATTATTAGAAAGAGAGGATCAAGGAAAACAAACACACACACACACATGGGGAGAACAGCGCAGATCTGGGAGGGAGGACACAAAACAGAGAGGGGACCAATGAAAGTAAAGATCAGGCCCAGCTTCCATGGGCCAGGAATGAAGGAATGACAGAATAAACAACTGAAGGAATGAAGGAATGACGGGATAAAAGAATAAAGGACTGAAGGAATGGCAGATTGAAGGATGGCTCTTCGCCATCAGAGCAGTCACTAGGCCAAGGATGGTAAGGAGCTTCCTGTGTTCTGTAACTCTATCCCAACCTCCACAACACAGCATCCATGGTGTTTATGTGTTTCACCACGTTGTGGCATTTTTTTTGGTATCAGGTATCCTTCCATGACGCTTTTACTTTCTACTTGTGTGAGCCAGTAAAATAACAAATTACAAGTGAAGGCAATGCCTGAGTAGCCATGGCAACCTCCAAGGCCATGCAATGGAAGGCCTATTTCCCTTCCAGCAACGGAAGGCCTACTAAAGACACCTTCTGAGGACCAGAAGTTTTAAACTCTCATAAGTTCCAAATTATCTTTTCTTTTTAGGTTTGGTGATTTGTGTGTTCTCCTAAAGAAACTGTTAACTACCCCAAGATTGTCATCATTTCCCTCCATATATTTATCCAGTTATTTCAGAGACATTTGTTGAAAAGACTTTTCTTTCCACGTTGAATTGCCTTGAGTCCTTTGTAAAGAAATCCAACGGCCTAAGGAGCACTTGGGTGGCTCAGTCAGTTAAGCATCTGACTTTGGCTCAGGTCACGGTCTCACTGTTCATGAGTTTGAGCCCCCATGTCAGGCTCTGTGCTGACAGCTCAGACACTGGAGCCTACTTTGAATTCTGTCTCCCTCTCTCTCTTTGTCCTTCCCCCTCTCATGCTCTTCTCTGTCAAAAATAAATAAAAATTTAAAAAAAGAAGGAAATCCAATGACCTTATACATATGGATCTATTTCTGGCTACTTCATTTTGTCTGATAGATCTATTTATCTACCCTGAGTCCAATTAAAACTGTCTTGAGTCCTGTAGCTTTAGAGCAACTCTTGAAATCGGATAGTAGAAGCTTTGTTCTTTCGACATGTTGATGTGACTAGTCTAGACCCTTTGCTTTTCTATATAAATTTTAGGATCAACTTGCCAATTGCTACAAGAAAAGCTTACTGGAGTTTTGATTACAAGCGCAATGGTTCTACAAAGCAACTGGAAGAAAACACTCACTATTTAATGTATGAACTTCATACATTCTTCCACTTATTAGGTGTTATTTTCTTTTGTTAATATTTTTTAGTTTCCAGTGTAGATGTCTTGCACATTTTTGATACATTTATTTGTACGTTCTCAGCGCTTTGAGATGTTATGGTAAATGTAATTTAAAATTCTTCATTTTCTATATTGTTTGCTTCTATGTATAGAAACAATTGATTTTTGTATATTAACTTTGTATCCAACAGCATTGCCAGATACACTTCGGGAATTTAGTTCACTAGTTCTAGTGTTGTAGATGTCTTTAGATTTTTTATGCAAATAAGTATGTTGTTCATGAATAAAAACCGTATTACTACTTCCTTTCCAATTTGTAGCCTTTTATTTATTTTCCTTGCCTTGTTTCAACTACCCAGTACCTCCAGTATGATGTTGAATGCTGTTAGTTTGAACAAATATCCATGCCTAGTTCCTGATCTTAAGGAAAAAATGTATATTTCACTATTAAGTACAGTTTTTAGATAGATGACCTTTATCATAACTGAGGAAGAGCTGTTGTATTTCATTTTCTTAGGGTTTTTATTATACACGGGTGTTGAAGTTTTTCAAATGTTCTGCATCAATTTAGGTGAACTAGAAGTTCACCTTTTATAGGTGAACTATAAGACATAAGTTTTTTCCTTTATCCTATTAATAGGGTGAATTATAATATTTGATTTTTAAAAATCTAACCTTGAATTGCTGAGCTAAACACCACTTGGCCATGAGATATTATCATTTTATCTATTTCCAGATCCAGTTAGCTAATATTTTGTTAAGGAATTTTGGATCTACATTTATAAGGGTTATTCTTTATTTGTTTTTCTTGTAATATCTTGGTCAGGTTTTAGTATCAGGGTATGACAGCCTCATAATATGAATTGGGAAGTATTCTCTCCTCTATTTTCTGAAAGAGTTGTGTAAGAGTGACAATCTTTCTTTCTAAAACGCATGACAGAAATGCCTAATAAGGACAACTTGGCCCATAGTTTTCTTTGTGAGAAGTTTTTTTGTTACAAATTTAATTTATTTAATATGAACATGCCTATTCATATTTTCGATTTCATCTTTTGTCAACTTTGGTAAATTGTATTTTTCAAAGAATTTATCCATTTCATCTAAGTTTTTTTTAATGTTTTATTTAGTTTTGAGAGATAGAGACAGCATGAGCAGGGGAGGGTCAGAGAGAGAGGAAGACACAGAATCTGAAGACAGGCTCCAGGCTCTGAGCTAGCTGTCAGCACAGAGCCTGAGGTGGGGCTCGAACCCACAAACTGTAAGATCATGACCTGAGCCGAAGTTGGACGCTTAACTGGCTGAGCCACCCAGCCGCCCCTCATTTAAGATTTGAAATTTATTGGCATACAGTTTTACTGTAATATTGTCATGTTACCATTTTCATGTCTTTAGAATCTTCAGTGATCTTTTCTTTTTAATTTCTAATATTGGTAACTAGTGCATTCTTTACTTTCTTGATCAATCTTGCTAGGGATTTGTCAACTTTATTATTATTTTTTTAAAAATTATTTTTATGTTTATTTATTTTTGAGAGACAGAGACAGACTGCAAACAGGGGAGGGGCCAAGCGACAGGGAGACACAGAATTCCAAGCAGGCTCCAAGCTCTGAGCTGTCAGCAGAGCCCAACACAGGGCTCAAACTCTGAACTGTGAGATCATGACCTGAACTGAAGTTGGACGCTCAGTCAACTCAGCCACATAAGTGCCCCTGTCAACTTTATTTTCAGAATAAAATAATAGCTCTTGGTTTTGTTAGTTTTCTTAATTGTTGTTTTCTATTTAATAGCTTCTTATCTTTATTATTCCCTTTCTTCCACGTATGTTGACTTTGTTCTTTCTCTAGATTTGTAAAGTGAAAGCATGAATCATATTTTGTTTCTACATAGTGTTTCTACATTAACATATAATCCTATGTCCCTATAAGCATGTCTTTGACTGCATCTAAGTAATTTTGATATCTTGTATTTTCCTTATCATTCAGTTTGAAATATTTTCTCATTTCCATTGTGATTTTCTTATTTTACAAACTGGATTTTTAGGCATTGTTTACTTTTCAATTATTTGAGGCTTTCTAAGTCACTATATTATTGATTACTTATTTCACTCAACTGAACTCATAGAATGTATATCATATGATCTCCACTTAATTAATTAATTAAATTTTATTTTATTTTATTTTATATTTTATTTTAGAGAGAGAGAGAGAGCACATAAGCAGGGGAGAGGAGAAGGGGGAGAGAGACATGGATGGAGAGAGAGAGAACCTTAAGCAGGCTCCACACTCAACATGGAGCTCAATAAGGGGCTTGGTCATAGGACTCTGTGATCATGACCTGAGCCAGAATGAAGATTTGAATGCTCAATTGGCTGAGTCACTCAGTCACCCCTATGATATCCATTTTAAAAAATGTATTGAGATTTACTGTTTGGCATAGCACTTGACTATCTTGATGAATATTTCACATGTACTTTAAAAGAATTTGTATTCTCCCATTGTTGAGTGTAGTGTTCTATAAATAGCAATTATGCCAAGTGTTTTTATGTCTTTTATAATCTTAACCGATTTTTATGTGTATATGTGTAGTTATATTATTTGTCGTCAAGACAGGAATATAAAAGTATATGACTCGATTGTGAATTCACTTAGTCATTTTTTAAGTTTTTCTTTTTTTTCACTTTATGTATCTTAAAAGTTCTGTTATTTATTGAATTCCTGTTTAGGATTGTCATGTCTTCCTGATGAACTGACAATTTTATTATTATGATGAAATGTACCTTTTTATCTCTGTTAATATCCCTTTATTTGAAATCTATTTTGTCTGTCATTAACAGAGCCACTCCAATTTTCTTATGCTTAGTATATCTTTTTCAATCATTTTACTTTTCATCCTGTCTAATGTGCATCTTTTGTAAACAGCATATAGTTGGGCCTTGCTTTCCTGTGTCTGGCAGTCTGTGCCCAAGTGCTGCCCAATCTGTGAGTGGGCTCCAAAAGCCTTTATTTTCTGCACACTTGCCTTTTAGCCTTGGTTTTCCTGGCTCCCAGAAGGTACTTCCTTGTTTTCCTGGCCACTGTGGACCAGCACTTCCTGGGGAACCCAGTACATTTTTCTCTCATCTGGTAGGCTGCAGCCATACCTTCTACAACAAGGTCTAAACTCCTCTCTTGCAGAGGGTGGAGGGGAGGCTGTGGAGAGAGCCCTCAGTGGCTTATTTGATTAAGCATCCAACTCTTGCTTTTGACTCAGGTCATGATCTCACAGTTTGTGAGTTTGAGCTACAAGTCAGGCTCTGTGCTGACAATGGAGAGCCTACTTGGGATTCCTCCCCACCACCCCTTGCAAAAATAAATAAATAAACTTAAAAACCAACAAACAAATACAAAGCTCTTGCCTTGGGGATGGAACTCTTTTCCAAGTTTGTCTTTTCTTGGGCACTTCCCCTCAGCCCCAGGATGCCATTTAGAGTTCTCTTTATATCTGTATACTTAACCTCCCTGTCATAGTTTAATAACCATATTAAATTTCCACTGTTAAATTCATTTATAGTTTCGCTCCATTTTGGACTCAGATTGACACATCCCCCTCCTATGGCTTTCTCATTGTGACAATGTATCCCTTCAATTTTGAACTTCTCTAGCAGAACTGAAATCTATACTTTAACACTTCATGACAACTAGATTTCAGGTGTTTGCTTGAATTCTAGCCCAGATCTACTGCATCAGCTGGGGTGTGTCCTCAGGGAAAGTCAAATGATATGGACCCCATCCAGTGCAGTTCTGTTTTCCAAGGGTTAAATTCCTTCCAGTTTCTGCCTGCTTTGGGTAGTTTTCCAATACCTTCAAATAGTAAGGTTGTTATATATTGTCCAGAGTTTCTAATTATTATGTGTGGTAATGTTAGTTCAACATAAACCACACTGTTATTATTCAAATAAGAGTTGCTGTGAATTTTGTAAACAACTTTAGTGCAATATAATTCACATATCATAACATACATTCATTTAAATAACCATCCAATTTAACGTTTTTCACTTTGTTCACAGAGGTGTACAACCATTATCATGATCATTTATTGGTCATTTTCACCACCCCAAAAAGAAAGCCTATACCAAGTAGCAGTTACTCTCCATTTGTCCTCTGTTTTGGGCAATCTACTTTCGGTCTCTATAAATTTGCCTGTTCTGAAAAATTCCTATAATGGAATCATGCAATAGGTGGTCTTCCTAAACTGTCTTCTCTGACTTGGTGTAATGTTTTCAAGGTTGATCCACGCTGTAGCATATATCAGCACTTCGCCCCTGTTTATTGAAGAATAATATTCCATTGTATGAATGTACTATGTTAATCCATTCATCAGATGATAAACATTTGGATTGTTCCTACTTGTTGGCTATTGTGAAAAATGTTGTGAATGTTTAGAAACAAGTTTTAGTAAGAGCATGTTTTCATTTCTCTTGGTTATATGCATAGGAGTAGAATTGTTGTCATATGGTAACTCTGTGTTTAACATTTTGAGGAAATTCCAATCTGTTTTTAGAACATGACTTGCATTGTTTTAGATTCCCACCAGCAATATGCGAGGTTTCCAATTCCTCCACATCCTTGCCAACACTTGTTATTGCCCGTTACAGCTATCCTTGTGGGTATGCGGTGGTAGCCTACAATTTTTGATTTGCATTTCCCTAAAGATTAAAGATGCCAAGCATCTTTGCATGTTCTTATTGGCCATTTGTATATACTCTCTGGAAAAAGTCAATTCAGATGCTTTCCTCATTTTTAAATTGGGTTTTCTGTCTTTTTATTATTGAGTTATAGGAGTTCATCACATATTCTGAATACGAGTCCCTTACTAGATGTATGATTTGCAAATATTTTCTCCCATTCTATTTTTTTCATTTCACTTTCTTTTAATTTTTTTAAATGTTTATTTTTGAGAGAGAGAGAGAGGGCAAGAGCACACAAGTGGGGGGGGGGGTAGAGCGAGAGAGAGAAAGAGAGAAAGAGAGAGAAGGAGCCACAGAATCCGAAGCAAGCTCCAAGCTCTAAGCTGTCAGAACAGAGGCTGATGCAGGGTTTGAACTCACTAACCCACAAACTGTGAGATCATGACCTGAGCTGATATCAGATGCTTAACCCACTGAGCCATCCAGGAGCCTCTCTTTTCACTTCCTTGATGGTATCATTTGCAGCACAAATTTTTTTATTTTGATGAAATCCAACTTATCTATTTTATCTTATTGCTTTGGTATCATATCTAAGAACCTACCACCTAACCTAGAGTCATGAAGATTTATATCTGTGTTTCTTTCCAAGACTTTTATTGTTTTAATGATTACATTTACATCCTTGATTTGAGTTAATTTTTGTATATAGTGTGAGGTAGGAATCCAACTTCATTATTCTGCATGGGGATATCTTAGTTCTTCCAGCATAATTTGTTGAAAAGATTTTCTTATCCCCATTCAATTGTCTTCACACCCTTATAAAAAATCAGTTGGCCTTAAATCTAAGGAATTAAATTTAGACTTTCAATTTGTTCCACTGATTTATATTCCATTGATCTATCCTTTTGCCAGTAACTTATGCGGTATCTCTTGATTACTGAAGCTTTGTAGTAAGTGGGGGAAACTAGAAAGTATGATTCCTCCAACTTTGTCATTCTTTTTGAAATTGTTTTAAATATTCTAGGCCTCTTGTATTGCCATATAAATTTTAGGATCAGTTTGGTAAATTCAGCAACAATATAGCTGGGGTTTTTCTAGGCATTGTATTGAATCTATAGGTCATTGGAGAGTACTGACATACTAATAAGCTTTCTAATCTTTGCATTCCATGTATGTAGATCTTTGTAAATCTCTGCAAATGATGTTTTACAGTTTTCACTGTACAAGTCATGCACTTTTTGTTAAATTTATTCACAAATATTTTATTCTTTTTATGGCATTTTAAACAGAATTATCTTATTAACTTCATTTTAAGATTGTCCATTGTAAATATGGAAGTCAAGTTGATTTTATCTTGTAGCCCTGCTGAATTTACTTATTAATTTAATAGTCTTATTGTGTATTCTTTAGAGTTTTCTCTATATAAGATCATGCCATCTGCAAACAGAGACAATTTTGCTTCTTCCTTTCTAACCTGTATGCCTTTTCATTTTATTTTCTTGCCTAACTGCTGTGGCTAAAGCCTCTTATACAGTGTTTACTAGAACTGGTAACAGTAGACATTACTGTCTTCTTCCTTGTCTTAGGGGAATATTCTATAAATGTCTGCTGGATCCAGCTGGTTTATATTATTTCCTTGCCGATCTTCTGCTTAGCTGTGCCATTGTTTATTGAAAGCAGGGTACTGAAGTCTCCAAATATTGTTTTTAAATAGTCTATTTCTCAACTACATGAGTTTTTTCAGAGTGGGAAAACCCATTAGTTTTGAGATTTGAGTCTTGAGTCAAAAACTCCAGCTCCTCGTCAAAAGCTTCTACATCATTTTTCAGGCCAATCATGGATGATAACAAGGTCTTTACCTGACAGGCCTCATGAGAAGAAGCTGCCATCCCCACACCAGACCTCACGTATAGTCTTGATGCACTACAGTCTCTTTAGGGATGTACAGGCTGGGATTCTGTCCTCTGGACAGTCAGATTCTACTCATATATGCATTCGTAGCATAGGTACCTAACCATGAGGTCTCCTAATTTGAAGGATCTTTAAGACATTTTTCTCTACTCTGACTCATTACTCAGTACTGTTCCATTCTTAGCCTTTCCTCCAGCCCCCAGCCTCAGGGCTCTCTCAGCAGTGAGAAGATTCCCCTCGTCTGCCAATTCATCTGACCCTTTCCTGGTGCCATTCCATGGTGTAAAAAAGAAACAATGGGGGAAGCCATCACTTTCTCTTGCTTAATTTCTTCCTTATACTATTACCAAAAGTGATGAAAGGCTTGTCTGTTACTTGCATTTTGGCTTGTTGCCTTAATCAGCTCTTTGGATACCTGGCAGCTCAGCTTTCTCCAGCTCAACTCTTGACAGGACTCTTCAATACTGCTTTATCTTTTTATTTTGTGAACATTTTTTTTTAAACAAAGAAGCTGAGAATAATATAGCCTTGTCATTTGCATGCCACACAAATGAATAAATGTGAATAGTTTTGTTATTAATTGCTTTGGGTTTTTAAATAAAACAAAACTTTATCAGTATCAAATAGATGCTTCCTAATTCCCTTCCACAGTCTCATTGTCTCCTACCTTCCCCAGGGAAAAACACTAAAATGAATTTGATATAAATGCATCCAGAAGATGCTTTTCTACCTTTGTTCCATTTATATGTATTCATAAATAATGTATAACCTTATTTTGTAAGCTTTAAAATTCATATATAAGTAGTAAATTGTGGATTAGCCTTTTACAATTCATAGGTCTCCCTTTATAATGAATTATATTCAGTGGATTCAATTTCCATCAAGGCAAAGTTAAATCCATACCCCTTTTCTAATCATTTATTTTCCCTCAATTCCCATATCTCATTATTAAAGCCAAGGAGAATTTGATGAAAGTTGACATTACAAGTTATAAAGAAGCTATACCTCTGTTGGAAGATTGCTTTTTATGAAAATGTACGCACAGAATTTCCTTGAAAACAGGACCCAAATAGATTTCTAGAGCCCTTTAAAAACAGGAGGATCTGTTATACATATACAAGATATGGCCTCCTACTTAGGAAGTAACAGAATTAATAGAAACTAGTTGAAACTGCTTATTTGACTATTTTTGGACATTTCCCTAAAGCTGCCAAGGACTTGTAGAAGTAAAAAGAGCTTCTGAGATCACCTATGCCAATTGTCTTAACTTACAAAGTATGAAACTGAGACCCAAAAAAGATTAGCCAATTTGTGAAAAGTTAGTCTGTTAGCCAAACCAGGACTTTAACTCAGGTCTCCTGATTTCTAGTTCACTGCTCTTTACACTAATTACTAGTTACTAAACTGGGCTCTGTAGAAGCATCCCAGGGGTTATTTGTTAAGTGTCAAAGTAGAAGATCAAGCAAATTAGTCTCTGGGTCTCTCTGCTTTCACCCAGGGTGCTTCAACTTTCATTGTCTGTTATCATCTTGTCACAGTTACTATTTGCCCATGTAGGGCGCAATGACTCCTTAAATGCACGTTGACAACATGCATTTGTGTGATGTGTATTATTTGTGTGATGTTCTCTGCCATTGCTTTCACACCATCGGCAAACTGCCACAATTTTTGCTAAATCCATTTGATGGAGTCTCAAAAATTCATCTAAACACTTAGATTTTATTAAGCCATGTTACCAAGGAATATTATTATCACCTTCGTGTTCATTTATATATCATGCTAAAATAAATACAATGGAGGGATTTTCAATGTGACTATTTTAGTGTAGTTAAAACGTAAAGCTTCTACATAATATCATCTTTAGAAGTAATTTATTAATTATATATTATATATATTATATATATATATATGGGGTATACATTTTTTATTCTTCTTTGGGTTATTTTATTAAATAACATTACATTAGTAAACACTGTTGTCTATCCGAACCAAATTTCCTTCCTCATTTACTAACAGAACTTAGATGTCATCAAGGGTTATCCATCTCTGTGGCATACTGTTTTTTCCAAAGATGAGTCCACTAATATCTGTCCTAACCCATATGCTCTTCTTACAACGTGATGTTTATATGCCTCCTTCAGCCTTGTAACTGCCTTGTCCAACAGAGTATGCTAGAAGTGATGCTATAGGACTCTGGAGTTAGGTCATAAGAAGTAATACAGTGTACATCCTGCTCTCTTTTTCTTGGGATGCTTGTCCTAGGAATACTGACACCATTTTGTAAGGAAACCAGGCTTTCACATGGAAAGGCCGAGTGTAAATGTTCCAGCCACACCTCCAGCCGCTACAGTCTTCCAGCCAACAGTGAGCATCAATGTTAGATGTATGAGTGAGAAGCCTTCAGAGCATTTCCCCCTAAGCCTTTAAGTCTTCCAGCTGGGGCTTCAGACATTGTAGAGAAAAGCCACTCTTGCTGTACCCTGTCAGAAGTCTTGACCCACAGATTCCATGAGCATAAAACGTGGTTGTTTTATGCCACGAAGTTTTGAAGTAATTTGTTAGGAGTCATGGTAACTGAAACAACACTGCACAATAAAGTCCATGATATTCAGCAGAAACTGACTTTATATCCACCCCCAGGGGTGGGCTCTAATTCAATTAGCCAAGTGGTTCTCAAATAGGGGTAATCATTTGCCATGTGACATTCAGAAATGTCTAGAGATGTTACAGGCTGTCGTGACTGAGGCAGCTGTGCTTCTGGCATCCAGAGAGTAGAGGCCAGAAATACTGCTAACCCTCTGAGGATACAGGACAGCTCCTTCTTACCCCCTAAAGAGTTTTCTAGCCCCAACTGCCAATACTGCCAAAGTAGAGAATCTCTGGACTAAAGCAGTCAATAGCCTTGTCTGTATAGACCTTGGCAATTAGTAGCTATTTGCGAATGAAATTCTTGACAGTGGAAAAAAAAGGTTCTAAGACATCTTATCAAAGGACATTGATTATATCTGAAGTATCTAGTTCTGAACATTAAGAAGCTGGAGAAAAATGTTTACAAAAATAGCAACTATACTTTGATATGGGGATTCAGGTAAAAATTTATAATTGTAATCATCCTTTCTGATAGTATTTTCTTAAAAAAAAGTCCTTATAAAGTTTCTGTAATAAAGAAGACTAGTTTAAAAAAATTTGCACATCACAAATTATGGCCACATTCTATGGATATAACTTTAGTATTTGAGGTTCTTCTTTTCTGAGTATTTAAATCAATTGTCCTGGGTAATAATATTCATATTGGACTCCAGATTTCTGGAGGTATAAATATTTGAATATTTTTCTTAGTCAAAGAAGCTTTGGAATTTTCCTCTTCCTCCTTTGGCATAAGGAGAAATTAATGGAGGATTCTGGTAGTTTTGCTTTAAAATAACGTGTTCAAGTGGTGATTGTCATGTCAGATAGTTATTACAGTGTCATTAGAGTTTAAAAGATATTCCCTGATAGAGTGTGTCCTTTCCTGATTTGTGATGTATAACTTACTTTCAAGAATGCCATACGCTAATTGTGTAGCCAGATTGATGTATTTTTGTTTGTTTGTTTTGACTTGGTTTGTTTTGGTAGAATCTGTAAAGCATGACATGGGTTTCTTGTCATGAAAATTACTGCTTTGTATAGCATAAACATTAGGGTCTCAATTACCCATATTCTTTTTTAAAATTAAATTGTTTTATTTTTATTTTAACTCCAGTATAATTAACATACAGTGTTATATTAGTTTCAGGTGTACAATACAGTGATTCAGCAATTCTATACATTACTCAGTGCTCATCATGATAAGTGTTCTCTTAATCCTCACCTATTGTGCCTATCCACCAACCCACCTATCCACTGGGACCCATAAGTTTGTTATCTATATTTGAGAATATTGTTTCCTTTGTTTGCTTTGTTTCTTAAATTCCACTTATGAGTGAAATCATAAGGTATTTGTCTTTCTCTGACTGATTTATTTCACTTAGCCTTATACTCTCTACATCCGTCCATGCTTTCACACATGGCAAGATTTCATTCTTTTTTTTATGACCAAATAATATTCCATTATATATATATATATATATATACACACACACACACACACACCATGTCTTCCTTATCCATTCATCTATCGACACGTGGGTCAATTTCATAATTTGGTTATTTTAAATCATGCTGCAATAAACATGGGGTGTTTATATCTTTTTGAATTAGTGTTTTCATATTCTTTGGGTAAATGCCCAGTGGCAGAATTACTGAATCATATGGTAATTCTATTTTTAATTTTTTGAGGATCTTTCATACTCTTTTCCACAGTGGCTGCACCAGTTTGCACTACCACCACTGTGCACGAGTGTTTCTATTTCTCCACATTCTTGCCAACACTTGTTTCTTGTGTTTTTGATTTTAGCCATTCTGACAGGTGTGAGGTGATACTTCATTGTGGTTTTGATTTTCATTTCCCTGATGATGAGTGATGTTGAGCCTCTTTTCATGTGTCTGTTGGCCAACTCTATGCCTTCTTTGGAGAAATACGTGTTTATGTCTTCTGCCCATTTTTACTTGGAATATTAGTTATCTGGGGTGTTGAGTTTTGGATACTAGCCCTTTATTAGATATGTCATTTGCAAATATCTTATATTCTGTAGGTTGTCTTTTTGTTTTGTTGATTTTTTCCTTTGCTGTGAAGAAGCTTTTTTTTTGATATAGTCCCAATAGTTTATTTTTGTTTTTCTTTCCCTTCCCTCAGGAGACATATCCAGAAAAAATGTTGCTATGTCCTATGTCAAAGAGGTTACTGCCTATGCTCTCTTCAAGGACTTTATGGTTTCAGTTCTCACATTTAGGTATTTAATTTACTTTGAGTTTATTTTTGTGTATGTTGTAAGCAAGTGGTTCAGTTTCATCCTTTGCATGTAGCTGTGCAGTTTTCCCAATACCATTTGTTGAAGAGATTTTTTCCATTTGCATAGTTTTTACTCCCTTGTCAAAGAGTAATTGAACATACAGTTGTGGGGTTTCTTTTTTTCAGTTGTGGGTTTTTTGTAGGTTTTCTGTTCTGTTCCATTGACCTATGTGTCTGGTTTTGTGCCAATACCATACTGTTTTGATTACTATGGCTATGTAGGGTATCCTGAAATCTGGGATTGTGATACCTCCACAAGAAGGTTTTGAAGTTTTGTTCTTCTTTTTCAAGATTGCTATGGCTATTTGGGGTCTTCTGTGTTCCATACAAATTTTAGGATTATTTTTTCTAATTCTGTGAAAAATGCTGTCAGTATTTTGATAGGGATTGCGTTGCTCTGTAGACTGCCTGGCTATGGTGGAACTACAGCATTTAAAGACAAATCACAATTTTGTGATACATATGGAACCTGATGTTAAGTTTTCAAAGAGATACAAATAGTTCAATTTAACATTAATTGCTTAAAATTTATTAGACATTGTGTTTAGAACACAAGGAAAACTAAGATTAGCATTTGCCATGAAGGAATATAGACTCTGAAGGAAGGAATAAATCTGTACACAAATCATTTCAATGTATCAAAGGTGTTTTGATTGAGGGATATGCATGAAGATTGCCAAACTCAGTGAGAAACTTCCTTGATGAGAAAAAACGTTTTAAAGAACAAGTAAGAATTATCCAGTTGAGGAAGAGGAAAGAGGTTTTTGCATGAGGCACATACAAAGGCATGAAGGTGTGGGATAGGATACGATTGTAGGAAAGTACAGGCAGCCCTCTTATTTGCAGCGCATGAAGTGTGGAGTAGTGGTAAGAGAGAGACGGCATCTGAAGACAAAGGCAGGGGCGTCTGGGTGGCTCAGTTGGGTAAGCTTCCAACTTCGGCTTGGGGTTCGTGGGTTCGAGTTCCGCATCAGGTTCTGTTCTGACAGCTCAGAGCCTGAGCCTGTTTCAGATTCTGTGTCTCCCTCTCTCTCTACCCCTCCCCCACTTGTGCTCTGTCTCTCTCTGTTTCAAAACTAAATAAAACAAAAAAAAAATAAAGACAAGGGCAAATCACTGGGGGTCTTGTATGCTATGCCAAAAGCAACTGAGATTTTATCCTAAGGTTAACCAGAAACCATGCCGGAGCTTTATGCAGTAGAGTAACATAGTTGAATTTGTGTTTTTGAAAAATCCATCCTGGCATTTGTTTGGAAGATGTGAGGAATTGAAGTAAAAGTTGCAAACTCCAGAGATAAGAGAAAGCACAGGGATATGGAGGGTCAGAAGATGAATGCACTGAGTATACTTTGAAGCTCAGAACCTTGGCAGGAGAGTAGGGAACCTCTCTTCAGGGGAATTTGATTTAAAGCAGGGGGTACATGTAAAAATGGCTTGTTTTTCCAGAAAGAAACTATCCTAAATTTCATTCAGCTCATGTTAAGGAGTTATCATACAGTTTAGATTTCAGTGCTTAGAAACGGTGCATGAGCTCTTGAATATGGTTAGATCTGGAAAAGACCACAGGGCTTATCTTATACATCAACTTTACCTCCAAAATGAAAAACAGAGCAGAAAATATACAGATAGGCTTTAGTTGTTATCGACATCATCAAAATAAGACCTACTGTTTATATAATGTCTCGTGTTTTAGACCCTCTCCTAAGCTTTACATATATTATCTCATTTAACCTTCGTAACAACCCTATGAGGCAGGTACTATTACTATTCACATCTTAAAGATGAAGAAATGGAGGCATATGAAGATTAAATCATTTTACTAAGACTGGTGGAGGTGGGATTGAATTCCAGGCAGCATTACCGTGGAGCTCACATATAAGGCATGTAGGCTATGGTTTATCTGGAACTAATGTTCATGTTCCTAATACACATTACATATGCATGTGCACATTACAACATGCAACAGAATAAAAATTTCTATTAAGAGATAAAAAATATTATTATATGAAGTTAAAGTTAGAATATTCAGCCATGATAAAAAGGTTGAATCAGTAGAGAAAAGCCACATTCCTGAATGTAGGAGTTGATATATAAAGAGCTAGGTCCTCAATAATGTCAGTCATTCTGGAAAGAAGACCTGTCCCATAGAAAGCCAACTCAGGAAGAATAGGAATGCCCTAGGCTGCCACAGAGTTGAAATCTATCTTTGTTGGTCTTGACTCTGAAGGTGGTAAGGATTTAAAGGTATTTTCCATATGATGGACTGTACAGTGATGCTAACCATGTAGAAGCTCGCCAGGGGTTAGGATGTAAGGAACCAGGCTAAAGGCTGGGCCTGGCATCTATTTCTGGGCCACAGGATTAAAGCAGTACATTTCTTGGAGTTAATGAAAATCAAAACAAGTTAAGCTGGGGACTCAACATGTCTAGAAAAAGGGAGAAGTACTCAGCTGGCCACTCCATCACTCTAGTTTCTTTATTCTGTCATTTATGTATTCATTCATTTATTAAAAAATATTTGAGTTTATGTGACAGGCATTGT
The DNA here is from genome assembly GCF_003009895.1 of Hyaena hyaena. NCBI lineage: Eukaryota > Metazoa > Chordata > Mammalia > Carnivora > Hyaenidae > Hyaena > Hyaena hyaena. The sequence goes on from NW_024081643.1 coordinate 634,699, forward strand.
GCTAGGTAAAGGGCAATATATTAGTACTAAAAAATCCAGTGCCTAAACTCATGGAGCTGAAAGCAAATGAAGGAGAGACCCATAAATAAGTAAACAAAACAGTATTAATTATAAATTATTATAAATGTTACTGAAGAAACAAACAGCATGGAACGATGGAAAACAACAGTGAGGGAGGTTTCTCCGAGTAAAGTAGGCCAGAAGGCCTCTCTGGAGAAGTGACATTTAAAGAATGACAGGAAGTCAGTCTTCAGTCATGTGATAAGCAGTAGACAATAATTCTTGAGCAGAGATCATAGCATGTCTACTTGTATAGAGTCTGGTGTATTCTGAGGAACTGAGAAGGAATGGGAATAGTCACATAGTCTCCTCCTAATATGAAATATTGGAGATTCTGTTTTAGTAAGGGAGCTAAATCCCTTTGCCTCGGCTCACTGATAGGGCGCTGACCTCAATTCTAGTTTTCTTCACTCTCAATAATGTAGAATCTGTTATAAGGACAAAGAACCAGATATCCATACATACCTAGGTATCTACGATAAAGGTTGGGGGTTCTTTTTATTAGTGTTAAAATAGGACTGACTTAAATTTTGATATCCTATATATTCCTAGATTTTCTCCAAACTATAAAGTTATACTCATGATTTCAGATAAAGTATTTTAAAATTACTATCTCTGAAACTCTTTATCAAGGAAGAGAAGTTTTGCCCTTTGGATAGCATTATCTACAACTAAACAATAGGAAAGGTGGCTTGGGAATTTTCTCTAGAAGCTTTGGGTAATTCTATGGGTTAGGTAAATAATAATAATATAATAAACATATAATAATAAATAATATAAAGGTATCAGTGAACTTACTACCTGTGTTTATTATTTTTGCCATGCCAGTGTCTAAGGACAAGACAATGTTTTAAATAGAAGACAATGTCTAAAGAAAGAAATGTTTTAAGTAGAAGAATGTAACATGAAGGAATGTTATAAATGCCATAGCACCTTTAACATATGAAGGGCTGGTGGAGGCAAAAGTGTCTAAAAAAAGATGTAAATGGGGGTGCCTGGGTGGCTTAGTCGGTTAAGCGTCCGACTTTCGCTTAGGCCATGATCTCGCAGTTCGTGGGTTTGAGCCCCACGTCGGGCTCTGTGCTGACAGTCAGCTCAGAGCCTGGAGCCTGTTTCACAGTCTGTGACTCCCTCTCTCTCTGACCCTCCCCTGCTCATGCTGTCTCTCTCTCTCTCTCCTAGAAATAAATAAAACATTAAAAAAAAAAAGATGTAAATGTAACTCAAAGCCTTTCCTTGCTGAAGATTTACTCACAGTCCATTTCCCTGGCAACAGAGGTGGCCCTGCCCATAGCCTATGTGCTTGGGACTTACCTTCTCTTGCCCCCTTCATCTGTGCATTGCCCTTTCTACAGAATAGTTCCTCAATCCTGGAAAACTGCCAACTGTATAGGGCATCACTGCCCACCAGGGGCAGGGAAAACAAACCAGCATATTTTCAGCATTTGGAAGACTTACCAGACTGCAAAGTGGTTCCACCTTGGCCTTCAGTCACCATGCTGGTACCAGGGCAATCCTATAAACATGGTTCTAAGTTGCAGTATCACTCAGAGCTTTGGTTAGATGCCACACTTAACTTTGGTTCACCTCATATACAATAATCTATGTCAAGTGCCTGACACATGGTAGGAGCTTGGTACACAGTAATGTTCTCCCCCGCCAGGGGTCCTGGGGAGAGTAGTTTATTGTGGAAAATACTTTAATCTGCTCTGCAGTTAGCTTTGAAAATCATCACTGTTCGGAGATTATATAAGCCTATCTCTGCCTTAGGGGAAGCTTAAAATAGTCTTTGATTCAGGCATTCCTTCTTTGGGACTAGCCCTGGGCTCGACTCTTTCATTTCAAGAAACAGTAATCAGAGCTGGTAATCTTCCTAGGCAAAAAGGTGCCTGAAAGAGCAGTAGCGGGAGGGAGGAGTTAGCAGATGGGCTTTGGAGGCTGGAGTTTATAGAACTCAGGGACAAGCCCTGGGACTCGGGGGAGAGACAATAGTTTGCAGCTGCAGGAAGCACCAAACGTATGGAGAGCAGTCAGTCAGAAGAGGAAATAGAAGGGAACACAGGGCCTCGTGTTAGAGGTTCAAATCCTGGCTCTGTTATTTATTAGCTATGTAAGTTGGGCAACTTCTTTTACATTTGGTCCTGTTTTCAACACTAAAGTGGAAACTGTGATTTCCCCCAGCTTTTTTCACAGGATGTTAGGAGTGTTTATGAGGTAGTGTCAGGCACCCTCACCAATCTGATTTGCAGGTTCAAGTCCAATCTCCTCAAGGCTATTTGAAGTGCGGCCTCTTCATGTCCGTCTGAGCATGCCCTGAACACAGATGCCTTCCCAAGGCGGTAGTGCTGGGGCCACAGCCCAGTCCATAGCGCTTTTCAGGTGGTTTCCATGCTGGTTCTGTATTTCCTTCAACAAATATTTCTTACCTGCCTCCCTGTCAGTGACAGTTAAGTGTTGAATTAACTGCTGGAGACAAAACAGGATGCTACCCGAGTTCAAACTGTGACTAATTCAGTAAGGGAGAGAGACAATAAATACACAAACATAAATAAATAATTTCAAATGATCAGGAAGGGGGGGCAGCTAGGTTCAGTGACAGGAAATAGCAGAAGGAGGGGTTTGGGAAGATGGTTAAGAAAGGTCCCTATGAAGAAGTGACATTTAGAGTGAGATCTGGGAGATGAGGAGGAGGAAGGGCACTGTGTTCCCCTGGTGGGGACACGGAGCGTGGGCTTCCCTGTGAGGGATCCCTACACTGGGGGGAATCATTCTCTCTCCCAAAGTGGCCCTGACTATCTGGGTTCTGAGCCACAGCCTGTGGAATTTCTCCCACCCAGTTTGCCCAAGGCAGGTCTGTGTCCCACTCTTTCCTCTGCCCTTTCTGGCTTCCACTTCCTACCAGGAATTATTTCCATAAAGCATCCTTCTATTTATGCGCATGACAGACCGAAACCACTGCTGTGCTGTATAAGTGCAAGTCTTAAAGCACATTTTTCCTCAGTGTGAATATGGCCCGATGCCAGACACAGCTGGAGACCTCCAAGCAAACTATTTTCAGAGGCATAAAATGTCCAAATGATTCCTGAATTAATTTGATCTCACACAGCAACCTAATTTTTTCTTCCATTCTTCTACCTTGCAGCAGTTTAATTTATATGCCAATAAGCTGCCATGTGCAATAACTTTGCAATTGTAAGCCCTGTGCATTTATCAGTCACTTCACACTGTGTATACGTCTGCAAGATTTAAATGCACGCATCTGCCTCAGTAAGAAGCCTGACCAGTTCTGTGTGTCAGCAAGGGAAACATCCAGAGAAAATTCACCAGCATTTATGCTTTAATTCCAAACAAATAAATAAAAACTTGATCATTTAGTTAAGATTGATCATCTTAAATAAATCACTGTGAAAAGGTCATATGTGCCGCATTCTAGAGTAACTTAATAAGGGTCCTGTCCTACTTTCTTTCAGGATTTAAAAGTGATAGAAATCTAATCCATGCTTTCATTTCTTCCTTTTTTTCTGCCAAAAGGCATGGGGTGATCCCCAGCTGTTTTGAAAAAGTCAAAGTAGACCGTAGACCATCAAATTAAAAGCAAATATCACTCTAAAATCCAATGAAGGTCTCACACTTGTGCTTCCTTCCATATTTACCTGCAGTACATAGACAATGTAATTTTATAAAATAACGGGTTTTAAAAGAAATCTGCAGCCCTCAGCAAACCAGATTCAATTAATGATTATCACAGACCACAGGCTCAATCATTAACCGGGTAAAGGGCAAGAATGGAAACAGACTTCTCTCTCTTATCTTCCTTTGGGATTATGGTACTAATCCTCCTGAGGTTAACATGTAGCTGAAGAAAATATTCATAAATGTCTAATCTCCTGAGAAAAATAGGATTCATTATGCGTTTTAACAATCTGGTAAACTGTGTGCTAAAAGAAAATAAAGTGAAGGCAGTCGACCTGTTGGACCCCAAGGCTTTTCACTGAATTTGAAATAAAATCTGAGCTCTTTCTACCAGTAAGGCCCAACTCTGCTCCAGGCCCTCTGGACTTGCTTTTGATCTTCAAACTGTCACAGCCTATTCTTGCTCCCAGGCTTGTCTCCTTGCTGTTCTTGCCCAGGGCTCATGAAAATGGCTCCTTCTCTTCATTTGCCTTTCACGTCACATGCCACCTCCTCTGAGTGCTCTTCTGTTTTGTTTTCTCCATAGCATTTATCATTATCTGGAATCCTTCCCTGTCTATTAGCTACTTTTATCTTCTGACTACTCTGCTAGACTGGGAGCTCCCTGAGAGCAGGGGTCTTTATCTTTTATTAACTGCGATATCCTCAAAAAGCAAATAGATAATGAATTTAGACCACAGGAAATACAGAAAGGCAAGGAACAAACACATGCTTCTGGGAGAACAGGAAGGACCATCGCAGGCTCTGGAATGACTGAGAGTCAACATATCACCTCTGTCCAAAGACATCCCAGGGTGGCACGGCACCTGCTCTTCTGAGCAGTGGGGACAAGCGTCCTTCAGAAGACTCTGCAAACTGAACTCGAATTCCTGGGTACAGAACTGCAGGTTCCACTGTATTTCAGGGCAGGTAAATTCCTTTCACTGACTCACAATGAACCTCATCCAGACTCGTGAAACTGCAGTTCATCATTTGCAAAATAAAATTCTTTCAAGATTTTTCTGAACATCAGAACTTTCAACTTCTGAGAAAGGATGAAAAATAAATGAAATATATCTACTTTTCTCAGCTTGCTATTAAGTCAATCTTCAAGCCAAAATGAAAATCATTTCATAGCCTTCAGATGCTTTTATGCTTTCCAGCGTAGATTCCTGAGAACTCCACCCTGCATTTTCTAGACTCCTGAGAACTCCACTCTGCATTGTTCCAAGTCTGAAATATCTTAATCACCCCGAAGGCCCTGAGAAGAAAACCATCCCCAGTCCCCAGGGTCATCCCCAGACCCTGCAGGCTTACGGGGTTCTTAAAGCACTCAAGCACATGATTCACTGCTCTTCAGTCTCCATGCCCAGCATGTAATGCCTTTTGACACAAATCCGACAGTTCTGCAATCCAGTACCTGATAACATTCCAGTCTTATAAGCAGAGGCTGCTCTAAAACAAGGCAACTGTATTTACCTCCCACATAGTACTGAATTAAAAAATGGTTTGCTGCCCAGGTGACAGATCATGGGAGGGTTATTAGTCACATATAATTATCTATTTTTTTCTGCCAAATTACAACCTAAAATCTAGATACAGAAAGCCCAGGTTTACAAATATTAGTCAGACAGTTGGGCATAAAGCTAGCTCCAATATTATGTAAACATCTATGGATTCACTTTCAACACATTGCAGTAGTGAGTCTCAACCTTGGGTGTACACAGGAGTCATCTGGAGAGGTTTTAAAATGCTATCACTTGGGCCCTGCTTCATACCAACTACATTAAGTATTTTGGGGGATAGGATTTATATGTGAGCAACTTTTAAAGTTCCTAGGTGCTTCCGATGTGTGACCAATTTTGAGAACCACTGATTTACAGAAAGATCTATATTTAGAACCAAATATGCTTTCTTGTCTTCATTTAAAACCCTAAATAATGAATGGCTGCATTCATACACAGCACAAACACACATGCAGAGGCAAATACAATCTATGATGAAAGAAATAGGGGTAGTGGTTGCTCTGATGGGCAGGGAAGGTCATCGCTGGAAGGAGAATGGGGCTGATAACATTCTGTTTTGTTTTGGTTACACAGGTGTGTTTCGCTTGTGAAAATTAATCAAGTTGCCTATTCATGATGTGTGCACTTTTCTGCATATACGTCAAATAAAAGTAGAAACCACAATTACAAATAAAAACTCCCCCCTCTCTCTTTTCTCCTTATACTTACTTTCTTTTCTCCAAATTGATATTTTAAAATGTTATTTCCAAAATGCTAAACTGGTCCAAGACTAAATAAAGCTACACCTAAACCTTGAAGCCAGCAAGGCTATATTATTTTAACAAGGCTTAGTGCCGTATTTAAGAGGAAATGAAATGGTCTCTTTCAGTATTATTGATCAACAAACAAATAGAGTGGTAGTCTTTTTTCTTTTCTTTCTTTTTTTTAAACAGTATCTATAAAAATTTAAATCTACATGTCTCCTTCCTTTAGATTCTAAACTCCATGATGGCAAGGACCATTTCTCCTTTGCTGAAGGTTTTATTCACCCTGCTTAACACACAACATATAGTATTTGCTGAATAAGTAGTGATGGAGGAATGAAAGAGTGAAAAATGAAATCAATGAATACCTGGAAGAGAAGCTTTCTCCTTAAGGGTCCTATCTTTTGAATATTTTATGCATATTTTTTTCTAATCTGTGTACAATCTGATACTGACTAGAATATCTTTTTGATGATACCACCTCCTGTTTCAAAATCATGGTTAAAGCTTCCCTATCACCAAACGGCAAACTCTAAGTCCTCCTGCTGTTGATAGGTACTTTATGTTCTTATTCCTCATAACCCTACCCCATATGTATCTTGCGATCAAATGCATTTGTAAATGCTAGCTCCAACAAAGTTAATCATAGTCTTTGAATATCCATATGCATTTTAAGTCCCCAGGGGGGCATACACACTTAGCATGCAACACGTTCCAAGTTTATTTACCCACAGAACGCGTTATTCAGAAGGCATGTGCGGGATTATTGTTAAACAGAACCAGTGTGGGAAACATTATCTTCCATTATTTAATAAAAATTCCTTAGCCTAATATTCAAGGACTTCAAGGATCTGGCTTTAGCCTTTCCTTCTGGCTCCCCCCACCTTTTTATTCCAATTCTACACACCAAATATGCCTTGAGCTTTGTTATAGGAGCATCTTAACATAAGCCACCCTTCTTCACTGAGACTCTCCTCTTTGCCTCCTCTATCTCCTTTCCAAGCTTAGATACTAACTTTTCTGATCTCACATTTCTGACCTCTCCAGTCTGCAGAATTCTGTCTTATAAACTCCTGCTGTTACTGTCTGCACGACTCATTTGGCAACTGATGAAATACTGCCAATCGATGAAATAATTGTTTCTCACTGATGGTGAAGCTACCCGACTGTAGAAATGTTTATGTACAATTTCCCCCAATACTCTGAGCTTCATGAAGACAATTCTGTTCTCTTACTGCTTCTCCCCCAGATTGTTTCCTTAGGACAGTAACTGTTGAACATGGGTTAATAACTATTCTGAGGTTGGGAGATAATCTTTATCTAGCCCAAAATGACAATGAGGATAACTATTTCAGCTGTTAAAATTCTTTCCTTTCTCTCAAATGTCTCTAATTTTTCCAAGCATTCTTTCCTGGCTAATTGGAAAAGCACCAATGATTTCCACTAACTTGAAAATTCCCTAGAGTACTTTACTTTTAACCTTGTTAAACACCTGCTGATATGCAGAGGTAACATTAAGTCTGCTTAATTTGTTTTGAATAAAATCTAGCAGACAGTCAAGTATAGTTAAACACCTGCTGCAAAGTGGTAAGAACTGTGGTCATATCTCTCAAGTGTCTCTCCATTTCTCATGGTCCCAGACAGTGACATTCCAAAGGGTGCCTTTATTTAGTTGACGTTCAGAAGTAATTGGAGTATATGTGGACATATACAGCCAAGACCTCTCAAAGTTTTACCTCATTAATCTGCAGTCACAGCAGAACAGAAATACCAGAGCCTGATTATCAGAATATTAAGTGATTGAGAGGGAGATATGTGTAATTAAGGAATATTAAGAATAAAGTGCTACATTATCTTTAAGTCGGGACTCTCAACTGAGAGCGAATTTGCCTCTCAAAGGGCTTTTGGCAACATCCGGAGACATTTTTGTTTGTTACAGCTCCAGCAGGGATGTTACTGGCACCTAGTAGGTTGAGGCCAGGATGCCACCCATCATCCCACAATGCAAAGGAGAGCCCTCCCAGCAACATGTCTGTGGTGTGGAGATTGAGAAGCCCTGCTAAAAGGTAAGTAATGGAATGGAATGAAGCATGGAAAATTCCTCAGGGGAGGGAGAGAAGAAAAGAGGTTATTGTTTAATTTAAATGTATACTGCTAAGTTTATAATGTAGGCTAATTTCAGGGAAAATAATAACAATTTTAGGAATCTCCACTGTTTCCTATAATAAATGGAGATCAAAGCTGCAGAAACATTTCAAAGGAAATAGACTTACTTAGTATACAACTCATCATCACGTGGGGTGACCTACCGGTACACAATCATTTTATAAACATTAAAATGAAAAGAATGACGTCTTAAAATAATCTCCAGAATAGCAGAAGTGGCAGAGCGACTCATGAAATACTGCCTACTAACTCAATAAATAAATCTCTTTACGCTGAATTTGTTCTTCATGTACCTATATATCTAAAAAAAAAAAAGTGCTATAGAAATCTCTAAATGGTGAGATAATCTTCTTCTCTTTGCTTATCTGTACTTTATAATTTCCTACAGTGAATCCACTCCCACCATTCACCTCCAGCTCCAGGCAACCAGTGCTTTCCATTACTGTTCATGAGAACTGTCTTTCCTGTGGTTTCATAGAAATGAAATCATACAGTATATACTTTTGTGAACGGCAATATGCTCTTGTTGATGAACGTTTTGGTTGTTTCCAGTGTTTGGTTCTTAGGATAAATAAAAAATAAGTAAAACTTGGGGCGCCTGGGTGGCTCAGTTGGTTAAGGGTCCAACTTCAGCTCAGGTCATGATCTCACAGTTTTTGAGTTCGAGCCCCGCATCGGGCCCTGTGCTGCCAGCTCAGAGCCTGGAGCCTGCTTCAGATTCTGTGTCTCCTTCTCTCTCTGACCCTGCCCTGCCCACTCTCTGTCTCTCTCTAAAAAATAAATAAAACATGTAAAAAGGAAGAAAGAGAGAAAGAAAACCTATTAAAATAAATAAATAAAATTTAGCTAAGAATGGTACATTAGTTTAAAATATTCACATTAAAAACATTTTTAATGTTTACTTACTTTTTGAGAGAGAGACAGAGTGTGAGTGGGGAGAGGCAGAGAGGGAGACAGAGATCTGAAGCAGGCTCCAGGCTCTGAGCTGTCCACACAGAGCCTGATGTAGGCCGAAGTTGGATGCTTAATCAACTGAGCCACCCAGGAGCCCCTGAAGTATTCACATTTTTATTCACATTTTTAAACATAAATGAGTTCGTATTCTTTAATCCACTCAGAATGATGCACTTTACAAAAACAATTAGAGATTTATATAAGTAGTCCCTGTGGAGTGGTTTAAAATAGCCTAAAGCACATGGAGGAGGACACTTGTGGGGATGAGCACTGAGTGTTATGTGGAAACTAATTTGACAATAAACTATTTGTAAAAAAAAAAAAAGAAAGAAAAAATAAATAAATAAAATAGCCTAAAGCATTAGGGAAAAAAGAAAAGAAAAAAAGAAAGAGAAACTAAAGGTTCAGGAAGAACTAAATAAATTTGATAATATAGTACATCCATGCAGTAAATTTCTATGCAACTGTTATAAATGATAACGCTGGTAAATACCTAATGATATATGTAAATGAAATTGAAAAAAGATAAAAACAGTATCTAAAGTAGGATTCCAATTTTTCCACTTAGATATAAGTAGTACCAACCAAAATGCATGATTATACTATAAAAGTTATCTCTTAGTATGGGATACAGGTGATCTCTACTTTTTTTCATATAGCTTTCCATTAATATTTTCTTTAAAAAGTTTTTTTAATGTTTGTTTATTTTTGAGAGAGAGAGAGTGTATAGTGGGGGAGAGGCAGAGAGAGAGGGAGACACAGAATCCAAAGCAGGCTCCAGGCTCTGAGCTGTCAGCACAGAGCCTGATGTGGGACTCAGAGCCAGGAACTGCAAGATCATGACTTGAGCCAAAGTTGGACGCTTAACAGACTGAGCCACCTGGGTGCCCCTCCATTTAATAAATTTCCAAACGAAGCATCATAATTTATGATTAGAAAAAATATAAAAAGTTAAAATCTATTGAGATATTAGTGAACAAGGATTTGAATTGAAATTAATTCATAATAGAGATCAGTGAGTTTTATCTGTATATTGATCTATACTATACAAAACAAATATTATTTAGTAATATCTCCACACATACGAAAGATTCTTCTCCCTACCCTAGAATATCTGGTGGATTTTAGTTTTGGCTTCTCTCTCCCTCCTCTTTCCTACAAATTAGTATCCAGGCAATTAAGGGCCCGAAATGCAGGAGTTAACCTTCCTCTCTAGTGTGCAAAATTTGTGACTTTATTATAGATAAGTTTGTTTTAACCTTAAAACATTCCAGATATTAAATGACATTTGCTATTATGTGACATTTTAAAAATAATTTAAATCTTTAATTTTTTTTTTATTTTAGGGAGAGAGAGAGAGAGAGCAAGCCAGGGAGAGGGGCAGAGGAAGAGAGAGAGAGAATCTTAAGCAGGCTTCATGCTCAGTGCAGAGCCCGACACAGGGCTTGATCTCACAACCATGGAATCATGATCAGAGCTGAAATCAAGTGTCAGACACTCAACTAACTGAGCTATCCAGGCACCCCAAAAGTGATTTAAATCTTAAAGGCAGTCATTTAGAATGGTTTAGACTATAATAGGCACCCATTTATGAACTTCAAAGGAAAGCACAATACACACATAACTACAAAATCACCTTATATACTTTTTTGTAAATAAGGAAGCCCTCAAAGATCCTCTATATTATCAACTCTGACTAAGCAGTCTAAACCTGACCAAACTGCCACAAAATATACATCTTCACAGCTTTGGTGTTCCAATTGTAAGTTATATCACAGATGTTTACCTCACCAGTCTAAATGGGTAACACTGAATACTTTTCCAATAGAGACACTAAAATCTGTGATAGATGAGGTCACTAAGACACCTGGCTGCTTGTGTCAGTCACTGCAGGAACAGCTAACTCAGACACATCCTTTCACTCTGTGTTTATCCACCTAACAAGTCCAGGGAGTTTCCTGAGTCAATAATGAGCTACCTGCTCTGTGTTCCAGATGCTCTCCTGAAAGGTTAAAAAAAAAAAAAAAAAAAAAAAAAACCTCTGACCCAAACTATCCTTCAGTGAATTCAGTCAGCGGACCCTTTAAAAAATAATTCTTTCAGAAAATACCCTAAAAAAAAAAAATTGAAAGGTAAAAAAAAAAAAAAAAAAAAAAAAAAGCCTCTGACCCAAACTATCCTTCAGTGAATTCAGTCAGCGGACCCTTTAAAAAATAATTCTTTCAGAAAATACCCTAAGACTATCCTCTTCTAAGAGTGACATTTACAAAGAGCAGCATGGGGCTTATCTGAGTGGTGCAGAGATAAACTTGGCTGGAATAGAATGGGGCTGGGTTATATAAAAGGGAGAGGAATTGAGTGAGTAATGCTGAAGTCAGACCGGGGAAGACAAAAGCAGAGCACAGGGCTTTCACCATGATTGTGTTGAAGTTGGCCCCACACTAGGCGTCTCTCAAAGTCCGCTCTTCAGTGCGCCTTGAACAAAGGCATCTGTGATTCAACAATAAACACATCCTAAACTTCTCTTTTTGTGAAAGGGCTACATGTCAATAAAAATTTTCAAATCAACTAGGAAATGTGGTGTTCTTTTAAGTTGCAATTCTGTACCTAGAGATTTTTGTAGGCGTTGTGATTTCACTCTTTGTAAGTGCCAATTTTTACTCAGATTCAGTAAATGATTTACAAATATTAAAAACATAAAACAGAAAGGCGATTTAAGAAAACAAGTCTTTCAAACACAAATTTACTATATTGGATAGTAAATACCATTAGCACCAAAGTAGGAGAAGTTCATTTTTAATTTACTGGATAAGTGGGTTGCCTATTGTTTGTTACAAGACCAGTAAAATAAGCTCATTAGGATGAATATTTTAATTTTCACCCTTTCATGTGAAATGTCTTAGCTTTTGCTCTAGTATCTTCCTCTGTGTGAACAGCCCTCCCACTGCATGTTCGAAGAGACTTGGCCATAGATAGATAAAGCCTGGTGCAAAAGTCTGTAAAGTTTTGGATTAGAGCATGAGAAAAGAGCTTAGAGTCCAGATAAAAAATTTTTTTTCTTGTAAAGGTAGTATTTTATCTAAAGCTAAAGGATGAAAAGAAGACCAGGAAGATTAACTCTTTCATCACAACACACTCATAGTAGACAATAAGTAGTGAATTCTAATAGTTTATATCTCCTAAACAGCATGTGACAAAATTTAAAAAGGAATAATGTTACTGAATAAGCAAGAGATGGTGGAGGAAAATCGGTAAGCAAGGGGTAGTGTTTTATAGAGAGAATTCATCATCTTCTTTTCTGTGGGAATAGTGTTTTTGATTCAAGAATGTTCTTCATAGCACTAATTATAAGGACAAATATAGGAAACCACATTGACCACATAAATGTCCAACAACTGAGGGTGTCAACAAGTTATCTTTGTAGTAGAATTATGGGTAATTTTTATTATCCTTATACTTCAATTCCTAACTTTTCTCAAAATAACCATTTTTATAATAAAAACATTAAAATTACATTTAAAATTTTGAGAATAAATTTGAGTTCTTTTAGGGACACAGGAAGAAACTACATGTGCTACAGTGATCCATAAATGATAATTGATCTCAACAATTTTGAGAAATGTACATTTTTTTTGAGTTAGTTATTAGTCAACGTTGAATAAGGCTAAGCTGCAGGAACAAATCAACTCGAAATCCCAGTGACTTAAACCAAGGCTGCATCTCACTCTTACAAAATACAACATGTCTTAGGCAGTCTTCCTCTGTCGTGCAGCTACCCCATGTAGAAACATGTCCTCCAAAATGCCCCAGGAAGGGAGAGGTCCAAGATGGTGGCACAGGAAGACCCTGAGCCCACCTCCTCCCATTGGCACACCAGAACTACAATGACATATGGTATAAATCTTGATGAAAAAGAACTGAAAACTAGCTGAACAGCAGTCTCCACAAGGGAGAAGAGGGATGGGCGGAGAGGCAGAGAAAAGGTCTTACCAAAAACTTTACCAGTTACAGGGCACCACACCGTAGGGAGGGATCTCATGGGTCACAGCCTCTCCCTGAGGAGCAAGGAGTTTGTGCCCCACTCTGGGGCCCTGCACCAGAGTGATGAGGCTCCCCAAATGTCTGGTTTTAGAAACCAATGAGGCTTCCCTCCAGGTATCCAGGGATTTTTGAGGATCTGAGATATTACTTTTAAGGGACTCACATGCAGACTCACTCCTCTCAAGAACAAGTGCAAAGGCGGCAGGTTGAGAGATGATTAGATTATGTAAAAATGATTCAGTCGCTAATCTTACAGCATCTGCTGGAGGGGCAGGGATTAACAGAAATTTTCCTCAAGGACAGAGGCATTTGAAAGTAGCATTTTTTTGCACTCTATCTCCACTTTGCTGACTCTCATGGGCATGACCAGACACAACCTTGCTAGGGCATGCCCTGCCCCAGAGCTCATCTCAGGACTTACTAAGGCTGCAAGTGTGTCCTGCTCCCAACACTCTCCCACAGCTTTGCTGGTGGGCAAGCACAATCCACACGGGAGATGTATCTTGACTGCCTGGCTCTGGTGACCGTAGGGGCTTACACTCTTGGGCCCCACAGGAGTTTAACATTCAGAAGGACAATTCTGGGCAGGGTGCCATACCCAGAATGCAGCACAGAGAGACCAAAACACACCCTAGTCTGCGTACAAAAGAGGTCCAATTAATTGCCGTGGAGCTTCAGGTTTAGTAAATTTCTAAAGGCTACAGAGGTGCCTACAGGGAACACAGGCGGGGGACATCATGCGTGCACCCGCCCTTGGCCTCGCCACAGCCTGCTGTTACCTCCCAGAAAGGAGTTTATTCGTTTGCCCGAAGCCCCAATTCTTGGAACTGTTGCCCAGGGGATACCTTCAGATCTCTTGGTCTGAAGGTCAACAGAGTCTATAATTGCAGTCCAATTGGGCCATATATATATATATACACACATATGTTTGTATACTTTTTAAAAGTAGCTGTTGCCCGAAGTTCTGGCCTCCACTCAGTCTGAATCTAGTTGCTGACTGAGATCACTCCCTTTGGAAAACTAACAGGTCCTGGCATACCCTCAACAACTGGGACCTATTAAGAATAAATCAGGCTACTTGGATAATCTAAAAGATTTAAGAGACAAGTGAGAGCTAGGGCAGGTTGGAATGATGAGGCTTACCTTCTACACAAAAATACACCTTCAAGAATGGGAAAGGTAGCTATTTGACCTTATACATAGAAACAAGCACAGAGAGTCAAGCAAAATGAGAGAGGAATATGTTCCAAATGAAAGAATGAGGCAAAAATCTCAAAAAAAGATTTAATGAAATGGCAATAAATAATCTGCCTGATAAAGAGTTCAAAGTAATGGTCCTATAGATGCTCACCAAACTCAGGACAAACACAGTAAAAACTTCAACAAGGGATGGAGATAACAAAGAGAAGTCATAGAGCTGAAGAATGCAATTCCTGCACCAAAAAATACACTAAAAGGGTTCAACAGCAAACTGGTTGAAGTGGAAGAACAAGTCAGCAGCTTATAAGATAGGACAATAGAACTCACCCAGAGAAAGCAACAAGAAGAAACAAGAATGAAAAAAATGTAAAGATAGTTTAAGAGATCTAATGTACAACAATAACCACAGTAAGATTTGCATTATAGGAGTTCCAAAATGAGAAAAGAGAGAAAAAGGGATGGAAAACTTACTTGAATGGTTGAAAACTTCCCTAACCTGGAAAGAAAACAGACATGCAGTTCCAGGAAGCAGAGATTTCCAAATAAGATGAACCCAAAGAGATCCACACCAAGGCACACCATAATTAAAATGTCAAAAGTTAAAGAGAGAATAAAAAAGTAGCAAGAGAAAAAGAACATGTTACATAAAGGGAACCCCCATGATACTATCAGCAGAATTCTTGTCAGGAATTCTGTAGGTCAGAAGGGAGTGGCATGATAGATTCAAGGTGCTGAAAGGAAAGACCTGCCAAGAAGAATACTCTACATGGCAAGGCTATGATCAGAAATGAGGAGAGATAGAAAGTTTTCTAGGCAAGCAAAAGATAAAGAGGTTAATCACCACTATAACAGCATTATAAGAAATGTTAAAGGGTCTTCTTTAAGCTGAAAAGGCACTAATAACAAGGAAACATATGAAAGTAAAAATCCCACTGGTAAAGCAGAATATATGTATATATGGGTAGTGAATTAACCACTTTTAAAGCTAGTGTGAAGGTTAAATGACAAAAGTAGTAAAATGAATAATGCAATAATTAGTTAAGGGATACACAAAATGTTAAAATGTAAAATATGACATCAAAAACATAAATATGTGGATGGGTAAAAATATAGATATTTTAGAATGTGTTTAAATTTAAGGTGCTATTAACTTAAAATAGACTGCTATGTTATATGTAAACATCATGGTAAGCACAAAGCAAACGCCTACAGTAGACACACAAAAGATAATAAGAAAGGAATCTAAACATAATACTAAAGAAATTCACCAAACCACAAGAGAGCAAGAGAAGAAGAAAGGAACAAAGAGTAACTACAAAGACAGCCAAAAAAATAACAGGATGGCAGTAAGTACATATGCATCAATGATTACTTTAAATGGACTAAATTCAATCAAAAAACATAGAATGAGTGAATGGATGAAAAAAACAAGGCTCCTTTATACGTTGCCTAGAAGAGACTCACTTCAAATGTAAGGACACATATAGACGAAAATAGAGTGTGGGAAAAGATTTTCTAAACAAGCGAAAATGAAAAGAAAGCTGATGTACCTATATTTATATCAGACAAAATAGACTTTAAAACAAAAATGCTGTAATAAAAGACAAAGAAGAGCATTATATGATGATAAAGGGGGATCAATGCAACAAAAGGACATAACATTTGTCTGTATATGTGCACCCAACAGAGAGACACCTAAATATATAAAGCAAATATTAACAAACCCAAAGGGAGAAAATGACAGTAATACAATAGTAGTAAGGGATTTTAATATCCCACTCACATTGGTAGATAGATCATGCAGAGAAAAAAATCAATAAGGACACATTAGCCTTAAATGACATGTTAGACCAGGTGGACTTCATATATAAGACATTCCACCCACAAAGAAGCAGAAAAGACATTCTTCTCAAGTGCACATGAAACGTACTCCAAGACAGATCACAAGTTAAGCCACAAAACAAGTTTCAATAAATTTAATAAGATTGAAAGCATATGAAGCATCTTTTCTGACCACATGGTATCAAACTCAAAATTAATTACAAGAAGACAACCGGAATCACAAGATTAAATAACACGTTATTGAGTAACCAATAGGTCAATGAAGAGATCAAAGGGCAAATAAAAATATATTGAGACAAATAAAAATGGAGATACAAATCCCAAAATCTATGCAAAAGCAGTTTTAAAAGGAATGTACATAGCAACAGGTCTACATCAAGAAACACAAAAAAGGGGCACCTGGGTGGCTCAGTCCATTAAGCGTCTGACTTCGGCTCAGGTCATGATCTCGCGATTCATGGGTTCGAGCCCCACATCGGGCTCTGTGCTGACAGCTCAGAGCCTGGAGCCTGTCTTCGGATTCTAAGTCTCCCTCTCTCTCTGACCCTCCCCTGCTCACGCTGTCTCTCTCTCTCTCTCTCTCAAAAAGAAATAAAACATTAAAAAAATTTTTAAAAAGAAACAAAAAAGTCTCAAATAAATGATTTAACTTTACACCTAAAGGAACTAGAGAAACAAGAACAAACACAACAAAGTGTGTAGAAGGAAGGACATAATAAAGATCAAAATGGAAATAAATGAACTAGAAGCTAAAACAAAAATAAAAATAAAAGATCAATGAAACTAAGAGCTAGTTCTTTGAAAGAATAAACAAAATTGACAAATGTTTAGCTAGACTTTACCAAGCAAAAAGAGAGAAAATTCAAATAAATAAAATCAGTAATGAAGGAGAAATTATAACTGATAACACAAAAATCAAAAGATCATAATGACTATTATGAACAACTGTATACCCCAAAACTGAAAAATCTGCAATAAATAAATAAATTCCTAGAAAAACACATCTTTCTAAGACTGAATCATGAAGAAATTAAAAATCTGAATTGACTGATTAGTAGTAAGGAGACTGAATCAGTAATCAAAAGCCTTTCAGCAAACAAAAGTTCAGGCCCAGATGGCATCACTGGCAAACTCTATGAAACATTGAAAGATTAATAGCTAATCTCAAATCTTCCAGAAAAAAAATTGAAGAGGAAGTAGTGCTCTTAAACTCATTTTATGAGGTCAGCATTACCCTGATACCAAACCCAGACAAGGACAAAGAGAGAGAGAGGAAGAGAGAAAGAGAGAGAGAGAGAGAGAGAGAGAGAGAGAGAAAGAAAGAAAGCAAGCAAGAAAGAAAAGGAAAGAAAAGAAAATTACAAGCCAATATCCTTGATGAACATAGATACAAAAATCCTCAAAAATATCAGCAAATGGAATTCAAGTACATTAAAAGCATCACACACCATGATCAAGTGGGATTTATTCATCAGATGCAAGTATGGTTCAACATCAGCATTTCAATCAATATGATGCACTACATTAAGAAAATGAAGAATAAAGATCATAAGATCTTAAATGCATAAAAAGTATCTGACAAAATTTGCCATCCAGTCATGATAAAACTGATAGCTAATATACTCAATTGTGAAAAACTGAAAAGTTTTTCTCTAAGATTAGGAACAAGATAAGGAAGCTCACTCCTACAACTTTTATTCAACACAATATTGGAAATCCTAGTCAGAGCAATTCGGCAATAAAAAGAAACGAAAGTCATCCAAATGGGAAAGGACAATGTAAAACTGCCATGATTTGCAAATGACATGATTTACATTACACTAATAAACCCTCATAAAGATAAATTAAGAAAACAATACCATTTACAGTGGCATCAAAAAGAATACCTAAAAATAAATTTAAACAAGGAGGTGAAAGACTTGTACATTGAAAACTATGACACTTATGAAATAAACTGAAGACACAAATAAATTCTGTGCTCACAGACCAAAAGTTTATAACTGTTAAAATGTCCATACTACCCAAAGCAATCTACAGATTCAGTGCAATCTCTATCAAAGTTCCAGTGGCATTTTTCATACACCTATAGCAAATAATTCTAAAATTTGTTAGAATCACAAAAGACCCTGAATAGCCAAAGCAACCTTGAGAAAGAAGAACAAAGGTAGAGGTACCAGGCTCCCTGTTTTCAAACTATCCTCCAAGGCTATGGTAATCAAAACAGTATGATATTGGAATAAAAACAGACACACAGATCAATGGAAGAACATAGAGAGCCCAGAAGTAAATCAATACATATATGGTCAATGAATTATCACAAAGGAGGCAAGAATATACATTAGCGAAAGAATAGTTTCTTTAATAAATGGTGCGGGGAAAACTGGACAGCTACATGCAAAATAGTGAAACTTGAACCTCTGTCTTACACCATATACAAAAATTAACTCAAAATGGATAAAAGGTTTAATATAAGACCAGAAACTATAAAACTCCTAGAAGTAAACATATGTAGTAACCTCCTTGACATTACTGTTGGCTATATTATTTTTGGCTATGACTCCAAAGGCAATTGCAACAAAACTAAAACTAAATGACTGGATGACTTACATTATAATAATAAAGGTGGGGTTTTTTTTGCACTACATTTACATTATACTAAAAATACAGCAAACTAAAATGCTTTTTCACAGTGAAACCATTAACAATAAATAAAAAGGCAATCTTCTGAATGGGAAAAGATATTTGCTTATCATGTATCTAAGAAGGGGCTAATTATCAAGATATATAAAGAACACATAAAACTCAATAACAAAAAATTAAACAATTTGATTAAAAATGGGAAGAGGATCTGAATATTTTCCCAATGAAGATGGGCAATAGGCACATGAAAAGATGCTCAACATCACCAACCATCAGATAAAGGCAAGTCAAAACCACAATGAGATATCAAATCACATCTATCCAAAAGGCTATTATAAAAAAGACAAGAAATAACATTAATTGGAGAGGTTGTGGAAATAAGGGAGCATCACTATTAGTGGAAATGGAAATGTAAAATTGGTGCAACCACTATGAAAAATAGTATTGAGGTTCCTCAAAAAATTAAAAATAGAATTACCAAAAGATTTAACTATTGCACTTCTGAGTATTTATCAAAAACAATGAAAGCATTAATTCAAAAAGATACAGGCACCTCCCCATGTTTATTGCAACATTATTTACAGTAGCCAAGACATGGAAACAATCTTTGTGTCCATGGATGGATGAATGGATAAAGATGTTGTATATAAATACAATGTAATATTACTGAGCTATAAAAAAGAATGAAATCTTGTCAGTTGAGACAACAGGGATAGACCTAGAAGGCATTACAGTAGGTGAAATAAGTCAGACAGAGAAAGATAAATATCTTATGATTATACTAACATGCAGAATCTAAAAATCAAATCAACAAAGAAACAAACAAAAGAACAGACTCAAATATAGAGGACAAACTGGTGGCTGCCAGAGGAAAGGTGGACTGGGGGATGGGTAAAACAGATAAAGGTTATTATTAAGATGTACAAACTTCTTTGTAAGGAGATGAAAAATACAGAGTAAGGAATATAGTCAATAATATTGTGATAACATTATAGGCTGACTAATGATACGACACTTATGATGAGCACCAAGTAATGTATAGAATTCTTGAATCAATATTTTGTACATATGAAACTAATATAGCATTGTATGTTAATTATACTTCAATAAAAAGAAAAAAGATCATAAAAAGACTTTGTACCTTATTCAGTGTCCTATAATATCTGGGAATTCAATTTAAAATTGGCTTCTCAGAATATGTCTTCCTAATGCTTAAAACCTATCATCACTGCAAACAGTATGAAACTTATCATGGCCATCTGCTTAGTGATTGAGGAAAATTTAGAAGTACAGAATATAAACAGAAATAGAGGCAAAGGCTAAATATATATGATGACAACTGATAGTTGTGCAAAATTGGTCCTAGCCCTCGTCCAGATAGTATTTCCAGCCTTTTAAATGTGAAGCTTCCTTAAACAAACTTCTTTAGCTACTATTCCCATTTGACATATCTCTGACTTTAAAGAAATATGGGGCATTTTGTTAAACGTCAAAATTATCAATTTGTAGCAATATCATCTCTCTTAAAAAAATCTCATAGCAAAGGGAATAACGCTTAGAATAAAAACCATAGCTACCCCACCCAGTTTTATGACACTAAACTTAGTATGCCTACACTATAGTTTTATTTATTTGTGAGAGAGAGAGAGGGAGACAGCATGAGCAGGGGAGGGTTAGAGAGAGAGAGGGAGACACTGAATCCAAAACAGGCTCCAGGCTCTGAGCTGTCAGCACAGAGCCCCATGGGGCTCGAACCCATGAACAGTGAGATCATGACCTGAGCTGAAGTTGGACACTTAACTGACTGAGCCACCCAAGCGCCCCTACACTATAGTTTAAAATAACTTCCAAAGGTCTTTAAGCCATTGAAATGAGTGCACCCTAAAAGGAGTTGGGCTGTCACCAGAAAACCCCATATGGGAAAATCCATCTTAGGTGAATCCCTCCTTAGTAGTTATCTAATAGCCCTATATATTAAATGCGGACTCGCTTTCCTGCCTGAATCACATCTGTTACATAATTACTCTTTTCCCCAAGCAAGTGAAAGAAACAAGAAGAGCTATATAAAGCTTACAATTAATAATGATAGGCAGTTTTCCACTAAATGAAGTCTGCATTGTGAGTTGCATAATCAGTACCTCAGTAACCTTAGTTCTCTCCTCAAAAGTCATGGCTCGAGTCAGAGACAGGATTTCTTTTTTTTCTTCTTTTATAAAGATAATATATATGCATTGAAGAAATACAGAACATGCAAACCAGCAACTGGAAGAAAATAAAAATCATATGCACGGCAGAGATGAGATCTCATAATACAGAGAATTCCCTTCTCCCAGCTTTTTCAGTTAAGCACATGGCCCCCTAGGTTAAAAAAAAAAAAAAAAAAACAATTTCTTTTGAAGCAAAGGGTGATCACATAATGAAATTCTGACAAATGAGGCTGAGTGGAAGAGAAGTATGGTATCCCCTTCCCCTGCACACTTTCTGCCTGCCTGTTTCCTTAGTTGAAGATGAAATGGTTAGAAGGGATAGAAAGAGGGAGTGGGTCACCCAGGATCCCCATAATTGTGAAATATAGTTAGCTTTGGACTATTCATGTCCATGCTTCTTTTTAGGGGAGAAAGGGAGTTTAGCATTTTACAGCTTCTGTTCTTATGTTCCTTGGTACCTTCAGCTAATCCTGACCCTGACACTTGTAACTGATCCTAATACCACCATACTGTTACCTACCTTCTGAGTTTTTAAATAGCCACAATTATGGTAGGCAGGTAGAGCCACTACCTCTTTTAATTTTTATTTTTAGTTAAATCAGTTAATTTACTTGTTTATTTACATGGGAACTCATGGAGCATATGGGAGACTTCCTTAATTTAAATACAGTGCTATTTTTTTTGAATTGGAGTTTTAAGTAGGTGTCAAAACAAGGATGCTTTTCCTTTTGTCAGAATTTTCAATTTTAGGGGCAGCAATCAAATACTATACTGAAAGCCAGGCAGTAACTGACTCTGGATGAATAAAGCCCGTCAGGTGGGACTGTGAACAGCGAGGGTACACAGGGCACATCCTTAACTGGGGTAGCTACTGTGCAAGTCCAGCAAAGGGCTGGCATTTGAGGAAATGACAGACCCACATTTATAATCAAGAAAGAACATGGCCTTTTAACGTAAACTTTTTTAATGTTGGTAAGTAATTACAGAAAAATTAGGCTGATCGTGTAGGCTGACTATATCTAAGGTCCAGCTTTGGATATTAGAGTGTCTCAAGGATATTTAGCAGCTATAGCTGGCTTGCAGTTGCCTGATTGGTGTGGTGAATGAGAATTTTTGATGACTTCGTGTGGTAGGCAGAATAGTAGCATCTGAAGATATCCATATCTTAATCCCAGGATCCTAAGAATAGGCTATATTTTGGTCTCTCTTTAAAAGAGCATAGGGGCCCCTGGTTGACTCAGTCAGTTGAGCATCTGTCCAACTCCTGACTTCAGTTATGGTCTTGATCTCAACCCATGCTGGGCTCCATGCCGAGCGTGGAGCCTGCTTAAGACTCTCTCTCTCTCCCTCTGCACCTCTCCTCCACTCATGCCCTCTCTCTCTCTCTCTCTGTCTCTCTCTCCTCTCTAAAATAGCAAATAGAAAAAAATTTTTAAAGAGGGTAAAAGAAAGGATTGCTAAAATACCAGAAGGGACTAAGTGCCTAAGATGAAAAATAAATGCACACATTCACTTTATTTGCTGTATGAATCCTTTCTCTTTTTGAGGGTGTCAACACAAAATTCCCATTTATCTGGTAACAAAATCAACTGAAAAACTCCAAGAATAACTATTCATTACACTTTCCTGGTAATTAATATTTACTGTATTTTACCAAAGACTTTGTCTGTGACAGATTGACACAATACAAACTGAACAAATAAGTTGAAAACATTTACTCCTTTGCTATAGATGGTTTGAAATGCATTGCTCTAGGCCAAGGGTTTTCAGAGTGTGGTTCAATGACATTGGCTCAGTAGCTCCTGTATACCTTTGGAAGTTATTTGAAATGCAAATTTTCTGACCATACCCTAGATTACTGAATCAGAAACTCAGCAATCTGGGGGTTAAAATCCTAGATGATTCTGGTGTTTGTAGTCAGAGAACTACTACTACAGGTCATGTTACTTTGTTAACTAACACTTACACACCTCATAGTTATGTCAGGCATATTGTAAGCATTTGTATGCATAAAATCATCCAATGGTAGGTTTATATTCCCATTTTACAGACAGGGTGATGAAGGTCCAGAGGGGTTAAATGACTAACCTAAGGCCACACAGCTAATAAGTGTCAGTTACAGTGGCTCCAGAGTCCATGCTTTCAACCACTATACTATAAAGCCTAAGATTGATCAAATAAGTCAATAAGAGATTAGGTATTTACCAGCTAGTATATTAAGTTTATCAAGAAATAACTGCTTAAACATAATGTAATAAAGTATCTTTAAAAAGTTAGGTAACAACACTAATTTTGTTAGCATTTGCACCATGAAGACAGGATTCTATAGCAGGGGTTGATCAGAGCTTTTTATATCATAATACCAGCTAGCAACCTTTTTGTCATGTGAAAGCTCTGCACTGTTGGCATATATAATTCCTTGTTTACAGGTAACCAGAAAAATATTCATTGGATTCTTAGTATATGCCAGACATTATGCTACACATTAGGGAAGGCAAAGATGTATAAGACATAAGATAACACATACAAAGTACTTCAGATATATGATATGGAGAATCACAAAATAAGTGTCAGCTCTCATCATCAAAGAGATCCTTTTCTTGTTGTTTATAATGGAGACAGAAACACAGGAACTCAACTACAAAGCCAAGCACGATACGATAATACTGCGGTAGAGAAGTGACAATTGTAACACTCAGTTGTTCTGTAGTATTTTTCCCTAAATTCATTAATAGTGTTAATAAGAGAGATAATCTCCTTTTCTCCCTTTGTCTTAATTTTTTTTTTTTTTTTAATTTGAGAGACAGAGACAGAGTGAGAATCAGAGAGGGGCAAAGGGAGAGAGAATCTTAAGCAAGTCCCAAGCTCAGCATGGAGGCCCATGTGGGGCTTTGACCCCATGACCCTGGGATCATGACCTGAGTTGAAATCAATAATTGGACATTCAACTGACAGAACTAGCCACCCACCACTCTCCCTTTCTCTTTTTGCTCTTCCTCCCTGAAGCCCAGGACTCTGAAGCCAGGACTTCATTTCTCAATGTTTTTAGAATGTCACCATATGACTTTTTTCAGGACGGAATCATGGATTCATTTCTTTCAAATACAAAAGGGCAGAAATAAAATATATTTTTCTAAGGAAGAACTGAGAAAACACTGAAAGGGAGAAGGAAGACTTCCTTGAAGCCAAGATTCTCAAAGTGAAAATAATGCCATTTAAACATTACCTGAAAATTGTACAATTTGCCAACATTCAGCATTCAACTTTGACTTTCAACATTCTATTTAAATAGAGTAGGACAAGAAGGTGAAATAAAATGGTGAAACATTGACCAAGTGAAGGGAAAATAATTCCAGTACTACTCAATGTTGCTGACAGCTGCCAAAAAGTCTGGGTTTAATCCATTTTTGTAGCTTATATTCTTTAATTAAAATTCTATCTGAGCTTATATCACAGATCAATTCAGTGTTAGTCCTGAAGATCTGTACTGTCTGTCTACAGCAGGTAATTATCAAATCTTTCATTTGCTTTATGATGGCAGAAGGAGCCCAAGTCACTGCATGACTGGTACAGTGACAATGGCAGAAGGGCACACGGACACAAGCATGCCTGAATCTGGACTGACTAGGACTTGAAGGACAATAACCATCATCTTAGTCACTATTCTAACAGAGACAGTCATTTGGCCACTGAAGGTACAATTGTTTGGAGGGGATACATGATCTACTGTAGACTGTAGAATAGTTATCCCAAAGTCTGAAAAGTCACCATCAATTATTAGAAAAGTTGCAGTTTATTCATAAGGGCTCCCTACCAACTGCACTAAGATACTGTCTGAATCTAGTGTGAAGTCCTCAACAACAAGAAAATGAGAGAAATAGCCAAAATTTACACACTCTCAGAGAGGACCCAAGTTCTAATTTTTGCCCTGACCCTACGCTTTCCTTTGGTGTTTATAAAGAGAAGTCCTAATACCTATTTTTTCACTAAAACAATGAGTGCACTGGATGTATTCTGATCTAAGTTCAACCACTCCACTTATTGGATGCCATATTTAAGGACCATTTAATGGCTTCCTTTATGACAATATTCGCTTCTCTCCTGCACCATCATTTTCCATCTCTACGGGATCATTCCATAGCCATGCAAACATGTCAATTAGCTCATTAAAAAAAAAAGTATCTTGGCCTACAACTTCCTCCAGTACTCCAATTCTCTACTTCTCTACTTCTCTTTCCTGCAAAATGTGTAGAAAGAGGGTTTTACCTGCTATCTTTATTTCATCTTCTCCATTTATCACTCACCACTGTTCCAAAACAGGTCCGGTCAGGACCATCTCAACATTCCAGATTCAGCAGCCAATTCTTGTTCCTATTTTACAAGACTAGTCTGCAGCATCTGAAGGAATTAATCTTTCTCTCTCCTTCTATAAACATAATGTGTACATTCAATTGATCCTACTCATACTTCCTTGCTAGGTCATTCCCAGTCTCTTTTATTGGACCCTCTTTATCTTCTGCACCTCCAATCATCACAGCCTATCTTTCTGTCTGTCTGTCTGTCTGTCAGTCTACCTAGTATCTATGCCTTGTGATTTTATATAGAGATACAATAGATGACCATACCCATTTATCCACCACTCTGCTTAAGAAAGAGAATATTACTATTCACTACAAGCTTCCAATAAAGGAAGCCCCTCTTCCTCTTTGAGCCCATGCTCTCCCCTCCTTTTCAGGCAACCATCATCCTGCATTTCGTGTTTGTCATTTGCCTGCTTCCTTAGGGTTTCCCTCATATGCTTATATGATACACACAGATACACATAGACAATGTCATTCCATATAAATGGAACCATACAACATTCTGAGATTTTTAGCATGTATTCTTTAAGGTATACATTATAGGATTCATATTATTAATTACAAATATTTTAATAGGTATTATATGGAAAAGGATATAATAAAATTGAGAAAGATAGAGAAATGCTCCATTTTAAATGCAGATCTCAGAGCCTTATTAAGAGATGTTCACTGTGAATCCTTATGTAGGAGCATTTACCAAATACACTTGACCTCTTCTTTTTTTAGAGCATCTTTTATTTTAGAGCATCTGATGAAATGCCGTGCTTACATTGGAAGGCAAAGTGTGCAACTGTTTTGAGAGAAACCCACACGATCAGCAAAGCCTCCCCTCCCCTTCTCACGATAAACAAAAGCACTTGTATGCAGGCTGTGTTAGGTCACAGCCAGACTCCACTGGCATGCCTGACATGTTAAATGGACAAGATCAAGATCAGAACAAGTATTTTTTCCCGCATTTCTGTAAGTGTGATGACAAGTGGATACTTTCATATAGAAATTTAAGTGCAAAGAATGAAGAAAGTCAAAGTCAAATTTAAAGTCAGTTTTGGATTAAAATGTCATCTGAACATATCTATATTTCAGCTAATTATATTTATATTACTGCTGAAGCCTAGAGATGGCATGCAAAATAAATTTCATTTTGGGATACTCCTAGAGAGACAAATCATAGAGATTTATACATATTTAATCATAAATTATATTTTCTTTAAATAATCTATATTAATATGTTAATATAATTACTTATAACAATGAACAATTAATACATTTTAGGTTAACATATTAAATAAATATGTACATTAACATACGTTTCTGATATGTTCTAGGAAAGTAATCTGTTTTTTATCCCAGAAGTTCACACTGACCTTTCTAATTTAAGTTATAGTCCAAATGATTTCTTCAATCATACTTACACCAGCCTCAGAATGCTCTGAGGTTGGGTTTTTGTGAATATGATTCTATGTAAGTATTACGTCTTGATTTTTTTTCCTTTTTTGCTATTTTAAGTAATAAATCTACTTTACTGAATTGTGACTCTTTAGTGACAATGTGTAGTCCCTGACATTTAAGGTATGATTTGCCTTGTCAAAACGTCATCTTCTTGTCATTAAAAAAAAAAAAATACTCTTTACTGTTTTAAATGATGTTTCTAAGTCTTCCACAACTTTTTCCTCTAATAGCTTTGAAGGGGAAACTATTTTTTAAGACACATTGCTAATGTCAACTCTAGCAACTATTTTTCTGTTTGTAACTATTTTCTGAATTATCTGTTATACATCTTTAAGAGTATTTTTACCTTCTTATGCCAAATTATTCATGCATAAGGCTACAAAGATGAACTTAGACCTCACAGTATTGGTAGTTTGTTAAGATGAGAATGTTTTCCAGAGACTATTAAAGTTGTCTTAGATCACATGTTCACATTTAACACCTAAACCTAAAGTATACATTTGTTGGTCTTATTATTAATTGAAAATAAAACCTCCAAACTTCAGAAATAGTTAATTACTTATATGTCTTGGGCCACACAGGAAAATTTAAGATACATTTTTACAATCAGAGGAGACATAGTAACCATTGATAAAGAGACAAAATGTGTTTCTGCTGTGTTTTTTCCCATGGTCAAAGACATTATCCCACAAATTCTAGCAAGGGAGTTAGAAATAAACTGATACTTTACTTTCTCCCTCTCTCCCTTGATAGATAGATAGATAGATAGATAGATAGATAGATAGATAGATAGATTTTTACTAGAGAGCTACAACATACTAGCTATGTCATTGATGCAAAGGTACAATTTCTTATCTTTTGACTCAAACCATTTGACTGTCAAATTCTCTACCATTGCCAGAGCCAGCATCTCCTTATTTGTTGCTATTAAGGCGTTTTCAGGATCATTTATTATGTGTTTAGTCTACTACCAAACTGTGACATTTCTACCTTCACATCATCACTGAATCTGTCTCCTGTTGGTTCCAGTAGAAATGCTCTGCTATTGTGGTGGCTTATTCTCACTTTAATGTTCTAATTTTTGAGTTAGTCTCTCTCTGTTTATTAAAGAACAATGAGTTCCTTAGCTTCCTTTCACCGAAGAGTTGACATTTGAGCACAGATTTAAAGATGGGGAGTTACTCATGGAGACATGTGGGTTAAGTTATCTTAAGCAGTTAAGATGGCTCCAGGAAGAAGAAACAGTCAATGTCAAGGCTGTGAGGGTAGGTGCATTTCAGACCTACTAAAGGAAGAACGTCAAAACCAGTATTGTTGCAACACAGTAAGAGAGGAAGAGAGGAGGGGAGTATGAGGTCAAAGGATAAAGTGGGGCCAGGTCATATAAGACTTTGTAGGCTAGAATTAAAGTCTCTATTATTGGTCTGGATTTCTTTTTACCTCTCCATAGGGAACTCAGAGATAAAAACAGATACACAGCTATATGATTACATAGGTGTATACGCATGTGTGTAGGTTGCTTTAGTTAGAACTATGTTGAAACTCAACAATTTTTAATGTGCTATAATGGAAGTAGATGCAGCAGACATGGTCCTACTTTTGAAAGGCTTACAATTAAAAAGTGTGATTATAACAGATCTATTCATTGGAGAATAAATACTTGGCATAGGAGGGCCAAAAGGGAACTGGTGAATATTCCTATAGAAACAAAGTGTCTTCCCAGATTGGAGAAAGAGATTTGGAGACATGTCATCTTTGTGGATGTATCTAAGTAGCACACTAGCCAAGGAAGATAGCCAGAGCTAAAAAAGTGTGGTAAAAGAGGAAGGTGAAGCCTCGGATCATAATATCACCTAAATTTGTGGCTTCATGTGATCTCAAAATAAAGAAGTAGCCTGCTTCAATCTATTCTTTCTATTGCTTTCCATTTAATTCTTCATAAAATAGTGACCTATAAAAACTGCTTTCTTCAAATATGAAAAGTAGCAAGTCAAAACCACAATGAGATACCATTTCATACCCATTAGTATGGCTATTGAAAAGAAACAGAAAATAACAAGTGTTGGTAAAGATGTGGAGAAACTGGTCCCCATGCATTGCTGGTAGGAATGTAAACTGCTGCAGCTGCTTCAGAAAATTGTTTGGCAGTTTCTTAAGAGTTAAATTACCATATGATCTGGCAATTTCACTCCTAGATATATACCCAAAAACTGCAAGATGGGACTTGGATGCTTATACACCAATGTTCATAGCAGCATTATTTACAATAGTCAAAAGGCAGCAACAACCCAATGTCTATCAATAGATAAATGGTAAAGAAGATGTGGTATTATACACACAATGGAATATTATTCAGCTATAAAAAGGAATGGAATTCTGACTTGTGCTACAACATGGATGAACCCTGAAAATATTATGTTAAGTGAAATAAGCCAGGCATAAAGGGACAAATACCATATGACTTCACTCGTATGAAGTATCTGGAAGAGGCAAACTCAAGACAGAAAGTAGGTTATCAACAACTAAGGTAAAGGAGGAATGCAAAGTTATTATAGAATGGACAGAGTTTTAACTTGGGATGATGAAAAGTTCTGGAACTAGACAGTGGTAATGATTGTAAACACTGTGGAGGTACTTAATGCCACTTAATTGTACATTAAAAATGAATAAAATGGTAAGTTTTTATTTACTTATATTTTGCCACAATAAAAAAGAAATATCACATGCATACACACACACACACACACACACACACCCCAGAAAGGAACCAGCACAGACTCTTTGTTTAAACAGTGGAGGAAA